>NC_080783.1:106369937-106682794 GCF_028018385.1 Neofelis nebulosa | reverse complement strand
ATAAAAAGGAATGAAGAAAGCCTATGTGACCTACAGAATGCCATTTGGAGAAAGAATTTATACACTATTCGAATCCCAGAAAAAGAAAGAGGAAAAATAGCCAGAAACCTTATTTAATAACTTCCCAAATATGAGTATAGATGTGGTTATCCAACTTCATAAATCTCACAGGTCCCCAAACAAATTAAACCCATAGATTTTCTCCAAGAAACAATATAATAAAAATGTAAATGACGAAAGGCAAAGAAAGAATCTCGAAAGCAGCAAGAGTAAAGAAGCTTGTCACTTATAAGGGCTATTAGGTGATTTCTCAGCAGAAACTTTACAGGTCGGGGGGGGAATGAATGATATATTCAATATTATGAAAAAACAAAAACAAAAAACTGCCAACTAGGAATACTTTGTCTGGCAAAGTCATTTTCCAGAAATAAAGGAGAAATAAAAACTTTCCCAGACACAAAAAAGCTAAGAAGTCCATCACTACTAAACCTGCCTTATAAAAAATGCTGAAAGTTCTTTAAGCTGAACTGAAAGGATGCCAATTAATAACATAAAAGCTGAAGATATTAAATCAATCAATAAAGGTAAATATATAGTCAAATTCAGAATACTCTAATACTGTAATGCAGTGTTGGGCAAACCACTAACTCTATTATAAAGGTTAAGTGACAGAACTATTAAAAAGACCTACAGCTACAACTTGTTATTGAATACACAATATAAAAATTATAAATTGTGATACCAAATCATAAAACATGGAGGGGATAAAATGGTAGAGACTACATATGTGATTGAAGTTAAGTTACTATCAGGTCAGAATAGACTACTATATTTATAAGATGTTTTATGTAAGACTCAGGGTAATCACAATACAAAACCAACAGTTGATACACATAGGATAAAAACAAAAGAATCAAAACATACTGGTAGAGAGAAAATCATTAATTCACAAAGAAAGACTTCAAAAGAAGAAAGGAACAAAGAAACTAGAAAAAGGTAGAAATAATTATTAGATGAAATTGGTAAGTCCTTACTTATCAATAGTTAATTTAAGTGTAAATTGATTAAATTATCCAATCAAAAAGCATAGGATACTTGAATGGATTAGAAAAACATGGCCCAACCATTGCTTCCAACAAGAGATGCACTTCAACTTTAGGAACAAAGGTAGAGAGAAAGTGAAAGTAAGGAAAAGGATATTTAATGCCAATGGAAAATTTACCAAAAAAGAGAAAGAGAGCAGGGGTAGCTATATATGTATCAGAAAAAAAAAAAACAGAATTTAACTCAAAAACTGTAATATGAGGCAAATAATGCCACTGTATAATGATCAAGGGGTAAATTTATCAAGAGGATGTAACAACTGTAAATATATGTACACCCTGTATCAGAGCACTAAAACATATTAAGCAAAAACAAACAAATCTGAGGGAAGAAATAGACCATAAATAGTAGGAGACTTCAATGCTTAACTTTCAATCATAGCTAGATCACCCAGAAAGAAAATAAATAAGGAAATATCATATAAGAACTTCAGACCAAATAAACCTAACAGACATATATACAGAAACTTTTATCCAATAGCAGCAGAATACACATTCTTCTCAAACATATATTTTATGTTCTCCGTGTTGTATCGCAGGGTAGCCACAAAGGAAGTCTTAGTACATTTAAAAAGGTTCAAATCATACCAGTTATCTTTTCAGATCAAAACTGTATGAAACTCGAAATGAACAGAAGGAAAATTGAAACACTGAAACATGTGGAAATCACTAAACACACACCTGAACAAAAAAGGAGTCAAAGGAGAAAGCAAGAAAGAATCATGATAAAAAAATCAAAAAGTATCTTGAGACAAATGAAAATAGAAACACATCCTACCCAAAATAATGAGTTGCAGCAAAAACAATTCTAAGGGAAAGTACATGGTGATAAATGCCTACAATTAGAAAACAGAAAGATCTCAAATAACCGAAGATTACTCCTCAAAGAACTAAAAAAAGAAGAAAACATGAAGCCCAATTTTGCAAAAGGAAGGAAATAACAAAGATCAGAGCAGAAATATACAAAGTTAAGAATAGGAAATCAATAGAAATGATCTGCGAAAGAAAAAGTTGGTTTATTGAAAAGCTAAAATGGAAAAAACTTTAACTAGATTTACAAAGAAAAAAATGAGAGAGATTCAAAAAATTATAAATGAAAAAAATAGCACAGATATACACAGAATCATAACAGACTACTATGAACCATTATATGACAGTTTGGAAAACCTAGAAGAAATGGAAAATTTTCTAAAACAAAGAGCTTCCTAAGACAGAATCATGAAAAACAAAATCTGAACAGACTCAAAACAAGTAATCAAGTAATTCTCAACAAAGAAAAGCCCAGGGCTAGAGGGTTCATGGACAAACTAACAAACATTTAAAGAAAATTTCACACCAGTTCTTCCTAAACTCTTCCAAAAATTGAAAAGGAACAAACATTCCAAAACTAATTTTACAAAGTCAGCATCAGTTTGATTCAAAATCCAAATAAGTTCACTACAAAAGTAAAAGAAAAACAACAACAACAACAAAACAACAAAAACCAAAGGACAATATCCCTGTTAAATATACAATGTTAAAATTTTCAACAAAATTAGGCACGTTGATTTTAACAGTACAATTAAAAGGTTCATATAACATGATCATATTGGATTTATACCTGGGGTACAAGGGCACTTTAACATACATAAATTAATAAACATGATGGATCACATTAAAAGAATGGATTATATTCAGGTGATCATCTCAATAGATGAAGAAAAAGTGCTTGACAAAGCAACACCCCTTCATGATCAAAGGTCTCCACAAATTAGGTATAGAAGAAACAACCTCAACATAATTATGACCATATATAACAAATTCACAACTATCATCATACTTAACAGTAAAACACTGAAAGCTTTTCCTCTAAAATTAGGAAGAAGACAAGAGCACCCACTCTCACTATGATTCCACATAGTGTGGCAAGTCCTAGGCAAGAAAAAGAAATAAAAGGCATCTAAATCAGGAGGGAGGAAGTAAAATCATCTCTGTTTTCAAATGACATGCTTTTATACATTGAAAACCCTAAATAAAGACTACCAAAAACCTCCTAGAACCAATGTACAAATTCAGATAAGTTTCAGGAATAATATGAACATAAACAATCAGTTGTGTTTCTATACACTAACAATGAACTACCTGAAGGATAAATAAATAAAAGAATCATATTTACAATAGCATCAAAAACAATAAAATTCCTAGTAATAATTTAACCAAGAAAGTAATAGACCTATACACTGAAAAATAGATGACATTGATAAAAGGAATTGGAGAATACACAAATAAATAGATACCCCAAGTTCATTAATTAGAATAGAAAATAATGTTAAAATATTCATACAATCCAAAGCAATCTATAGGTGTAATGCAATATTGATTGAAATTCCAATGGCATTTTTGACAGAAATGGAAAAAAAATAAGCCTTACATTCACACTTATTTTTTTAATTAATTTATTTCGAGAGAGGACAGCACAAGAGAGCATGGGGGAGAGGGAGAGAGAGAATCCCAACTAGGCACCATGCTAAGCACCGATCCCAGCACAGTGAGATCATGATCTGAGCCATATGAAGAGTTGGATGTTCACCAACTGAGTCACCCAGGAGCCCCAACAAGCTTTATGTTCATATAGACCTTAAAGACACTGAATAACAAAAGTAATTGAGTAAGAAAAAAGTTCATCACATGTCCTGACTTCAACTATTACAAAGCTAAGTCAGCAAAAACAATATGATAGGTGGCATGAAAAACAATCCTATAAACTAATGGAATAAAATTGAGAACCCACAAATAAACTCATGCATACCAGGAAAATTGGATATTTGAATGCAAAAGAATGAAATCGGATCCCTGTCTTACACTAGTCAAAAAAATTAATTCAAAATGGAGGAAGGACTTAAATGTAAGACCTATAATCATAAAACTCCTTTAAAAATAGGGGGGAAAAACCCTTGACATTGATATTTTTTTAGATCTGATAACAAAAGCCCTGGCAACCACACAAAATATAAACAACTGGGACTACGTCAAACTAAAAAGCTTCTGAACAGTAAAAGAAATGATCAATAGAGTAAGGCAAACTTCAGATGAGAGAAAACATTTGCAAATCTAGAACTGATAAATGGTAATATCCAAAATATATAAGGAGCTCAGACAGCACAATAATAAAATAAAATTAAATTAAATTAAAATAAAACAAAACAAAAATAAATAAAACTACTATACAATCCCATTAGAAAATGGGCAAAGATCTTAAAAAAACATTTTTCCAAAGAAAATACATAAATGGGTCAATAATTACATGAAAAAGTGCTTGGATGGGACACCTGGGTGGCTCAGTTGGTTAAGCTTCTGACTTCGTCTCAGGTCATGATCTCATGGTTTGTGAGTTCGAGCCCCGCGGCGGGCTCTGTGCTGACAGCTCAGAGCCTGAAGCCTGCTTCAGATTCTGTGTCTCCCTCTCTCTGCCCCTTTCCTGCTCGTGCTCTGTCTCTCTCTGTCTCTCAAAAAATGAATAAACGTTAATTTTTTTTTTAAAGAAGGAAATCCTGTCATTTAGGATAATAAACATAGTCCTTGAGGGTGTTATGCTAAGTGAAATGTCAGATAGAAAAAGACAAATACTATATGAGCTCACTTACATAAGGAATCTAAAAAAGCCAAGCCAAACTCATAGAAACAGAGAGCAGATTGGTGATTGGCTGGACTGGGGTATGGGAAAATGAGATGTTGGTCAAAGAGTGCACACTTCCAATTTTAAGAGGAGTAAGTTCTGGGGACTTAATGTACATGATGGCGACCATAATTAGCAGTACTATATTGAATCATTGAAAGTACTAAAGGAGTATATCTTAAATGTCCTCACCAAGCAGCAAAAATGATAAATGGTAATTCTATGAGGAGAAGGATGTGTTAGCTAAAGTCATGATGGTAACAATTTTGCAATCTATACGTGTATCAGATTATCACATTGTGTACTTTCAACTAACACAACGTTATATCAATTATATCTCAGTACAAATTGGAGATAAATACATCTAAAAAATAAATATATTGCTTGTCTTGTAAGTCTTTGAATATTTAAAGGTATTATTTTGCTTATGATTTCCAGTTAACTTTGTCTTGTTCTAAAACATAATTTGGGGGCGCCTGGGTGGCTCAGTCGGTTGAGCGGCCGACTTTGGCTCAGGCCACAATCTCGCGGTCCATGAGTTTGAGCCCCGCATCGGGCTCTGTGCTGACAGCTCGGAGCCTGGAGCCTGTTTCGGATTCTGTGTCTCCCTCTCTCTGACCCTCCCCCCTTCATGCTCTGTCTCTCTCTGTCTCAAAAATAAATAAACGTTAAAAAAAAATTTAAAAAAAACCCCATAATTTGCATGATATCAATCCTCTTACGTTTATTCAGGTATGTTTTATGACTTGAGGGTACAGTCTGATGGTGAATATAACATGTACATGTGAATATGCATTCCACTGCTATTTTGTGAAGTGTTTTACAAATATCGGTATAAATATATACAGTATAAATATATTATATAAATATAAATATAAATTAGGTCAGTTGTTTAATAAAGTTTTTTCACATGTTCCTATATCTAGTTCCTATCAGTTTCTGCATCCATTATTTTGAGGCTCTCCTGAAGGACCAGACACATTGATAATTGTTACATCTACTGGGAGAATTTGCCATTATTATTCTATAATATTTCTTTTCATTCTTTGTAATATTTCTTGTTCTGAATTCTACTTCGTCTAAAGCTGACATAGTCATTCCATCTCTCTTTGGATTATAGTTTTCATATGTTTTATCTACTTTACCTGTAGAAAAATTTAAAATGAGACTCTTGAGGCACCTGAGTGGCTCAGTCAGTTAAGTGATGAACTGTTTATTTCAGCGCTGGTCATGATCTCACAAACCATGAGATCAAGACCCGCATTGGGCTCTGTGCTCTCTGTGCTAATAGGGCACAACCTGTTTGGGATTCTCTCTCTCTCTCTCTGCCCCTACCCATCACTAATCTCTCTTTCTCTTTCTTTCTCTCTCTCTCAAAATAAATAAATAAACTTCCAAAAAGTGAGATCTTGTAAAGATCATTATCACCGGATTTTGACTTTTTAAAATTCAATCTGAAACGTTTATTATTTTAATTAGAATGTATGTAAATTACATTTAATGTAATTATTGATCTGTTTGTATTTAAATGATCTTTCTAGGTGTTTTCTATTTGTCCATCTGTTGTTTCCTTTCTTTTTTCTATTGTATTTTTTTCTTAATTGTGTATACTTATAGTGTATGGCTCATCTTCACCCTAGAGTTATTAGTTACATTTTCTTTACATTTATATGTAGTTTGCCTTTTATTAAATTTGAAAAAAAATCTTGGGGCACCTGAGTGGCTTAGTCACTTAAGTGTCCAACTTCAGCTCAGGTCATGATCTTGTGGTTTGTGAGTTCAAGCCCCGTGTCAGGTTCTGTGCTGACAACTCACAGCCTACAGCCTTCTTCAGCTTCTAGGCCACCCTCTATCTCTGACCCTCCCCTGCTCACACTCTGTCTCTCTCTTTCCCTGAAAGATAAAACAAAACAAAACAAAACAAAACAAAACAAAAACATTGAATTCTTTTTTAATTTAAAAAAAAGAAAAGTAAGAAAAAAAAATCTTGGCCATTACTACCTTAAATCTTTATTTTTCCTTGTTTTTTTTTTTCCACTTTTTCTGGGAATTCAATTCAAGTATATTAGTCCATTTGATAATATCCCACAGCACTTGGATGCTTTTTCCACTCTTTTTGTGCGCATGTGCTTAAAGCTCAATAATAACATGACCTATCTTTATGTTCTCTGATTCTTTCCACGGTTGTCTATTCTGTTTACTGATAAAATTCCCTATCTATTCATGCATTTTCTACTTTCTACATTAAAGCTTTTAACATCCTAGGTATTTTAAAGGTTATATCTGATAGTTTAAATGACATTTGGGTCTTTTTTTTTCTTGTCATTTTTTAAAAAAATTTTTTTTTTCAACGTTTTTTATTTATTTTTGGGACAGAGAGAGACAGAGCATGAACGGGGGAGGGGCAGAGAGAGAGGGAGACACAGAATCGGAAGCAGGCTCCAGGCTCTGAGTCATCAGCCCAGAGCCCGACGCGGGGCTCGAACTCACGGACCGCGAGATCGTGACCTGGCTGAAGTCGGACGCTTAACCGACTGCGCCACCCAGGCGCCCCTTTTCTTGTCATTTTTTATTGAATTTTGGACTTTGTGTTTAGAAGAATAGTAAAGATGGAGGTAAACTGTTTCACACCTGGAAATAAGCATGTTTCTTCTGCATGGGCAATTGAATCTGAGCTTCTCTAGTCAGTATTTTAGCTGGTTTCTGGATTTGTTTTTGCTGTAGTTACGTTCAGGAGAGCACAGACTTCAAACATCTCCAGCAGTGGGCTGCTAGCATATAATGTTTAGATATTTCATATCCCATATCTCCTTCTAGAGTCCTCACTCTTTAGGAGTCAATTCAATTGGTTGCCTTACAGGCTCAACTTTCAAGGGGACTTAAGATAAATGAAGATTTTCTCATGGATAGGGTAGAAGCAGCATTGTGCATTTCTAGATTATAAGCATAAGTGGAAACCTATATTGAAGGTTTAAAATGTAAATTTCAGAAAGTAAAATATATTTTTAACCTCTAAAATATCTACATCATAAACAAAGAAACGCAAGTTGGCAATATGCGCTATTTATTCATTTCCGGATTTATGTTTCAGGTGAGCTGCTCTCTTTTGCAGTCAGTAACATTACAGGACAAGCATAACTGGCATTTTTCTAAGTTGAACCAATTGAGAAGGAGCATCCTGCTTGTTTCCATGAAATTGCTTTCAAACACTCATCAGGCCCATTAACTTGCAAAAATAATAAGCAAGGCTTTAAAGTTCACTCTGACAATCCTGTTCACCATGTAAGTTCTCGAAGGGAATACTTTTCTTATGTGAATTTCTATTTGTAACTTTCTTTTTAGATTGATAAAAATACGTAGAAAGACATTTACCGTTTTAACAAATGTTTAAGGGTAGTGTACATTATTGCTAACTACAAGCGTGGTGTTTTACCGCAGATTTCTAAAAGTTTTTTTCTTATATTGCATGACTGGAACTCCCTACCCATTGGAAAGCAACTCCTTATTTCCCTTCATATCTGTCTCTGGGAAGCCACCCTTCCACTTTCTGTTTGCATGAGTTTGATGACTTCTGATACCTCATATAAGTGAATCATACATAGTTGTCCTTCTGTGACTGGTTTATGTCAATTAACATAATGTCCTCAACATGAATGACACTTGAACCCATTATTTTTAACTTTTGATCTCAATCCCCAGTTCTAGTAATGACAAAATATCCATCAATCTTACACCAGAGGAAATGTGCTTGCTAAAACTAAACATTGCTTGGAACCTTAGAAGCTAAATAAAACTTCGAAGGAAAATACACTCTTGTCTCCTTAATCATAGTGAACAATGGCACAACAGGAAAATGAACCAAACTGAAAAACATTCTTAAGCATCTCAATAGGATTAAAATCAGAGTAGAACTTGTGAGCAATGGCCACAATACTTAAACTGGTGACCAAAAGGAAAATTAAGTCAGTCAGTTGAGGACAGAGTGTGGACAGAGAAAAATCCAAACTTGTAAAGTGTTGAAACTGATAGCATGAAAATGCATCACAACTGCAACTGCTTATGTTTAAAATGTATTGGTCTGACATCATCACCTGTTTTACAGTATCTTTTCTATCCAATAAGCAAGTATACCAGATATTAGTATGATGCAATATAACAGGAACAAGATTTGTAATCATCAACCATGATTTAAATCCTGTCTTCAGTTGTTACATGATTTTAGATCAATTATTTACTCCCTTGGTTTTCTCATCTGGAAAACGGTTACTGACACCCTAATCCCCAAGGTATGAAGATTAAAAACATAATAACGTATATAGAACAACTACTACATTTTTAATTGCATGAAAGGATCAACTTCCTTTGTCTACTTCATCTTATGAAAGCTTCCAAAGGGCCTTTGTGATGCTTTATCATTTTGCCTGCTGTTTAATTTTTTAATTTTTTTTTTTTTTAACTAAGGGACACCTGGTACAGGTTCACCTTTGGATCACTCAGGGTCATCAGATAATCTCTCCTTTCTTTGAAGTCCTCTATCAATTACTGTCAATGTAATTCAAGTGGCAATTAATCACTTACTACCTTATGACATCTCTTGTTTTCTTGTACTGCTAACCAGCAGCTTGATTTTCAAATTAACCATTGATAATTCTCTTTGCCTCTCAATTCATAAGCACCTTGAAAGTTGGGGCTGTCTCTAAGATTTTGTCCAGCAAAGTTTCAGCAAATATAATAAGAAAGTTGCTGCTATTTTTTTTTTAATTTTTAAAAATTTATTTATTTTGAGAGAGACAGAGACAGAGCACGTACAAGTGAGGGAGGGCAGAAAGAGAGTCCCTAGCAATCTCCACATTTTCAGCACAGGACCTGACGTGGAGCTTGAACCCACGAAACTGTGAGATCATGACCTGAGCTGAACTTCAGAGCCGGAGGCTTAACCAACTGAGCCACTCAAACACCGCAGTTGCTGCTGTTTTAAAAAATAAAGCATGCTTGCTCAAATCTATATCCCATAAGACGCTAAAGTGTTCCAAATTTATACAAAATGTTTTTTCCCTGCAATGAATATTCTTATTGAATTATGTTTTTATAATTTTTAATATTTCTTTCATTATGTACTCTTTAATGTGTCTGTCTCAGTCCCTCTCCTAGTTTCAGGATTTTTAAATTGTTCTCTATTACAACAGATCAGCTCAGATATCTGTAAATTTATTTTATTACAACTCGCATCTAATAAACTCTGTCTGGTGATGCACAGAGTCTGTCACCAAACAAGCACAAATGCACTGGGAAAATCATTTTTCTCAGTAGTACTTGGATCTTATATTACAGATGCCTTTTCTGGATGAGATTTACATCATTGTTTTCAATGTAGTCCTTTGGTGATTTGTATTGAATCCTTTGGAAAAATTCTTAAAACTAGATTTCCTGTGGGGCACCTGGGTGGCTCAGTCAGTTGAGCATCTGACTTCGGCTCAGGTCATGACCTCACAGTTCTTGAGTTCGAGCCCCACATCGGGCTCTGTGCCTACAGCTCAGAGACTGGAGACTGCATCGGATTCTGTGTCACCCTCTCTCTCTGCCCCTCCTCTGTTCATGCTCTGTCTGTCTCTCTCTCACAATAAATAAACATTAAAAATTTTTTTTTTAATTCCCTGGCCATATCTAGATATTCCGATTAATGGAATAATATAGTAACAATAAGTTTCAACTGCTAACTAAGAAACCACATGTAACTCAAAATTTCAAAGTTTTTAATGAACTGAACAAAGCTTATTATAATGCCAACCTACATTTGCCTAACCATTCCTCATAGTTTCTTATTTATTGCAATTTTTAGTGAGACCTTCTTTGGACAGATGATAATGTTGATTGTGGAGTTTTGATTAGTGAGATTAAAAGGAAAGTCAAAAAAAGAAAAAGAGGGCACACAGATTACAATAGATGGGGATCCTGCTATCTCTCTTTATAGGACACTAATTCATTTATTTTTTTTCACATTTACTTTACTTATGTTGTTTGTAGACACATATTCAATTTTTCATTCATTCTCTATATATTTAGCAATTTCTTTGTCAGGACCTAGCTTGTGTTCTTCTCTCTAGTTTTCCTCACTTCTTTATGTCCTAAATATATTATGGATGAGGATAACATGTATGTGTGTGTGCACACACATCCACACAGGCCACAGCCACAGCCCACAGCCTTTGAAGTCTCTAACTTATACAGGTTTCAAGCCAAAGTTTTCATACATCTCCAGAATTCTATTCAAGTGTCACAAAAATTCTCATTTCAGATGGGAATTCAATATGGAAACTGAGATAAGTAAAATGAAGTTACCCAATGTCGCATAGTTAGAATTTATCAAAACAAAAATTTAAACTCAGGATAGCATAGCAAATCCATGCTATTAACTTTTAATTCTTCAGTGAGCCATTAGAGACTTCTAGAATTTCTCCTCCACATACTATGAGAAACTCTTAGATAACAATTTTTATTATCTATGGCATCATTTACAGAAAAATAAATTGATGTGTATTAGCAAAGAAATATAATATTATCTTGGTTTCTGACAGCTACATGCTTATATGCTGGAAGGAATAGGAAATAAATTCATAAAAAAAGTAAGCCAGTTGCTAAAATGTTTTTATATACAAAAATAATATGTAGCATTCAGATGTAGCATTAGTTAATAAATATGATTTTCTTTTTTTTAATGTTTATTTTTGAAAGAGACAGAGCCAGAATGCGAGTGGGTTAGGGGCAGAGAGAGAGAGAAGCAGACAAAGAATCTGAAGCAGGTTCCAGGCTCTGAGCTGTCTGCACAGAGCCCGACGCGGGGCTCGAACTCATGAGCTGTGAGACCATGATCTGAACCGAAGTCAGCCGCTCAACAGACTGAGCCACCCAGGCACCCCAATAAATATGATTTTCTAAATTAACTGATCTTATACTTTCTTGACACTTCTCAGAAAAAGCTTACATATACTGATGCCAATGCTGATATCCATTCAAAATCTCCACTCCACATGGTGGATCCAGTTTAATTCTTGTCAGGTCTACATATCATTTTCTTAGAGAAACAACTCCCTTTGAAGTTCGTGTATAGCTGATACAGGTTACAAAGATGAAGCAGACAGGAAACTTACTTCGAAGGATTCTGAGAATCTTATGCTTTGACGGTCAAATTGAATAGTGGACACTAACATACATCGTGTTCTAACATGAGTGATTTATAACAAATTCAAAGACACAGACACACAAACATATATTCACAGAGAGAGGCAGAGAGGGAGAAAGAGACAGACAGATGGAGAAAGAGAGAGAGAGAAAGCCTTAGCTATTTAAAGGAAAATTCAGAGATAACATTGTAATGTTACATGTATGCCAGTGTCTTCCCTCAAATTTTCCCCATCCTTCAAGGAACAGTTCTACAGCTCAATATTCACCTTTTTCAAGAGGATTTTCAAAATCCCCAAATTTCTTCTCCAGTGACTCTGGATCACTAGGTGTATTTGTGGTCATAATTTAACTACTATTTATGACAGTGATGATACAGGGCTACTGTGCATCATATATTACCTGCTATATGCTGACCCACACTAGAGTGAATCATCTCTGTGATTTCCACGTTTGACTGTAAATTCTCAGGAGCTGGGGACCTTATGATTTGACTAGGAATACTGCAAAAAAAAATTGAACTATTAGTTCAAAATAGGTAAATATAAGGAGACTCAGGTTTGTAGATAGGAGTTTTAAAATATTTCCTGTATATATCTCACATGCTATGGTGGTTTATTACACATTGCAACACAAAAACATGTCGGTCCCTGTTCAAATTTCAACTAGTTCCAAACAAGTTCCAATCAAAACAAGTTAATTAATTTAATAAGTTAATGTAATAAGCCTGAAGAGAAATTAGTGCTTGTACTTATAAGTGATATTCTTTGTTAAGTTTTTTTGTTTTGTTTTGTTTTGTTTTGTTTTGTTTTAATTTGACACAGCAATTTCCGAATTGTTGTTTATCCACATAAAATCACCAAAAAGTACACAGGTAAATTTTTCATTCAATTTTGTGGAAGATAGAAGCCACGACTGTGAAGTTAAATAGTATCTTCAAAACAGCAGTTAGCCAATGGAAGGGATAGAAATATGATCAAACACAATTATGAAGCATCTTTTCACTTACTACTAACTCTGTACATGAATAACCACATGTGGTGTTTATTGTCCTTGAGTTAAATGAACCACAGACAAATTAAAACCCAAATAGATATTTGTTCTTTTGGCTTTGTTTTGCTCTTTGTTGGTGGTGGCTGCTGTTGTTGGTGGTTGTTGGTGGTGGTGGTGGCAAAAAGTGTCTCTCTCATTTGGGGTGCTGGGGTGGTTCAGTTGGTTGTGTCTGACTTTGATCATGATCTCATGGTTTGTGAGTTCAAGCCCCGCTTGGAACTCTGCAATGACAGTGGGAAGACTGCTTGGGATTCTCTCACTTTTTCTCTGTCCCTCCCCAACTCTCTCTCTCTCTCTCTCTCTCTCTCTCTCTCTCTCTCTCAAAAATAAATAAATAAAGCTTTAAAAAATGTGTCTCTCTTTTTTTGTATTTTTTAATGTTTATTTTTGAGAGAGACAGAGCATGAGCTACGGAGGGGCAGAGAGAGGGAAGCATAGAATCTAAAGTAGGCTCTAGGTTCTGAGCTATCAGCCCAGAGCCTGACGTGGGTTTCAAACCCACAAATCATGAGATAGTGACCCAAGGTGAAGTCAGTCACTTAACCAACTGAGCCAGCCAGGCACCCCAAAAGTGTCTCTCTTTTGAAACATTGAGACTAGATGATGAGTTTAGTGGAAAACCAATCCTCTTATGACAGTGGAGAACTAAAACTTTGGACTGTTGTCCTCTAAGGATAAGTGCCATCTGTATTTTTCTGTATGTGGATGTATTTGTGTGTATGCTATTATATTTAATTCCTTGGATCTCAACTTTCAGGGCTTTCATTAGACATGGATGCTGTGTGTGCATCCATCCCCACCAGAGTAACATGACAATTAGTCTTTTTCTTCATGGGAAATTCACAAATCTTTCTTTCAGTTAAACATAATACTTACACATCTAATGGCTGTCTATCAAAAATAAAGGACAGAAAACTCTTTTTACAAACAAGGTACTCTCCATCTATAATCTAACATTCAAAAAGAAAGGGAAGGCCATATCTAAGTATTTTATTTTTTCCCCATTATTTTGTCTGGGACTGAGAAGTTCAGAGAATCCATGGATAATGAAATTTTCTGGCATAAATGGGCATTTCAGATCATCTAAATCCAACTTTCCCTAATAATTTTGTCTCCAAAACCCTTGTCACTGTAACGTCTTATTTATAAATATCTCATGCATTTAACAATATTATTATCGCAAGATACAGAAATGATTGAGTTTTTAAAACTCTCCTTTTTTTTTGTCCAACTGTAAAAATGAGGATCTTACAATATTATTAAGTGTACTCATTTTGATAAATTTCAAGGTATTTGTGGGGCACCTGGGTGGCTCAGTTGGTTAAGCATCCAACTTTGGCTTGACCTCGCAGTTCATGAGTTCAAGCCCCACATCAGGCTCTATGCTAACAGCTCAGATCCTGGATCCTGCTTTGAATTCTGTGTCTCCCTCTATCTCTGATAACAGCTCCAAGCCTGGACCCTGCTTCGAATTCCGTGTTTCCCTCTAGCTCTGCCCCTCCCTCACTCATGCTCTGTTTCTCTCTCCCTCTCAAAAATAAATAAACATTTTAAAAAAACTTTAAGCATTTTATATATTATCTGTCATGTAGTCAGAGTTAAAAAAATAAAAGCACTTCAGCTAAATATATGACCAACAATTTTTCTAGAAATCTCAAATACAATTCTTTATAATATGCTTAATGCAAAGAAAAAATATATACTCCCCTTTTATAAAGTAGCATATGCTATTTAGTTATAAGTACTACTTTAAATTATTTCTTGTTCTATATTGTCAAGAAATAAGTTTAACTATACAATTTTATCTTGTCATGCAGATCCAAAATTTATGTTAACCTATAGATTAAACGTTAACCCAGTAGGCAAAAACTGCCTTCAGTTTTTGAGTCATTTTCTTTTAACTTTTTGAGCTCTCTTTATAAATCATGAAAATGAATAATAAATCTTTTTTGATGAATTTTTATGAGCAGTTACTTAAAAATAACATATTATGGGTTTGGTAATTGTATTCTCACTAAAAAATTAGCTGTAACTATCTGTATATGTCCACTATTTAGTACAGGTCTTTGTTGTACGAGAATCACCCTGCATAATAAATTACTTTGATCAAATGAATCTTTAGATAATCTTTAGAATAACTTGAGGCAAGTTTGCACAATGATAAACTTTATGCTCGTCTTTGATTTCTTGCATTTGTATTACTGAAACCTCCTATCTTTAATCACTGAAGTCTTATGGACTTTAGAGCAAATTTAAAGCAGAGGATAAAAACAATTTATAAAGCGATACAAATGGCCTCAAGTAATAAACTGTATTCCCATCTATATGTGATACGACATAGGCATATTTCGTGGATGGAATAAAACCCAATCCCACATGTTGAATAAACATCTGAATGAAGGAATGATTGGTGTATCCCAATTTAATTGCCCCAAACCACAGACATGTGAACTGCAGCTTTTCTTTCTACACCACAGATACTGTAATGGGATGCTCTATTCTCACCAAGAGCACCTCCCATTGTTCCTGGTGGTGATCCCTTGGCAGTTCTCTGAAACAAAGAGCCTTTGGTACTATTACCATTGTCCTTTGGTCACATATGTTTTGGGATCACGTAGACCCTACATATAATGGCAGCTGATGCAATCAATCTGTTTGTAATACAGTGTGAGATGTTGGCATACATTGTTTCAAGATATACCTGTGTGACTGAGTTTAACTACAGATTGCAAATAGGTTACCATGCTGTTTTTAATTGGTTGGCTCCCCCAGCCTTCTCCACTTGCTTACTGAGCCCCCAACAATAGAAATCAGATAAATGTTGGAGAAGGAGAATGTAAGGCTAGTTTGGGGTCATTTAATTATTTGACAAATCAAAGAAAATGAATTTAAGTGATGTTCTACCTGGCCAGAAATGAGAGAAGTAAGGAAGTGAGCCGTTCTCCATGTACAGCCAGGGATCCTACTAACGACCGAGTTCTATGCCCCCCAGGTCCACACGTTGAAGCTACAACCTCCATTGGGATTGTCCTTGGAGATGAGGCCTTGGAAGAGGTAATTAAGGTTAAATGAGGTCATTAAGGTGGGGACCCAATCTGATGTGATCGGTGTCCTTTTAAGAAGAAGACCCACCAGAGATTCTCTCTTTCTGCCTGAGCACAGAGGAAAATCATGTGAGGACAAAGCAAGGGGAAAGCCATCTGCAAACCAGGAATAGATCACCCAAACCAACCCTGACTGTACCTTCAGGTTGAACTTCCAGCCTTCAGAACTGTGAGAAGTGAATTTCTGTTGTTTAAGTCGCAGAATGGTATCGTGTTGTATTTTGTTATGACAGCCTGAGCTGACCAGTGCAGTCCCAAAGAAGAGAGGTTCGAAGTGACTCCTGACACAACTCTTTAGAATGGCTAAGTGACAGCCCAGCCAGAGATTGAATGTGAGGCCTGTTTCTTCTTGCAAGTATGGGGGTGAAATTTTGCCTCTGGCAGAAGATTTGACTTTCTAAAGCTTGTTGTGAATGGTTCCAGTAGGAGGTTGTAAAGCCTCTCCAGAATATTTACGAATCTAAAAGAGACTTCCTTGTCTGCTAATCCTGTGAGTTCAGTTAGAGGACAGTGGTTTGTTGGCTGACAAATTCTCACTGTTGTCAGAAACACTGTCAAGTTTAGGATTAAGACTGGGAGGTCAGTTCTTTACTGGGATACCTAGAAATGTACATGTTTGCTTTTTCTCAGTGCACCCATTTCTGTAACTGGAAAATAAATTCACTTCTTAGTAGAAAATTATCCTGGTTCAGTCCTGTGTTCATGCCATCTTTGTTTTGTTTGAGAAGCCTGTAGAGTTTTTATGAGCTGGGTTTTATACCGAATATACCAAATGATCAAGAGACAATAAGATATCAGTAGGAAATATTAGGTAGTGTAAAATCGTGAAGACTGGGAAGAGGTTTTCCAGTGGAGCTGTGAGCAGGCCAGTTACACTGCCTCCTAACATGAAAAAAAGAAAAAAGAAAAGAAAAAAAAAACAGTCTCACGCAGGAATCCAGGTAAGAAAAAGGACAGATAGTACAGAGTAAAGTAATTATTAAAGAGGGTTATCCAAAAGTCAATTTAATTTAGAGTAATACAGTTTATATAGCAAAGATAACCAATCTAGTCATTGCCTTGACCTCACTGTTGAAGGTATGACAAAAATTCCTCCAGAGACGAAATGAATTTTAATATGGCCTATCAGAATATATACTTCAGAACCACTTAATCTGCAAGCCTTTCCTCTGATCAATTAGGGACTTACGAGGACCTTAAGCCTTATCCGTCATCTGTGTCTCACAGTGTAGAAAGAAATATTTTCTCCAATTGTCATGAATCTAAAGAGAATGGTTCTTTGAGAGGTTATAGTTGCCTGATTTCCACCTCACAGTTTCAATAAATTCAGACAAGTTATAGCTAGAACATGATGGAGAATTCTATTGAGAGTAGGCAAAGAAACTACAAAAAGAACGCATTTACTTATCCAATTTTCAGTGTGTTCAAAGGCAGCTACAAGAGACAAGATTTTTGTTATTGTTGTTAGGATAGTGGCAAGTGAAGGCAGTAGTCAGTAGGCAGAGTTTGTGATGAAGAATCAGGTATTGATCTTAATCCATAAAAGTGGGTAATTCGGAATCAATAACCCGGACTGCCTAAGGGAGCAGGGCTTGAGGAAGCAGAGTGGGAGCTCTAAAAATGCCATGACTTAGCCACGAGGAACCCGAATCCAATTTCCTGGATAATTGTCACCTGAGAGTTTTTCCAGTTTCAGCTGTCACGAAGATGGCAATGTCGATGGCTAGGCTACCAGAAAAATGGAGGAGAGATCATGACAATGGAAAAACCAGTTTTCCTTGTGTTGCATCAGTGGTAATAATTCGAGAAGAGAAATCTTGAGAAAATAGTCTATCAAACTGCTAAAAAAAAAAAAAAAAAAGATTATTGGGATTCCAAGCAATAAACTCAAACTACAAAAGTGGAGGGAAAGCACTTGCATATCTGAAACAACAGGTGACTGCATCCTGGGAACTGAAAACCAAAGGAAAGGAAAGACTATGAGTTTATTTTACACATTTTATCATCAAGTGTTAATGAATTAGTCTATGTTCATTTTTATCCAAGAGCTTGTCTTTTATGCCCTCTACACAATGCAATAAGCTCTCAGGATTGTGATCAGGCATGGTCATCTATTTTTGTTTAAATGAAACATCCTCGGGCACCAATGTGAATGAACTATGTACTTACCCATTCTTTATCGTTTAAATATGATATGTCTTTTTTGCTCCTACCCTAGAAAAATAATTACAGCTAATGTCCTCCTGAAATTTCTAGGAGTATCATTAAGTATGACTTCTGGATGTATTACAGGATAAATTAAATAAATGTTTTCCGATAAGACACAAAGGTTTACGAACTCTATTCCGTGTTTTAATGACCCCTCACATGCATTGAGGCCATAGGCATCTTTATATCACAATCTCACTCGTATTTCAAAGCCCTGCACCAGCCCTAAGGCCTTTCTAAAGCATTTTGTTGCTTCATGTTGCTGGTAAAGCCTGCAAAGACTGGATTTACTTTTTTTTCTAAAGTCTCTCTGCCCTGAGAATAAATTTTACACATTCAAAAATTTACTTTTTCACTTCCAGAATGGCCATGTAAGGATTTCAGCAGACCCTCTCCCCCGTGAAGCAACCATTTCACTGGTAAAATTAAAATTATATTAAAAAATAAAATTCTCTGGAATTTTTCTTAAAAGTACATACAAAATGAAGAAAGTTTTATCTAAGAAAATCTATTAAATTAGGCACCTGGATGGCTCAGTCGGTGAAGCGACCCACTTCGGCTCAGGTCATGATCTCGCGGTTTGTGAGTTCAAGCCCCGCGCCCGGCTCTGTGCTGACAGCTCGGAGCCTGGAGCCTGCTTCCGATTCTGTGTCTCCTTCTCTCTCTGCCCCTCCCCCACTTGTGTTCTGTCTCTGTCTATCAAAAATAAATACATGTAAAAAATTAAGAAAATCTATTAAATATTAGTAAGAACAACAAGAATCTTCTCATGAGCATATGTGTATGTGTGTGTGTCTCTGTGTTTGTAACATAGGACACAAGATCTGTGCTGCCTCCACCTTCATACCCAGCTCAGTGTGAAGGAAACTCCACGCTACGTGCCTGTGGCAAGACAAGGAATACTTTCTTCTCCCAATACCCAATGTAAAGCTATGGTTTTACTCTAGGGGAGGTAGGTAGCCAGTATGTCTCATCCTCCTCCTTAACCATATGTTACAGAAGTTCTATTTCAGGTACCTGTGGCCGAGAGGACTGGCGTTTCTTCCTCCGCCAAACCCCCATTCGTGAAACAGAAGATGTACCCCAGCCACAGAGGGCTGAGAATACTGGGAATTCATAGGTTTTGCCCCAGCTTGCTAATAGACTGCTGGCTGAATGATGAAAGAGTCAAATCACAAAGACCAAGGGCTACCATCCCCACAGGACCCTCAACCCATAGAGCAGGTGTATCTGCCTGGAAGAAGGTCATCGTGCCCAGGTCCGGCGCAATGTCATAGATGCTCTACCCATAGGTAGGTCACGCTGTAAGAACAGAGATTTCTGGAACTCTCTCTAAGGGGACTGACTTTATCTGGCACAGAGCAGGCAAAATTTATGCCTAAAGAACACCCTGACAGTAAGCAAATAAGGAGGCTAGTAGCCCAACGGTAGCACTCACAACAAGAAGAACAATAGACCAACTCAAAGTTTAGTAGAGAGAACTAGGGAAAAGATACAAGTAAGAAGTCCCCTCCTGAGACTGGAGGAAGCGTTAGAGATAGGCAACACCTTGCTCTTGCCAAGTTATCCACTTTTTTTTTTTAAGTTTTATTTGTTTATTTGAGAGAGGGAAGGAGGGGCAGAGAAAGAGGGAGAGAGAGAATCCCAAGCAAGCTCCATGCTCTACGCTGAACCTGACATGGGGCTCGACCCCACAACAGTGAGATCATGACCTGAGCCGAAATCAAGAGTCAGACACTTAACCAACTGAGCCACCCAGGCACGCTGAGAGCTTTTATTCTTAAATTAATATAGAAAATAGAAGATAGCAAAAAATATTTACAAGACATGACAGCGTATGTTGAGTGCTACGTACCATGTACACTGGTAGAGAAAATATTATGTTACTTTCCTTGCATCAGACTTTGCACACAAGCCTGAGTCTCATGGCTACCAAGATCCTGAAATCATGGAAAAATAAGTGATAATTCTAAATTCACATATATGAAATATAATGGGAAGGTAATCTTTCATTAGATGAGAGATTTCAACAAAGTTTTGAAGCAAAAGCCCCGGTTTGCTAATGCGTTGGACAATACCTGAGAAGGTAGTTGATCTATCCTACCTAAATTGAAATGGGTGCCGTGGGTTTTGGAATCCTAGATTGAATGAATCCTCCTTCTGGCAACTCCAGGGTATCTTCACACTCATCCCCTCATGCAAAGCTAGATAGCACATAAGCTCTATAATTCTGTCATATCCGGAACTTCTAGGCATAGGACTCCCATTCATTCCCTCATTGTAAAATACAAGGGGACACCCAAAGTGTAACATATATTTGAAGGAAATCATTAAAGAGAAAATATTAAGGTAAAAGGATGTAAAACTTATACCAGAGGTCAGAGAGCACTGAAGCGGCACAGAGTATTAAAAAACATGACCATGCAAAGCATTTTTAGGGTGGTGGAACTCTTCTGTATGATATGGCAATTAGTTAATGTAGGCTTCAGTATATTTGTATACAGTTTGTAATTGTGGGTATCTGGCATTATCCACTGACTGACACTCATTGAACTTTGTAGCACAACAGATAAAGTTTCTGTTGAAATATTACCTGAACACAAGCCAAAGGCACAGAGACTTCAGTAAGGACACACGACAAAGAACATTGTTTCCAAGAAAGAAAGAAAGAAAGAAAGAAAGAAAGAAAGAAGGAAGGAAGGAAGGAAGGAAGGAAGAAAGAAGAGAATGGCACAGGATATGAGAGGAAAGAAAGAAAGAAAGAAAGAAAGAAAGAAAGAAAGAAAGAAAGAAAGAAAGAAAGAAAGAAAGAAAGAAAGAAAAAAAGAAAAAAAGAAAGAAAGAAAAGAAGAAAGAAGAAAATGGGACAGGATATGAGAGAAAAGGGAAGACTCCAGGGCCAGGAATGATTCTAGCATGTGAATTTAAACGGAGAGGTGATGATAACAGAAAAGACCTAGAAGAAATAATTAATATACAGTAACAATAATTCCTGTGTGGTTAAAATAAGTCACATGTGGTCATAACTTATATGTGGGTACAAGTAAGTGTTTATCAACTGGAAAGAGGTATGGCCCTTCAAATGGAAAGGACTGAATAACAACGAGGATATACAAAAAAATATTTTAATGGGCCACACTCAGACATACTGTTATGAAATTTAACACAATAAAACAATGTCCCAAAGGCTTCTAGATAAAATAGTATAAAATGAGAATGCAAATGTGTTTGTTAAAAGATGTCTTACAGTAACATTGAAGCTGGTATTAAGCTCATATTTCGAGTTAGCTCAAAGTGTCTGTCTCCACTGCCCATGATCCACCAGCAGAAAAGGGCACAGAAGTTTCTGAGGAAAAATAGTTTTGAACATGTGCTTCAGCTTAAGCATTACTAAACTAGGTATTCAAGATGTTGTTATCATAAAGAATCAATGCTTTTCTGTTTCATACACCCTTTCACCGGACACTTGAAGATACGCTTCAGCTAACTAAGAGTAGCTGTCACAAAAGTGAAACACGTGGGTTATAATAACAGTTCAGGGGAGAAATCTCAGGGTAGCCACGGTCAATAATTCTGGCAAGTATTTTATTTGGTCTGAATTAGAATACCATTTCGGAGACCTCCGTGACACATGTTTTTTTAGGATAAAAATGGAATGATTTCAGTAAGGTATATAACATCAACAATGTTGTAAAACATCCTTAATAAGGTGAGTACAAAAAAAATAATAATCAAAGCAAAAAATAATTTTAGAAAAGTCAGAGGGAAACTAACAAGTACACAATGAGAAACAGAGAACGAGACGTCTTGATATATGTCAGGATGCTAATATGTCAGTTTATAATGGAAGAAGTTAAGAGATAAAAGTGAAGCAATGAGAAATATAGGTGTGTGTATGTGTGCAATTAAAGTGTGTGTGTATGTGTGTGTGCTACATAACGATGACAGCCAAAAAAAAAAAAAAAAGGTTAGAGATATTACCACACATTTGGAAAGTAGAGAAAAGGGGGTGAGGACATTTTAGCAAGTTATGTTTTCAACTTTCATATGAAAAGCCATAAGTAACTTAAGGCTAATGAATTTTAAAGTCACAAAAGATATTATTGGCAGTTAATTAAAAGACGCTGATCCATTGCCTGTGAATCCCTAGAAGAATTGCAAGCTCTGCTAAGGACTTTGTGAATTCCGTTTGAAACACTCCAATTGAATATAGTCTCCTCTTTAATTTTTTTTAATGTTTATTCATTTATTTTTGAGAGAGAGAACACAAGCAAGGGAGAGACAAAAAGAGAAAGGGAGACATGGAATCCGCAGCAGGCTCCAGGCTCTTAGCTGTCAGCACAGAGCCCAACGTGGGGCTCGAACCCACGAATTGTGAGATCATGAACCCACAATTGTGAGATCGTGACCTGAATGGGAGTCAAACGCTTAACTGACTGAGTCACCCAGGTACCCCTAAATATACCCTTCTCTTTAATGACCCAGGACAATCACAGGGAAGCTTATCCCTGACAGAGAAGGGGCCCTGAACACCCTGAAGGGTGGTGGAAGAAATATCCTTGGAGCTAGTGGGTAAGAGGAATTCGAGGAAAATTGGTCCCTGCTGTGTTTCTGTCCCATAAGCAATACAAAGGCTTCTTCCATTCAAGAGAATTAGTTTGCCAGTTATCAAATGGGAAGTTGATGTCTTTGAAGAACTGGAGAACAAGAGTTTAAATTCTTGAATAGCAATTTGACAGAGCGAGTTTGTGTTTGTTGAATGAAATAATGAAACTTTTGTTTGTAATTGTTATGTTTTCATTGATCTTTCTAGTGCTATAGTACATGGAAATATCAATCTATGATGAATTGGGAGGAAAAGATCTTTTCTCTCATCATAAGCAATTTCAAAAGCACTGCTTTGCAGCATAAAGTCACCATCTGTCTTTGGTCTTTTTCAAGTTCAAGTCACTTGTGCTTAGAATGATGGCTGCCCTATACCTGTGATGCAAGTAATCTTTTAAGTGAATAAATGAAGGAAAGAATGTCTCAAACAGGATACAGTTAATAAATATTTATTGAATGTTCAAAAATTAAAAACTGGCTTCTCCTGGGGGCAGGCAGGACTGGGAGACCAGATTGATGAAAAAGGGGACTGCCTTTCATTGTAGTCTGTTCTTATTGCTTAATTTTTTACCACTAAAATGTGAGCAGGAAGGAGTCTTTTAAATGGAGAAGAGAATTTCTCTGACTGTAGAGATGAAAAGGAGTCTACTGAGCACTACTTTCCATCGTGTGGAAAGAGAACATATTTTCTCTAAAATACAAATTACAATTATCACTTTTTTTTCAATTAACTTTTATGGTGTTATCTATAACCTCCCCTCGAAAGAACCTCACAGTCAAAAACACTTCTTCCCCTCTGAATCATGTCTTCTTATACTTGTGTGTGTGTGTGGTGCTGTAGCATAACCAATGGATTTCCCAGATGATTTCATCATATCTGCGAGCTTCTCATGGGCAGATGCCACGTCTTTTTTTCTTTCATGACACTCTATGACCACTAACGTTTCTGAAATGGAAACTTTCTTCAAAGATCAGTTGTGGACAAATCCAGAAAAGAAAAAAAATATATAGCAGTCTCCTGTCCTCTCTATGCTAGTATAAGGCACTCCAACATCACCCGCCATAATTTTGGACTTTTAACGAACCAAGAGATTTCCCCTCCTCTAAAGAATATGAGGACAGGCTATTTAAGAGGCACTGTTATTTGATCAGAACCCTTCACGAAACAGATTGAACGAAATAGTACAGAACATTCATTTGTTGTCTGCTGTTATTGCTAGTTTTGTGGTTTGGGCTGATATGTATCAAATGTCTACTATATATAGGATTCCATGGATCTTAATCATATGAAGAAGAAAAAATGAAAGCACCTATTTCTGAGCCTATTTTCAACAAGATGAGAATCATTTGGAAGAAACAGCAACCACCATATGAGAAAAAAAAAAGCCAATCATCTTGCAGAGGGATTACTAACCATTGTAAATATACCTTAGAAAATGTAAATTTGAGCATGGGTCTCTTCAGGCTCATTCCAATTTACCATTTTACCCTCTTCCCCTTTTTATGACACTCAGGAAAAAATTGTTTCTACTCTAAAAATTATTGTATTATACGTTTATGCAACATGAAAAAATGTTAATTCTTCAGGGAGATGTTCCCTCAGGCCTTCCATTTGATTTCGAATTGGATGAAGTGAATGACAGTATTTCATCATCGAAACCCCCCTGGGAAGGTGTTTTGGCTTGCCTAGTAAATCGTGGATGTCATGTTGATTTTCTTTTTATTACTCCACTAAAAGATGGTATTGACTCCTTGTGAAAATTGGGAATGAAGAAAAATAAATTATAAAATGTCTGCCCTTAATCTTCTCTCTTCTCAGTGTTAAGAAGCTACAAAGAACTAATATAGTTGCAGGATGGCTGTAGCTATGGTTACTTACCCCAACTCCTGACATTTCAAAATACCTACCTAACAATACAGGCAAAGACTAAGGCAAAAGTGTAGTTACTCCTACTGAACTTTAAAAACTATCTTCATGTTCTTTGCTATGTTTTATTCTTCCTATAATCCATAAAATACATTGTACAAAGAGTTTTCATTTATCATTGAAAGACTAGAGAGAGCAAGCCACTCATCCGAGACCACCCAATCGGTAGAGTGGAGATACTGACCTGGTAACCCGCCATCTGTCTCTAAGCCCCAGCTTCTTCACAAAAACATCAGGATACACCCCTGCAAGTGAATCCTTCCTGTTACATCATTCATAGGAATGTTGTGCTTTCAAATTGCAGAGTTCATTTGCTGTAGTTATTCTCTCTGGCTGTAGTGAGTCTTCAAGTTCCTGTTTTGGCAGTGTTTCTGTCATTTGTATTTTCAATGGATTCTGTGTCACTCTCTCCCGACATGGAAGGAGTGCAATCCTTCAAACCACGGGGCTTGCTTCAAACATCGCTTGCCTCTGCGAGATCCTGCAGCTGGATTTCAAATCAATGCCTGTCACCCCGCTGCTTTCCAGATGACGTCTAATCCCAGCTCCTTCTGCCGGAACCTGACAGAAACAGGGAGTTATCAACTGGCTCACTTCTACCTTCCAGCTGGGTAAGAGTCAGCACTTACATACAGTTTGGATGCCGTGTCCAACTAAAGATACTAGCATCTTGATGTCTTAGGATCTCGAACATGCCCAGTAGTTGTCAGAGGATAGCACCCAGGCCATCAACACCAACTGGAGTTAGACACTTGTTAGAAATACAGACTCTTGGATCTGTCCCCAGACTTCAGAGAGTCTAGAGGTGGGGCTTGGCAATCAGTGTTTTAACAAGTCCTCAGGAGATTTTGCCGTACAATGAAGATTGAAACTAATTTTCTCTTTTATTCTGTGTTGGTTCAGCCTGAGGAACTGGGTTTGAACTTCTACCCATGCTTATAGTTTTCTCTCGAACCAACTAAGCAGCTTGCAGTAAAGACAAAAATAGAAACTTTGAATTCCAATGAACATAATTTCAAAGCCCCTTGAATATTGCTCTATTGTAGAGCAATATTATTGTTTCTCAGTGCAAATTCTAAAAGGTCAGTTGCAAAATATATAAGTGCATATATACACTTATGCCCAAACTCACATAAACAATAGAAATTAAAATTACTCATTTTATTGATGATGATTAGCTGACAGTGCGACCCTGAAAGGCAATCATTTTTTTAAAAAAGCAAAATATGTGTTGTTATGAGAACCATTTACATAGGATAACAAACGTTTCTCGATGAGCATGATTGAATGTGTTTCTTAAAGGAGCAGTCCATGATCTTTAATATACTTCTTTTTGTGTACAAGTGTTGCTGGTGGTAGTTTTATAGGAGATAAAGAGAAAGTTCCACCAAGGGCATCTCCCCATCATTGTACCATACAAAACAATCTGAACATTTGGCACTAAGAATGTTCACCAAAGTAAATTCAGTTTAATAATTTTCTTTGTTATTCATGGGCTTTGATTTCCTTTGCAGAACTGTGACTCATAGAAAAGGCCTTGATCCTGGATTAGCAAATATACAAAATATTTATAATTTAAGATGTCCTTGCTACCTGCTCATTGGAATGAAATGACACAAACACAAATGGAAATAAGTGCACTGGAAGGGAATCTCGTGTCTGGTCATATGATTGGATCCAAGACAAAGGATGGGATCCCTTCATTCTCAAAATCAAGGAAAAAACAAGACTGTAACTGAAATTCTAATGAGAATTATTTGGGTTACACATGATGCAGAACTGAAATCACATCTTCACCATTATGCTGGGAAATTAGAGAATATGCCAGAGCACATTAGATATTATCTAGTCATGCCTTCATTTTACAAATGAAGAAATTGATACCTAAAAAGGAAGACACATTACACATTTAACTGTTGGTTTTTTGTTTTTTGTTTTTTTTTTTTTTGGCTTTCTTATTTCTTTTTTTTAAATATTTTTTCAAAATTTATTTTTATTTTTTTAATAAAGATTTTTAAGGTTTATTTATTTTTGAGAGAGACAGAGTGTGAACAGGGAAGGGGCAGACAGAGGGGAGACACAGAATCCGAAGCAGGCTCCAGGCTCTGAGCTGTTAGCAAAGAGCCCGACACAGGGCTCAAACTCACAAACCACGAGATCATGACCAGAACCAAAGTCAACCACTTAACCAACTGAGCCACCCAGGTGCTCGGTTCAATATTTTATTTTATTTTATTTTTTAATATAATTTATTGTCAAGTTAGCTAACATACAGTGAATACAGTGTGCTCTTGACTTCGGCAGTAGATTCCTGTGATTCATCACTTACATACAACACCCAGTGCTCATCCCAACAAGTGCCCTCCTCAATGCCCATCACCCACTTCCCCTCCCCCCTCCTCACCCCCATCAACCCTCGGTTTGCTCTCTGTATTTAAGAGTTTCTTATGCTTAGCCTCCCTCTCTGTGTGAAACTATTTTTTTGGCTGCCCTATTTCTTAGGATTATACTCCGTATTAATATTCTAGGACCACCAAAAGAAATTACCCCAAGCTTTGTGGCTCAACATAGCAGAAAATTATTCTGCCCTATGCTGGGGGCTATAAATCTGATATCAACCTGTTGGAAGCCCTTAGGAGACCCTAGGGAAGAATTCTTTCTGCCTCCTCTAGCTTCTGAACAGAATGCTTCTAAGTCTTCAGGCATTTCTTAATTTGTGACATGGGTTAGAAACTTCAGTCTTATTAACACATCCACTATCTTCTATGACATCACAATAAAAATCCCAATGGGAATATTTAGAAAAATAGAAGCTAATTGTTAAATTTATATGGAAATGCAGAAGACCTTGTGTTATCAAACTAATCTTGGTTGGGGGGGAACAAATTTAGAGGAACTACACAACCAGATTTCTATACTTGTTATAGAGCTATAGTAATCAATGCAGTATGGTGTTATTTTAAAGGCAGGTAAATTAGTAGACCATTGGAGCATACTAGAAGAGCTAGAAATGACTCTATGCTTATATGATTGATTGTCTTTCATACACCTGTATGATGATTACATTTTAAAAGAATGGCTTTCAGCTCCTTGAGAAGACACGCCAGAATGGTAGAAGGCGCATATACTCCTCAAAGGGACAGAGGAAGGATTTACAATTGTAATTTACTAAATGCTTTAGGAAAGGGAAGTCGGGGGGCTATTGTCAGGTGTTGGCTAGAAGGAACAGTAAATTCTGCTGTTTTCAGCTTTCTCAGGTAGGCGTTTTGATAGAGGAACTAGGGCCATTCTAGGGATGACTACCTTATGATGCTTGGAGCCATGAGGAAAATGGTCATCTCTTACTGCAAAGGTTTGGATGAAGTCATTATGAGCCAAGAGTTCTGCAGTTCTTGGCCCCAAATTAGAAACAACCAAAGTACGAAGCAAGGGGAAGTGGATACATAAACTACTCATGAGTGAAAAGGAGCCAGGTTTTAATGATATACCCACAATAACATGAATAAACCTCAAAATCACTATGTGCTGCACAATAAGCTAGGAACCAGAGTTCATCCTGTGTTATGTTTCTATTTCCATGAAGTTCCAGAACAGGTAAAACTGTCCTACTTCCCTTCTAATCTCCAGGAATTTTCTCTCAAGCCTCGTTGTTTACAACTTAGGGTCTATGGTATCAAACTGAAATCCCATTCTCATTGAGGTTGGTTGCAACATTTTCAGGGAATCATTTCCAGTCTACCCTTCCCTTAGCAAGCAAGGAAGAGTGCTTGAGAAGTCATTGTACTTGGAATATACTTTTGTTCCTTCACTAATGGCCATGATCCATTGGAATCATCTCAAGGGGCACATCCATGTCACAATAGAAATATTCTACATAGATGTGAAAGGAAAAATCACAAAATGCCCCCATTTCATTACTGCAATAAATGGGAAAAGCATAACATTTAGGGCAGGAAGATGCCTAAACACGTAATGATCTCCTAGCAATTGTCTTGCGTAACCCCCTAGCCTTGGAAATAAGATTTAAATTTTAGGTAAAATACATGCTTGTAGAACGCATTAGAAAAAGATAGGAAGGGATGCCAGTCTAAGTTTTATTAATGTCCTAATGTATACAACAGTCTTTGACAGTCATAGAAAATGTTAACTAAAAATTAACTCTTAAAAATAACACTGAAAAGTTTCCACAAGATGTATCTATTAGGCACTATCACAATAAGGAAATGGAAGAGAGAAGGAAAAAAAAAAAACAACAGCAACACTGTTTTACATTCTTAGCTACAATTTATTTAGAGAGAAATGCTGATTTGTCACCTTCTTTCAAGTGATGCAAAAAGCTGAATGCTCATTTAGTAAGAAGATATATAGAAAGGCCAGAAATAGCTACTTAAAGAGCCTATGATGAGAAAATCTGACAGGACACTGCACATATGAATGGAAATATAAAACACATCATTTACTTGATAATTTTCACAGTCTGGCCAAGGCGAAGGTTTCTAGGCCATTGGTTAGGCAAATGTTATCATTTTACTCCTTTCCTTCTTTAAACCTGCATGAAGATTCAGATCAGGAACATGCAACTATTAAGTATCTAGACACAGTTTAAGAATGATATGAAAAATAGTGTGACTAATGAAAAATCATAAAGTTACACTCGTTTGTGAAGAGTCCATCATAACCCATTCATTTTACCATTGCCCTTAGGGCTTCTTTTCTTTTCAGTTTCTGCTTTGCTTTGTTTTGTTTCGTCTGTTTCTCTAGATGCTATTTCTAAGCCACGTAGGTCAGTGAACAAATACTAAAATGCACAATATATTGATCTAATCTGTGTCTTTCCTGAGTTCATCCTCTTTCCCTTTGAGTTCATCCTCTTTCCCTTTTAATATAGTAGGAGTAAAGGAACCATTTGCTTTCTGAACTATAAATTCAGAATCATTAAGAGTACCGACTCTAGGTTTTTTCTCTGACCCTCACCTCACTGGCTGAGCTGGATCATGGCTTCCGATGATTGACAGGGAGACACAGAAACATCCACAGGCTCCCTTCTCTCTCTCACTTGCTTTTGCGTGCGCTTCGGGCTGGATCTTCTGACTGATGGGCAAGCTCTTGGTCTCATAAATCTATCTTTCCATGCTTCGCCTTGCTTGGAATTCAAGAAGCCTGTCGAGCTCCTTAGACGAGCATATATATCCCGCAGAGCTTCAAAACCGTCGGCTCAAAAGACCTAAATCAGCAACAACAATAGCAACCACAGAAAAGTATCACTGTCTATTGAAGGAAGAAGCCCAGGTAAAAGGCATATTCCTTCAGGTGGTCCACTGACTCTTTCATAAGCGGAAGCCCCTTAAAGGCAAGAAATTAGAAGGGAGTGCCAAAGGCCGGTAGAATGTAAGGAGTAGCTATGGGGTGTCAATTGTGAGGGATGTCAGTTGCGAACCAGGAAGTTTCGTACCTATGCTTTCTCTCTGACAGATAAATATACCAAATATTTAAAGGAACATCGTTGAACATAAAAAAAATGATATTTTTTATAGCTGACAGTATTTTAGTTTTATAACTATTCTAAAGTGTTAAAAATGTTTACTCGTTCAAGCCATTAATTGAGTTGCCTGGGAGGCTCAAGTCTGTTGAGCGTCTGGATCTTGATTTTGGCTCAGGTTATCATCCCGGGGTCGCAGGATAAAGCCCTATGTCAGCATGGAGCCTGCTTAAGATTCTCTCTCTCTCTAAAAAATAAAACACAAAAAATAAATAGCAACTGTCATTTAGAGAAGAGTTAGTTGTGGAGGCCTGTATTTAATAGCAAACAAAAAGTTCTGAAATAATATAGATTATATCTCCCAGGACATCATAGGAAATGTATATCCCAAGGTACAATGAGAGGATGTGTATCTACATGTAAGGGTAAGAGCTATTGAATGTAACTGAAAACGTTATAACCTAAGCAGAGGACTGATACCTATGTAACTATGCTCTTTCTCATCCCATATATTCTGTCCTATACTTATATATCATTCATTTGACTGTTATTAACATTTTTTAATGTTTTTTTTAAATTTTTTTTTATTTTTGAGAGACAGAGTGATGCAGGCAGGGGAGGAACAGAGAGGGAGGGAGACACAGAATCTAAAGCAGGGTCCAGGCTCCAAGCTGTCAACACAGATCCCGACGTGGGGCTCAAATGCATGAACCATGAGATCATGACCTGAGCTGAGGTGAGACGCTTAAACCAACTGAGCCACCCAGGCACCCACCATTTGACTGTTCTCAAAGGCTGTCCACATTTGGTGTAGCACTGATGTGAATGAATTGTAGTTACCATAGTGTACTTAAACAACATCAGTCCCCGACTACAACCCCATATCCCAATACATGACCCGTCATGTAACCACTGTTAAAGCCTGTGGGGGTTGGTTGCTACGCATCTGTTCCTCAGTTCATGAATGTACAACAAGGTATGTCATTGTGTCGCTTCTTGGTCTCTTGGGGATGACCTCGTGATATTTTACAAAAATAGATCATTGAAAGAAAAAAAAAAAGTGACCGATAAAGATGAAAGTGCAGAAAAAAAAAAAGGATAATGTTAGAACAGAAATTTGAACCAAACATAAAATCCATTATGGAAGAAATAGCTGACAATAAAGTTGTCCACAATGCTGCCATTTGAGAGAGTCTAGAAATTCAGCTAGAGGAATTTAGCTAAGATGCATTTACCAACATAAATGAGGAAAGTGGTTATAATGAAAAGGATGAAGATATCTCAAAGAAAGTGGTGATGCCAAAAAACTTCACAGGGAAGGAACTCTCAGAGTTATTTCACAAATTAAAGAATGGAGGGTAGGGGCGCCTGGGTGGCGCAGTCGGTTAAGCGTCCGACTTCAGCCAGGTCACGATCTCGCGGTCCGTGAGTTCGAGCCCCGCGTCAGGCTCTGGGCTGATGGCTCGGAGCCTGGAGCCTGTTTCCGATTCTGTGTCTCCCTCTCTCTCTGCCCCTCCCCCGTTCATGCTCTGTCTCTCTCTGTCCCAAAAATAAATAAAAAACGTTGAAAAAAAAATTTATAAAAAAAAATAAAATAAAATAAAAAAAGAATGGAGGGTAAAGTGCTGGAAGCTGATCCAAACATAGGAGACATATAAAACTTTTCACAGGCACAGAAAAGATGCTTATTCTGTAGCCTAAGTTATATGACTAACAGAAGGCAAGTACTATTTATAAATATTTTATAAAGAAATAAACCACTTAATTCACAATGTTTCTAATGTTTTAGATCAATGTACTAAGTGAATATTAATTTTAGTATTTTTTAAAGCCCCCTTTGCATTTATAACCAATAGTAAAGTTTACAACCTTTTGACAAAGCATTTTTAAGAGCTATATAAGATTAATACATTTCCCCACTGAGTACTAAGATCCCTTTGCCTGGTGTCAGCTCGCAGGGTAATTTGTGTGATGCCACACTATCATACAATAAATGCTCCCTCTACTTAGAGTTCATGCTAATGCTTATGTGCTTTCCTTCCTTCTCGTCTACCCAACAAATGGCCTCTCTTGCTTCAAGACTCATCCCCAGAATCATCTTGAGGACTTCTTTAATTTCCAAGTAATGCTAAATTCTTCTGAAATTTTGATTTTTTGACATGTTTTCCGGGTCCCAATGAGAGTATCCAATTTTATATTTTTAGAGGTGTTTTTTATCAAGGTTGTGAATTCCAGGAATGTTCATCTGTGTATCATTAACATAGAGCTGCTTATCTGAAATAATGGGCTCGTAGGGATTGTTTATAAAATTGAATGAATTTGCCATTTTCTTTTTATTGTGCAACTCCAAACATGATACATCTAATGTTTGCAATTTTGTGTGTTCATAATGAACCCCAAAGGTCCACAATGTGTTCTTGTGTTACATTCTTTCTTTCAAATATAATTTATTGTCAAATTGGTTAACATACAGCATGTAAAGTGTGCTCTTGGTTTTTAGGGTAGATTCTGTAGTTCATTGCTTACATACAACATCCAGTGCTCATCCCGACAAGTGCCCTCCTCAATGCCCATCATCCATTTTCCCCTCTCCCCCAAACCCCCATCAACACTTAGTTTGTTCTTTGTATTTAAGAGTCTCTTATGGTTTGCTTTCCTCTTCTCTGTTTGTAACCACCTTCCCCCCGCTTCCCTTCCGCCATAGTCTTCTGTTAATTTTCTCAAGATCCACATATGAGTGAAAACAAATATCTCTCTTTATCTGGCTGACTTATTTCACTCAGCATAATACTTTCCAGTTCTTAAGGCCCAAAGTTGTGCCAAACTTACACTTCAGAAGTGAGTATAGCAAGTCACTGCTTTTGAAGGACATTATATTAACCCTTGGTTTTGACAAGGTAAAGGTCTTTGGTAACCTTGTGGAGTTGTGCGGGTGAAAATTCTGATGGAGTTATAGGGATGAAAGCCTGGTTGCAGTGTATAAGCGAAAAAAAAAAAAATAGAAGGAAGTCTCTTGTTTAGAGATTGTAGATAGAAAACATTTATCTATGATCATAATCTCCCAAAGCATCACTAATGGCAGTAAAGGGATTTTTTCAAAGACACAACCACACAAAGATAAGAACTGAAGGGGTATAGCAACAGGTCTCGAACAACAGTTAATCTGAAAAGTAAATGAACTGGTGGTGAAAGATTGAACAGATACATACGAAATGGAACCTTAAACCCTAAGGGATAACTGAGAAATAACTTATGTGTCATTCTCTTTAAAAAAGGCAGTGATAAGATACTCTGCCATGTAATGCTAGAAGTATAGAAAAGAGGTGGGTAAAAAGAAGGGATTTAGTTGAAATGTTCCTTAATAACAGATCCATTCAGATAGAGATTCATTCTTTAGGAGTGTGTCCAGACATGTAACTCCATATATGATTGAGGGTAGTGGTGCTGTTTGGAAAGAGTACCCACCTTCCTTTGGCTTCAAAATGTTGATGACAATGCCAGCAGGAAGCTATAAAAATTTCCTCTCACGGTTCTGACCAGCCAGTGTACCATTTCACTTATCTCATTTTGGTATAGGTATAACTTGACAGATATAAAATGAATACCCCCTAATGTGAAAGATGAAAGAAACGAAATAAATGCAATTTCCACTGTCTCAGAGGAAGAAGAGCTTTAAAAAATTACTATTTCTTTTAACTTTATGTATTTATTTTGAGGCAGAGAGAGACAGTGGGGGAGGGGTAGAGAGATTAGAGAGAAAATCCCAAGCAGGCCCAGTGCTGTCAGTGGAGAGCCAGATGAGGGGCTCAAACTCATGAACAGGGAGATCCTGACCTGAGGTGAAATTAAGAGTTAGATGGTTGACTGACTGAGCCACTCAGGTGTCCCTCAAAATTACTATTTTTAAATAGATAGGAAACAATATGAAACTATGACAAATGAAAGGCTAAATAAGAAAATTAAAGGTCTAGAAAACAGGAAAATAGTTTATAAAAATTAAAAAATATGGTAGAATAAAATGAAAACACATTTTGGAAAATTGGAAGATAAATTTGATGTCCCCTGAAAATGAGGGCAAATTTAAAAAGAAAAAAAGTGGAAAATGAAAGAAACAAAGAGATTATAGGTATATTTAAAGAAACCATCTAAGTATCTAGGAAATCAAAACTCTATATAACAGGAGTTCTAGAAAGAAAGATGAGAAACAAAGAGCAGAGTGGGTTATTAACAAAATATTTGGAGATTATTGATAATTGAAACATATGTTTATGGACTAAAAAATGTACAAAGTATTCAGCATGGTTGATTAATAGCTCCACACTCCAGTGATTATCATTCTGAAAGTTTCTAATACTAGGTAACAAAAATAAAATGTTAATCGTTTCAGAATAAAACAAAAATAAATATTAAATAGCAACTATAACAATTATAACAGCAATTTTAACAGGAATTAGATAGATCTCAATATTGTCAAAACACCAGAATCTAGAGTGATCCTTCAAAAATGAAGGGAGAAAATCAGGTCAGCAAGATGGTGTCCTAAGAAGATCATTTGTGCATGGTATATAATACTTTTAATTTGTGGTTGAATTTGGTTTCTCAGTATTTTGTTTAGGATTTTTCCATCAGTATTCGTAGTGGTCATTGATTTGTTAGTTTTCTTTCTTTGTAACATCTTTGTTATCGGGGCAATATTGGCCTCATTGAATGGATTTGAAAATGTTCCCTCCCTCTGTTTTCTCGAAGAACTTGATAAGAATGAGGACTAGGTCTTCTTTTAATGTTTGCTTACAACACACCAGTACAGCAATCTGGTCCTAGGTTTTTCTTTCGTGGGAGATAATTGAGTACTAGTGTGATCTTACCAGTTACAGTTTTAATCAGATTTTCTATTACTTTACAATTCAGGCTTGAGAGATTGTGTGTTTTTAGAAACGTGTCCACTCATCTAAGTTGTTCAATGTGTTGGCATAGAAATGTTTATACTTCTCTTTTGTAACCCTTTCCATTTCTGTAAATTCAGTAGTATGGTTCCCTCTATCGTTTCCAATTTTAATTACTTGAGTATTTAGGATTTTTCTTAGTCCATCTAGCTAATGATGTTCCCATTTTGTTGATCTTTTCAAACCCATTCGTTGTTGTTTCTTTTAATTGTTTTGTAGATTGTATTTTATTTATCCCTCTTATAATTTTATTGATACCTTCCCTCTGCTAACTGTGGGTTTAATTTGTTCTTCCTTCCAGTTCCTTAATGAGTAAAGTTTACCTCTTTAGTTTGAGAGCTGTATTTTTTATATACAATGTAAGATTTTACAACCATAAACTCCTAGCGACCATTTTGTTGCATCTCATATGCTTTGGTTTGTTGTATTTTCATTTGGCATTAGATGTTTACTGGTTTCCCTTTTGATTTCTTCTTTGACCTACTGGTTGTTCAAGAATGTGTTGTTCAATTTCTACATATTTGGAATTTTCTAGTTTTCTTTCTTCTGCCAATTTCTACTATCATTTCTACTATTATGATTGGAAATATATTTTATGAATTCAATCTTTAAAAATGCATTATGAGGAGTGCCTGGCTGGCTCAGTCAGTAGAGCATGAGACTCTTGCTCTTAGGATTGCGAGTTTGAGTTGCAAGTTGGATGTTGAAATTACTTAAAAATAAAATCTTTAAAACAATAAAATAAAATGCATTATGACTTCTTTCGGTGCCTAATACATGAACTGTCCTGGAGAACTTCTATAAGCTCTTAGAAAAATGTGCACCATGCTGTGATTTGGGAGAATGTTCTATCTGGTTGTTATATCCTCTTTCTCCTTATTGATCTTCTGTCTGTTGTTCTACCCATTATTCAAAGTGGGGCATTCAAGTCTCCTACTATTATTATGGAGCTATCTCTTTCTTCTTTTAATTCTGTCAATATTTCTTATATTTTGGGGTTCTGAAGTTTGATACATATATTTTTATAATTGTTATATTTTCTTGATGAATGGACTCTCTAATCATTATATATCTTATTTGTCTTTTGTAAAGATGTTTGATATAAAGTCTGCTTGATATTAGTGTAGCCTTATATATAATTCTCTTTGGTCACTGTTTTTTGTGGTTACTTCTTGCATGAAGTATCTTTTTCCTTTCTTTCACCTTCAACCTATGCGTGTCTTTAAATCTGAAGTCTGTCCTTTTAATAGCATAAAGCTTGGATCCTGTTTTTTTTGTTTTTGAATCTATTCTGCCGATCAGTGCCTTTGGTTTCGGAAGTTTAATCCATTTATGTTTAAGTGATTACGAATAGAGAAGCACAAACTTTTACCATTTTGTTGTTTTCTATATGTGTTACACTCTTTTGTCCCTCATTAACACTGGATTACATTACATTAGCTGTGTTTATTTGATTTTTTTGTAGTGACACATTTTGTCACATTTTGTATATATCTCATTTTGTATATATTTATAAATACTTTCTTGGTGGTTACTATGGAGATTACATATAACATCCAAAAGTTGTAATAATCTATCTTAAATTGATACTGGCTTAACTTCAGTCACATACAAAAACTCTACACCTTTATGCTTTCTCCTTATTTATTAATGTCACAGATTGCATCTTTATATATTGTGTACACATGAACATAAATTTATAATTATTTTTATTCAATTATCTTTTAAACCTTGCCTGATAAAAAGTGGAGTTAACAGTCAAAATTACAATCTTATATATATTTTTAGTATTTGCCCAAACACTTGCCTTTACCAGAGAACTTTAACAGACATATCATTAAAGATGTGCAAGTTGACAATAAGCTCATAAAAAGATATTCAAAATCACTAATATTAGGAAAACACAAAAACACAATGAGAGACCACTTCACACCCATTAGGATAGCTATTATGAAACAAAGAAAAAACAAACAAAAAGCAGAAATAAATGTCAATGAGGCTGAAGAAAAATTGGAGTCCTTGGGCATTGCCAGTGGGAATGTCAAATGGTGCAACCACTAAGGAAAATGGCACTTTCTAAAAGAACTTAAACATGGGATTGCTATATGATCCAGCAGCTCCACTTCTGGAAATATACCCAAAGAAATGAAAGAAAGGACTTGACAGATATTTGTCCGTCCATGTTCCTAACAGCATTATTCACAGTAGCCAGAAAGTAGAAACAACCTACATGCCCATTGAAAGATAATAGATAAACATAATTCTGATACATGCTACATGGATGAACCTTGCACACATTCTCTTACATGAAATAAGACACTCAGAAAAGAACCAATATTGCATGATTCCACTTATAAAAAGTTGTAATGAAATCCATAGAGACAGAGAATAGAATGGTAGTTTCCAGGGCCTGGAGAAACAGGGAAGGAGGAGTTAGTATTTAATAAGTACAGAAGTAATCAAGTGTGAAGTTCCAATAAACATAAAATTAATATGCAAGACACACACACACACACACACACACACACACCATCTCCTTGTAATGCATTCTTTTCTAGCAAGTCATTGGAGGGTTATTCTTCAAAAAAATTTTAAAGGGAGTAAACTAGGAAAATGGAAGACATGAAATCCTGGAAGCTGAAGAACCAACATAGGCATCAGAGAGAGGAAATGTTCTGGAGGGCAGTAAAGACACATTTCTGCAAGCCTGCTGTGGACACAGAGCGAAGGACACCCTGCATGGTTGAAGAAGGTCCGAAGTTATGGGGTACATTTCTTCAGAAAGACAAAGTGAATGTAATATCTGAAGCATTTGAAAGTCTTTTGAGGATCCCAGTATTTGGCAAAGAAGTCATGTTGAATTTGTACATGTAGAAATCTAAATGATGAAACAACATAAAAAAAATCCACCTCCATACAAATTAAAGAAATCAAAAGTAATCATAGTTTAATTTTAATCCCAGTGGCAAAGAGAATATAATAGATATAAAATATTACAACTAGAGGGACACCTGGATGGCTCAGTCGGTTGGGCATCCAACTTCGACTCAGGTCATAATCTCATGGTTTGTGGGTTCGTGCCCCATGTCGGGCTCTGTGCTGACAGCTCAGAGCCTGGAGCCTACTTCAGATTCTGTGTCTCCCTCTCTCACTGCCCTCCCCCACTTGTAATTTCTCTTTTAAAAATACATAAACATTTAAAAAATTGTAAATATTATGATTCTAGAGTATTTACCTTTGTACCCAATTAGCAATATGACATTTAGGGGACTATGGGGATGAATATAAACTGTATGTATAAGGAGGCATAAAAATATATATAGCTTTTTGCATTGGGAAGAAAACCAATTAGTAAAGCCTACAAATCAACTATAGCAACATCAGTGTGTTATTTAGATGCACAAAGATAAACACAATAACTGGAGGGAAGACAGAGAACATGGGCCTAGTGCATGCAGATGGATGAATGTGGGGGGTAGAAACTTGTGGAATTTCCCCCTTCAGGTTTCTGTTTTCTCTCCGAGATGGCAACTGACTCTCCAGCTGAGAGGAAGGATTGAAGAGAAAAGTATAGGTTAACTGGGACGAAGAAGAAAGTTTGACATAGTCGTGTCGGGAAATGAGAGAAGGGTAGGCTTGCTGGAAGTAATAGCAAAACATTCCTATGCTCGGTTGTGTTCTTTTAAATTCCTCTTTTTGTAGTGTATCTAGGTGTGTCAGTTAACTGGGCTAAGGTAAATGGTTTACTTTCAACCTTGTATTTTCCATAATGTCAAATCACCAGAAATGGTTCTATTTCCTCTTGCTCAAACTGTTGGGTTGAAATTCAGTTTTACGTGTAAAACTTTAGACCCAAAGAAACTGTACACAAGAGTTGCTTAGTTGCATTTCACATCTAAAGATGTGAATCTGAGGGGCGCCTGGGTGGCTCATTCGGTTGAGCATCCGACTTCGGCTCAGGTCTTGATCTCGCGGTTCATGCTTGTGCTCTGTCTCTCTGTCTTTCAAAAATGAATAAACATAAAAAAAAATTAAAGATGTGAATCGGAAAGTGATGTTTCGGTGAAGTCCAAGCCTAACCAGTTCCCATGCACAGATGGACTGGGGCACCCTCTAAGTCCGCCATTGTTGGGATGGCTTTCATGTACCCCTGGTGCTATTTCCAAGTGGGTTTCTGGCTTCTTGATTCCTCCATCTCATGGTCATCTCTTCAGCTTCTAATTTATGGAACTCTGGATTCTTGACAAAGTCTGGCATGTAAACATGCATCATCTATTTTTCTTCCCTTCCTTTGTTTTTATAGTTAACCTGTGAAATTCATAAAGACAATGGTGCGGCCTCATAAGACATTTCTCTTTTTAGTTTTCAATTACGAAACACATATATCTTAAAAAACCAAGAACTGACTAACCAACGGGGTCATATTGACCCCTCTTCTCCTTATAAAAGTGTTTGTTTATAAACTGTTGTTGCTAAGGGCAGGAAAATATCCCAAACTCAGTTAAGGCGGGGGGGAGAAATTCTTTTAAAATCACGCACCACAAAACTTCTATTTAGCTATTCACAGCAGGAAACTCAGTAAAAATTATTTAAAGCACATTAATTCAAATCAGCACAGCCTACCTCTGTGAGAAAGTTGTTGCATAAAGGGAACAGTTTCTCTAATTAAATCTAAAAACTCTACAGCTGTGAAACTATAAATTTTTATCTATGCTAGCAGTAGCTGTAAAAGTGATTCTAAATTAAAATATTAACTTTTCCCCCCTACACACAATAAAAGACTTAAAATTTCCATAAAATGAATCAGATTGTGTTGGCCTTTCTAAGTGGGTGCCCCGACTTTGGCAGACTTTTCTTACCTCAGAATAAAGTGCTCTCCATTTGCCGTAATGCCTCATGATTGCTTCATTTTTTGCCACTGTGAAGATGGCTCAACCACAAAGGAGGGTACCACTTTGTTTTCTTTTCTTTCTTTCTTTTTTTTTTCTCCTTTTAATCAGTTGTTATTCCTGATCTATCAGTTGAAACACACAATAACATCTGCTCTGTTGCCTGGTGAACAGTTAAATCTCCTCTCTCCAGGACAGGAAAATGTGTTTTCAGCACCTAAAGTATGGACTTCCCACATGTTCAAATATGCAGGTCCAAAACCTTGGCTGTGATATCTCTACTAAAAAGAGAGGAAAATATCACCCCAAAGGATCGGTTTCCAGAAAATCATCAGTGAGAATGCTGGATTGCTGGTTTTGATCCATTGAAAACTAGCAGATAATTGAAAGTTACCATTTGCTCCACTGATTCTAAGTTGCAGCTTGCTTGACACATTCTGTCATTTGGGTAAAGCTTCTTCCTATACCCACGCCGTCGGGGTGTATTTGGGAAGTATCTGAAGATCTTTCCTGGCTTTAGTGTGCCTTGTTAAAATAATCCCACTTGTGTAATGTCTAGCCTTTTGACCTTCACTGATTCATGAGTTTCTACTATCTGTGCAGCAAATCGGAAATTCTACTGATGGCCTCTGAGAGCGGTATGTGTGTTGGTGTGAGGGAGGGGTGAAAGCATGCATATGAGCATCTGTGTTCTGTTGCCATCTGGCAAACATCCCCAGTAGCAAATATCCTCACCTTGAATGGATCCATTTATGAGGATCAGGGAGACATCCCACAGATCATTTTCAAAGTCACCGTCGTTTGAAAATAGAGGCCTGGCCATCTAAAAATGTTCTCCAGAGCCTCCTCCAGAGCCTCTTTGACCTTGCCTTTTCTCTTGACCCAAGGATTAGGAGATAACCATGGACGTGAAAATCTATGGGTTTTTTCTGATTAATGGCAACGGTATTTCATCTTTACAACCATGTGTTGTCACACCGTAGTCAAGTTCTGGTCCTAAATTAACTTAACTCCAGTATTGCCTCTTGAATTAAACTCATCTCCAAGCACTCATCATTCCTTGATTCCCCTGCTCTAGAGTCATAGAAAACATATGTTTCACTCTAACTACTGCATATTTTGTTTTTACTAGTGGTCTGATGTCAATGATGTTTCCGCAATGTGAAATTTACCATTCTAAGGTGTATTTTCTCTTTTCTTTTTCTTTAATTTTTTTTTTTACATTTATATATTTCTGAGAAACAGAGAACCAGTGGGGGAGGGGTAGAGAAAGAGGGAGACACAGAATCCGAAGCAGGGCCCAAGCTCCGAGCTGTCAGCACAGAGCCTGACATGGGGCTCGAACTCACAAACCATTAGATCATGACCTGAGTGGAAGTAGGCTGCTAACCAACTGAGCCATCCAGGTGCCCCAAGGTGTATTTTCATGTTTATATATTTTTAAATCTATGGGGGCTCTTCCTGTCAATGGGTACATTTACCAAATCATTTAACCTCTGTTGTAATGTTGCTGGAATATTGGTAAACTTTAAAACCGATAACACTTCAGAATCAAGACTGTTCATACCTTTTTGTTTCTGCTTGATATGTTCCACTCCATCATACTGATAGCAGGAATAACGGTGAATTCATAACGGCACAGGTTTTGAAATGAAAGAAAGCTTTGGTTGACTCCACGTTCTGTGTCCTTGGACACTTTTCTTAAATCCATGTGTATGTTGTGAACAGCAGTTAACTAATTCAGAGCATTGTTTTGAGCATTGAACAATGTCATGTGCAAACATGATGATTCCCCTTTCTTTTTCTCAAAGGACAAATTAATCAGTCCCTTAAAGGCCCAGAACATGTTTAATACTTGTCTTCTGTTAAGTATTGTAGGTGTCCAACATTGCTGTTATTAACTACAATATAAACCTAATTATTTAATGGTTGCTTAAGCCTCAAAAACGTCTGAAAATGCTGCAGAGAACAAAGGAGGGCAGGTGAATGGCCTCTGAGAAATTAAGTAAGATGTAATCAATTCATACGCTGGTACTAACCCACTTTACCAGGAGAAGAGGTTCAAACACTCTCATTTAAGGTGCAATTCTAGCAACACTGTTGCCTTTGTGTTGTATATTTCTAGCCCACTAAGTAGTGAGTGTGTGGGTATTGTAGGGGAGAGAATCCAGCTGAGATAGGTAAAAGGACAGCTGCCATGCCAAAAGAAAGGAAGACAAAACATTTTGTTCTGTATTTTTATCCAGCTGTAATATATAAGAAACTTACTGGCAGTCTCTAAATATTGGGATAAGCAATTTTAAAGACCTTAGTTCCCCCTAATGGTATCCCAGCATGACAATCCAGAGCAAGAGTAGAAATTATAGTCATCTCTGCCTTATCAAGAAAAGGTTATGGAGGTTTCGTATACTCATTCAAGATTCGGGAAGGTGTGAAGTATGTCTGAGAAAGACTTCTATCCATAGTGGTTAAAATAAATTTTGTGCACTTTAACTTTCAGCCATCTGGAAAATTCTTTGATCAGACTACCTTAGTCTTTGTCAAGGCCATAAGAACACGGTACTATTTTGCTTACCTGATGAAGAAAAATGAGTTAATTGCTTTAGAAAATGACTCTGACCATATGAGCATGAGCAATGGATGACGGAAGCATTTGGATATAATGAAATGGTTCTGGCTTTTGATATCCTAGGCTTTGCACTTCAGCTATCTGGTATAAGCTGAATTCCTTAATATATCAAAGCTTTGTCTGTATAATAGGAGTGAGGATACTTAATTCCTAAGCTATAGTTTATATGAAGGTAAATGATTGAAACAAAGAGATACACTTTTTAAAGTCTCGTTAAATGGTGGTTGTGGTAGAATCGACAACTATTAATAACCATCATCATGATTTGTATTCCAACCATTGTCATCGTAATATAATTCCCAGTAAACACGCCTTTATAGTGAAGTAAAAATTGAAAGAGATCTAACTTACTTGCCCCAAATTTCTCTGCTTTGATCTTATCCTACTCCATTCACCACAAGGAAATTAAGGAAATTAGAGCATCTGTTGTTGGAGTATGGACACAAACTCTACCGAGCTTCATCAAAGGGCACACTGTTCCTTGCACTAATTTTTCCTATAGGTTTGGTATGTACCGAATGCCTCAAGGAGTAAGGACATTAATCTGCCAGACCCAGCAAGTGAACTGTTTTCTGTTTTCTTGTTTTTAATTAATTCTGGATCAGATCTTGGAATTATAAAGACACTTAAATTTGTTTTATTATTGTTATATTACATGTTCTTGTCAGGAATGATGCACACTGCACTCAAATCTCCAACCAGCCTGATAAATGGAGATAGGTCCACACCACCTTTCCTGAGATCCAGAATGCAATAAAGTATGGAAATGTGCCTAAATGTCTAAATTGCTTAGATAGCATGGTATGAAGGATGTGCATGGGCATTTGAATCTGTTTGTTCGTTTGTTTGTTTAAATTTCTTCAGCTTAATATTCTGTGGTAAACAACCTCCACAGTGGTCCAGTAATCCTTGGCTCCTTTTACCCATCCTTCCGTTGAGTCAGTAGATATGACAGTGTGAGCTTTTTTCAGGCTTGCTCAGAACAGGCATTGTGGCTTTCACAGGGCACTCTTGGATCTCGCACTCCAGGGAAATTGGCTGCCATGCCATGAACATACTCAAGCAATCCTATGGAGAGGCCCATAGGGTGAGGACACAAGGCCTCTTCCAACATGTCACGTATGTGAATGAAGCCACCTTAGAAATGGGTCCTCCAGCCCCAGTCAGACCTCAGCTGACTGAAGCCACATGAGACATTAGTCAGCAACTTCATGAGAAGAACCCAATTTCAGAAATGTCAAGCCAAACCATTCCCGAGTCTCGGACCCAAAGAAACTATATCAATTACTGTTAATTAAATACTGCTGTTTAAAGTCACTACTTTTCTGCGTGATAAGTAATACATTAGAAAATAAATACAACCTCTGGGACCTTTGGCAAAGGGTTTTCTTTTTTTTTTTTTTTTTTTTTTTTTGAGCTCAGTGTCCTTATTTGCAAAATGAGCGAGGTGATATCTAGCTCACAGATTTTGCTTTCTTTTGTGTTGTCTCAAGATTAATTATCCCGGTATATCAACAGGACCTTGTACGTGGCAATAAATACTCCAAAAATGCAATTTGTGCTCACTTCCCCTAATTTATGGGAAATACACTGCTTTTCCTAAAATACCTTGTACTTGTAAGAAGAGATATTACATGTTTGGTTCCTATTTCCAGGGAGTAGGATAAATGTATGTGTAACGTAAGGCTTTGAGGTGCTAGAACAGGATTCTAAAATGGCCTGAAATGTCAGACGCTTCCCCAGGGCAATAAAAGAACCATTTGTCCAAATATCAAGGGCTAGTTGCAGTATAGGAGGAAAGCAGTGTCAACCTTTATGTCATATCTTTGTAGGTTTGAAGACACAGAGGGAAAGGATAGAACAAGATTTCAGGGGCGTAAAAAAAAAAGTGTTCAGGACGTAGAGTGAAAGGTGGATGTGTGCCCTGATAATGTGTCCAGTGCAAACTGTAAAACTATTTGTCTGACACCAAGAGACACCCTCAAGTAAGCAATCACGGTAAAGACAATGACTGAGCTTCAGAGATCTGAATGTTCTGCTGTAAGATTCACTGTGAGAATTTGCCATCCCATTCATTGCTTCTTACAGGATGTCTGCCACCATCCCCACCCCCTAGCTGTTCTGTTTGAGGTTAACCAGAAATGGGAAGTTGGGCAGCATCAAGGAATACAAAGACCACTCTGAGAATTACCACCTATACCGAAAATACGACTATATCACAGTGACAAGAACTGCATTACCTGTTACCATAGTTGCACTGGCCATTGAAGAGATGGGTTCTCGAGATCAACACAGATGTGTGCATATTACAGTTTTGCTGTTAAGGAAGAAATGGAAGTAAAGATCACGTTCGGCAGCCAGCAATGCCTGCCATACTTATCAAGTAGAACAAAAGTACATATGATCAGTTCTTATTATCTTTGAAAGTTAGGTTCTATAAAGTTGCCACACAATGAACTAATGAAAACTAATGAAGCTTTTAGGGAAAATACAGGGGTCCTCTGAGCCCCTGGCCACGACACTTTCATCAGCTAGTCAGCACAATCTTTTTTGATGTCTATTTGTTTTTAAAGGTCATTATTTAATATACACAGTGATTAATTAACACTGAACTCACTACTGAATGTACTACAATGCATGCCTGAGTTAAACTTACCTAACACATGTATTTCCTCCATAAGGCACATCACAGCTTTCTCGTGCCTAGGAACAGCAGGCAGCATTTCAGCACTAGGTTTGTAGGCCATTTTCAACAGTAAAATCATTAACCAAAAGCACAAAAGTGTTAAAAAAAAATAAAGCAGCACTAACTATGCTGAGAAAGGATGCTTGTTTATAGTACGAGAGCTGAAATAAGAAGGCAGAGTATCACCCTGTTTGACCTCACCTGGGAATATGTCCATAGGACAGCTCAAATTTTTGATGCTCTGCACCTGTCTAGGAAAGATCACACAAAAGCACATGAGTATTGATTTGGGATTACAAATAAATTTTACTGATTAGGTGAATTCGCAAATATGGAATATGTGAATGAATAATGGTGAAGTGTAATATATTTGAGGCTGATCGGGTGGGGGATGAGAATGGGGATCTGAGGGGCACAACTACCAACTTGCAAGTACTCTGTAGAGTCAAGCACTAAATATTTAACTGCTAATGTTAGAAATGTATGGGGGCGCCAGGGTGGTTTAGTCAGTAAGCGTTTGACTTGGGCTCAGGTCATGATCTCGTGGTTTGTGAGTTCAAGCCCCACGTCAGGCTCTGTGTTCACAGCTCAGAGTCTGGAGCCTGCTTTGGATTCTGTGTCTCCCTCTCTCTCTATCCCTCCCCAGCTCTTGCTCTGTCTGTCTGTCTTCTCTCTCAAAAGAGAAAGAAAGAAAGAAAGAAAGAAAGAAAGAAAGAAAGAAAGAAAGAAAGAAAATGTAGAAGGGTGTTCCACAGAAAAAGAAAGCCACAAAAAGTGCATAGATGTGTTATTTCTCTTTGGATCTTCTGATGTCATGTATGATGAAGAAGGAAAATAATAACACTGGCACACATAAGGTTTCAGACAATTTTGAAATAAATAAGTTATATATCACCTTTGGGCTTTCAGGTGATCCTGTGGTTATTTTTACAATTACATTAATTGAGGCTAGATATGGGAGGGAACATATTCTGTCAGAAATCAGATTAATGCATGGTCTGTCCAAACATCCTCTGAGTTATCTATCAATGTCAATGGAGCCTAACCTTGTCTGACCATCACTGAACAAGTGAATGCATATTTCGTTCTTGATTAAAGGGACAAATATCTGTTCTTGCTTTATTTGGCCAGCAAGAACCTGGGACTGGGAGCAAAGACATGCCCAAATTCATGTGGTGTGCTTGCTTGAGGTGGCTATTAGCATAATGACCTCTAAATTTCCTTCCAACACCAAGGCTTTGTTTTCTGGGGGATCTATCACACAACCAGTCGTTGGTTAAGTGCTGTATATGGTATAGTGCATCTATAATATGATAAGCATCATTTGCACTCAAGGAGGCTAATTATTATAAACACAAAAACAACCAGAGGGAAATCAAAAAGAAACTACAATGATATGTTAAGTTGGATGTGGGATGAGACTAATGAGAAAATCTTTAGGAAGGAGGTGAGCCTTGATTATTGGCCTTAAAAAGAAACAGAAAGAGGGGCGCCTAGGTGGCTCAGTAGGTTGAACATCCAACTTTGGCTCAGGTTGTGATCTCACAGCTCGTGAGTTCGAGCCCCACGTCAGGCTCTGTGCTGACAGCTCAGAACCTGGACCCTGCTTCCAATTCTGTGTCTCTGGCTCTCCCCACCCCTTCCCTGCCCACTCTCTCTCTCTCTCTCTCAAAAATAAATAAACATTAAAAAATTTTAAATAAAAAAAAGAAACAGAGTATTGCTGGCTTAAAAATAATAGTAATTGCTTTTTTTTAATTCAAAAAATATACACTGAATGCACATTATGTGACAGTAACTCCTTGAAGTAGTGGAGATGGAAGGGTAAACAAAACAAAACTCATGGATAAAATAAAATAATACTTTCATTGAGTACCTAAGGTATGCAAAGTTGTTGTAAGATACTTCCTATATCAACTGTGAATTCTTACAATAACAATGTAGATTAAATACTGTATTAAATAAATAGAAAGTTATTTATCCACGTCCAGAGACTAGTAAGTGGTGGTAAAGGCAAAGCTGTAAGTAGTATCAGGAGACCTTTGTTATATATATATATATATATATATATATATATATATATATATATATTTTTTTTTTTTTTTTTTCCTAGCTGAATGCAGACTGGAAACCTAATGCTAACTGAAATTAACTATGGGTTATAACTAAGTATATATTAGTTGATTCTTTTTTTTTTTTTTAATTTTTTTTTTCAACGTTTTTTATTTATTTTTGGGACAGACAGAGACAGAGCATGAACGGGGGAGGGGCAGAGAGAGAGGGAGACACAGAATCGGAAACAGGCTCCAGGCTCTGAGCCATCAGCCCAGAGCCTGACGCGGGGCTCGAACTCACGGACCGCGAGATCGTGACCTGGCTGAAGTCGGACGCTTAACCGACTGCGCCACCCAGGCACCCCTATATTAGTTGATTCTTAAGATCTTTGGAAATTAGAGGAATGATGGGAGAGAATATGTAGGACAAAGTTTCCGAAGAGAGAATTAAAAGGTGAAATAAGATAAAAACAGAGAGGGAGGCAAGCTGTAGGAGACTCTTAAATACAGAGAACCAACTAAGGGTTGATGGGCAGGGGGAAAAAGGGGGATGGGCATTAAGGAGGGTACTTTTCAGGATGAGTCCTGGGTGTTATATATAAGTGATGAATCACTGGGTTCTACTCCTTAAGCCAAGACAATACTGTATGTTAAATAACTTGAGAAAAGAAGGAAAGAAAGAAAGAAAGAAAGAAGAAAGAAAGAAAGAAAGAAAGAAAGAAGAAAGAAAGAAAGAGAGAAAGAAAGAAGAAAGAAAAGAGAGAAAGAAAGACAGAAGAAAAAGAAAGAAAGAGAGAAAGAAAGAAGTAAAGAAAAGAAAGAAAGAAACAGAGAGAAAGAAAGAAAGAAAGAAAGAAAGAAAGAAAGAAAGAAAGAAAGAAAGAAAGAAAAAAGTGAAAATAAATGTTTTGGCCGATAGGAGGGGAAGCAAAATTATTCGGTTGTGCCTTCAATCTGAGGAGGGCACATGTTTTGTTTCTTTCTTCATTGGCAGATTCCATCCCATCAAACTCTCAAAGGGATTTCTGAGAGAACAAAAATAGTGATGAGGGGAGGAAGTCTGTTTTAATATATGTCTAATATTTAAACAACTCATAAGTTAAAGTATAAGTAAAATCAGCTGCTTAGGAAAAGACGCAAGCCAAGAGGTTCTGACCCAAAGATAAGATTTAGAGTAAACTACCAGAGGCTTTCTTTATATTCAGAGACTTCTCATCTTACTAACCTTGGCTTTTCCTTCAAGTGTTTAATAAGCTTATGATTTAAAAGAATATCTTGCTATTCAAATTTGGGTAAAGTATGGGGGGTAAAGTTGTATTAATTGATATCTTTTCTACTTGAATATAACTTGAAACTTGCTAGTTGTGAGGGTGAGCTCATTTGGAAAATTGTAGTTCTGAATCTCCTATTGAAATCCAAGCAACAAATTGTCTCAGGGGTTAAAAGACACAGGACTACTGTCACTGGTGGCTAGACAGTCAATGAAGCAAAAATCAACAAACTCTTTAAGGTAATATTAACAAAGAAATCAGGGGTGCCTGGGTGGCTCAGTTGGTTGAACAACCAACTTCAGCTCAGGTCATGATCTCATACATAGTTTGTGGGTTTGAGCCCCGCGCTGGGCTCACTGCTGTCGGCATGAAGCCCGCTTTGCTCCGAATCCTCTGTCCCCCTCTCGCTTGTCCCTCCCCCGCTTGTGCTCTCTCGCTCTCAAAAATAAACATTTAAGATAAAAGTAAAATATCTTTAATGAAATCAAGACAGCTACCAAGGCACTTACAAGCTTAACTTGGAAGTGGGCATAGGAAATAATAATAGAAGTAATCCAGGTCTGAGAGAATTGCAGTAAAAACAAAACATTGTAACTATTGTTATGGACTGAATTGGTCCCCTTCGCCCAAATCTAGGTGTTGAAATCCCAACTACCAAGTTGCCTATATTTGGAGATAGGGCCTTTAAACAGGAATTAAGTTTAAATGAGATCATATGGGCGGGACTCGAAGACAACATGGATGGCGTCCTTGTGAAAAGAGAAATAGATACCAAGGATGCATTCTCACAGAGGAAAAACCATGTGAGGGCACACTGAGAAGGTGGGCGTCTTTCAGCCAGCATGCGACTTATCAAGCCAAGACCTCGCAAGAGACAAGACCTGCTGGTTCCTTGAGCTTGGACTTCTGACCTTCAGAACTGTTAGAAAACAAATGTATGTTATTCAAGCCACCCAGTCTGTGGTATTTTGTCATGGCAGACTTAGCGGACTCATAAAATTACATATGGCTGCTGTTTCGGAAGGTATCAGTAAGTAGAGATATAACTTCTTCTAGAAAAGACAAGACTTGAATATATAGGATGATATGTAACCTAAATTTTTAAGGTATAATTAAGATGGGCTACAACAATGAATACAGTAGGAGACTGGAAACTATAAGACAAAGCACCATTTTGCCTGTCTGGGCCTTGGTTCTTTGTGGAGAGTTAAAAAGTGAAACTCTTCTTTGAGAATATTTGTATTATGAGCTGGCATTTATAGACGTGTAGATGTATCGGACCATAATGACACTATACATGCTACCTAAAATCTCTTTTGGACCTGGTTTGGTTAAGCCCTGGCACCTGAAGAAAGCAAACTTAAATCTTGTATGAGGGAGTTCTCTTTAAACACGCACCTGATCCCAAGGACCAAGAGCAAATAATTAAAAATCATTTAACTCCAGAAGATAAAAGCCATTACAGATGTACGTTAACAAGATTAATCTACAAACTCAGATCCACAAAGATTACAGGTTGGAATTATGGAGTACATAATGTTAAAGAAACTAATTACAAGATACATGGCAGTTTAATTCATGACAGACATACGAAATAGCAAAATTTACATTCTGACTTGAAGAGAACTTTTAGAAACGAAAGAAAGAAAGAAAGAAAGAAAGAAAGAAAGAAAGAAAGAAACCTAAGACAATCTTTAAACTGATTTAAAAAAAAAACTGATCTTCAAATATTGAAGTCTCCTAATCACAATTATTGCAGAACACATTAAGGACAAGAAATATTTTGACGAGGAACCTGAAAAACAAACAAGAAAAATTGGGGATTTTGGTACAAGGGCTTGATAATAGAGAAGCACCTGGCTGGCTCAGTCAGTTAAGCATCCAGCTTTGACTCAGGTCATGATCTCTCATCGTTCATGAGTTCGAGCCCCATGTTGGGCTCTGTGCTGACAGCTCGGAGCCTGGAGCCTACTTCGGATGCTGTGTCTCCCTCTCTCTCTGCCCCTCCCCCCTCTCACACTCCGTCTCTCTCTCTCACTCTCAAAAATAAATAAACATTAAAAAAAAATTTTAAAAAGAGAGAGATCAGCAACAGCTGTGGAACCCAAAAGAGAGTAGAATAATCTAATTAAATATGAAAAAAATATGTTAATTTAGAATTTCATAGGCAGTGAATATGCATTTCAAGATTGAATGCAGAAAAAAAAAACATTCAGATAAATCAAATTCAGAGTTTGACATTACCTTAGCTGCAATAAACATAGTTTAAAAAATTGACCTCGCATTGAGGAAATTTGTCCACATTGCAACATCTGAATTGTTCTTCAGATCAATAAGGAATGAAAGCTGAAGACAGTCCTCCAAATATGTGCTGAAACACAAGACTCAAAAGAACACATTATGAAATATTTATAACTTTTGGAAAAGAAATGATAGAACCAAGATACATAATAATATCCAATGATGCAAGGAGGGAAAAACTGGTTTTATTTTAAGAACCTTCTATTGCCTGGGAAAAAAAAAATAAAGGTGGTGATTAACTTCAGAATTTGATGAACCACACATAATTACTAAAATGAAATAGAGTACATCATTTACAAATTAGCAGAATACAAAAATGGAATCATGAAAATATGCAATGAAAGGAAAGGAAGAGTGTCGGTGGGTCCATATTTCAATATACTAGTATGCATATTAAATATGGCAAGTAAAATAAAAATTGGTGTGACTCAAAAAAGCAAATGATGCCAAATACTGATCACAGTGACATATGTTAAAAGAAACTCAAAAATTAAGAGGAATGATGTAGGAAATAAAATACAATTCAAGTTTAAACACTTGAACATTTTATAAGTGTAGAGGTTTGTCAACAGCAAAAAATGAAGATAACCAAACATCACTAAGGGTTAAGGAGGGCCATCAGTGTATGATGGTAAGAGAAAGATATTGCAGTTCTCAACTTTTGCACATTTAGTAATATAACCTCACATATGAAACAAAACCAGGAAGAAGTAAATATATCTACAATCAGAGCTGAAAACTAACAAACCTCTGTTCACAGACTATAAAATATCGAAATAAGATAATTACCATATGTAATCTAAAAAATTACATGTTATGCTGCTACCACAGGTGAAAATACACATAATTTTCGAGAAACAATGTAAAACAGGTGACCGTTGATGTCTTTCCAAGATATATGACATTTCTGTACAAGTTTAAAGACTTTTCATTAAACAGGTTACATTCTCAGATGCCAAAGCATTCATTTAAGAAATCAATAAAAAGGATAACTAAATGTAAATTAAATTTTCTGTGCACGTTTGGAAAGCTCAAATACACTTGAAACATAACATACAATGGATATCTGAACATTTTTAGATCTTGAAAATATACTTTTTAACCTTAGGGAATTTTGCCATCCCAGAACTTATACTGAGAAAAGAAAGACTGGAAATCAATGCAGGGAAAATGGAATTTTTTGAAAAAAAAAAAAAAGAAAAATAACACATCAGGAAGAAGAAAGTAGAAAAAAAACAGAAAATAAAGAAATAGAAAACAGGTATTAAATATGTTTAGGAAAATCAAAGCTAGTTCTTAAAAGAAACTAACAATACACTGACAAAATTGTTCAAGAGAAAAAGAGAAACCTAGATAAACAATATTAGAAATGTAGCTAAGTCAGACGCTTAACTGACTGAGTCACCCCCCAAGAACCCCAAGAAATGGACAATTTTATAGAATAATTGCAAGGACCGGAATTAATCAAGAATATATTGGAATTTTAAGTTATTCTATTACTCAATAAAATTATTTTCATGAAAATATTCAGGAACAGATATTTTTATAGGGAAGATCTATAAAACATTCAAGCAGAAGATACGAATTTTAACCAAAACTTTTTTTAATTGTGGTAAAATATGCATGACATATTATTTACCACCTTAATCATATTTCAGTGTACAGTGTTTTAATGTTTATTTATTTTTGAGAGCTAGAAATGATCAGAGTGTGAGCGGGGAAGGGGCAGAGAGAGAGGGAGACACAGAATCCGAAGCAGGCTCCAGGCTCTGAGCTGTCAGCACAAAGCCCAACACTGGGCTCGAACCCACCACCCATGAGATCATGACCTCAGCTGAAGTCAGACGCTTAACCAACTGAGCCAATCAGGCGCCCCCAGTGTACAGTGTCTTAAACTATAAAACATTGTGATCAGTATGGCTTATTCAAAAAAGGCAAGTTTCTGTGGCTATTAAAATTCATTGTCACTTGTCATATAACAGAAAAAAGTGGAAAACCTATGTAATCGTATGAATTGATGCAGAAAATAATATTAGATACAATTGCACAATCATTCATGGTGAAAACAAAACACTAAAAAAGCCTGGATAAACATAAAGGACTTTTCTTCATTTGATAAAGTTTATTTTCAAAAAGCTTATATCAATGATTATTCTCAAAAGTAAGACATTTAAGTTATTCTTGTTAAAGTGAATAATAAGCAATGACATCTGTGAGCAACATGTCCATCCATATTGTACTAGAGGTACTGGCCTGCACAATACAAGAGGAAAAAAAAAATTCTATGAGAATGGGGAGGTAAGTGACATAAAGATGCTATTATTTTCTAATGACTTGTACTACACAAGGTTGCTTATGTACAAAAGCCAAAAAAAATAGACAAACAGAAAGTTACAGTAATAACTATTTTTATCTAAATAAGCTACTAGAAGATTCATATATAGAAGTTGACTGCACCCATGAATTCCAATAACAGATGCAAAGAAGAAATTTCAATAAAATATATAATTTATAACAGGAAAAATTTGGTGTAAAAAATTAACAAATGTGTGCAATAATTTCATTAGGAAATTATAAAAATTCCAAAAGGCATTGAAGAAGAAAAGAAGAGACATGCAATGGGTTAGGAGAAAGAAAATTAATATCATTAATGATGTTAAGACACTTCAAATTTACTAAAACATTCAAAGAAATTCCAAACAATATACCAAATGAGTTTTCTGTAAAGTTGACAACCCATTTTAAATATTTTGTTTCCTTTTTTGTAACTTTAGATATAGTTAAAGTACAGTAAATTGCACACATATAAATTTTGACATAGTGTATAACCATGAATCAGTCACCACAATCGAAACAGCAGGCATTTCAATTGCCATGAAAAGTTCATGCCTCTTTGTGACCAACATCCCACCCAAACTGTGAGATCATGACCTTAACCAAAATCAATAGATGGATGCTTAACCAACCGAGCCACCCCAGAGCCTCATGATTTTCAAATCCAGCCATGTTGTTGCATGCATCACTAGTTTTATCCTTTATGTTGGTTAGTAATATTTCTATTGTATGAATATAGCACAGTCTATTTATCCATTCACATGGTGATAGAACTTTGAGTTGTTTCCAGTTTGAGGTTAATATAAAGAAAGCCACTGTGAGGGGGGCGCCTGAGTGGCTCAGCCGGTTAATCGTCCGACTTCGGCCAGGTCATGATCTCCTGGTTGGTGAGTTCAAGCCCCACGTCAGGCTCTGTGCTGACAGCTCAGAGCCTGGAGCCTACTTCAGATTCTGTGTCCCCCTCTCTCTCTGCTCCTCCCCCACTTGCTTTCTGTGTTTTCTCAAAAATTGAAAACATTAAAAAAAAATTTAATAAAATAAAAAAGAAAGCCACTATGGACATTCACACATAAGTATTTGTGTGTACATGTTTTCATTTATTTAGGGTATCTGCATACAGATGGAATTTCTGATCATATGACCTTATGATGGGTACAATATTAACTTTTCAGGAAAGTTCCAAATTGTTTTCTACAGTGGTTATAAAATTTTACATTCCCACCATCAATTATGAGAATGTCAGTTACTTCACATCCTTACCAACATGAGGTATGGTGTTGGCAAAGAATATAAGTAATCTTATATTCCTTAATTTTAGCCTTTCTAATGTGTGTGGAGTGATATCGCTAAGATTTTAATTCACATTGTTTATTTATGAATGTTATTATGAATCTTTTCATGTGCTTATTGGTCATTTGTGCATTTGTCATGATTCATCTACACAAATATTTTGACATTCAAAAAATATATTAGGTTACTCATCTCTTATTATTTCTGAGAATTATTTATATCCCCTGGATACAAGTTGTTTTCCTGACATACAATTTATCAATGTTTTCTCCCACTATATGGCTTCTGTTGTTGTTTTAATGGTCTTTCAAAAAATAAAATTTCTAACTTTGATGAAATACGATTTATCAAGTCCAAAAACGGTAATAATGTTGACATAATGAATTCCAACATCTTACTGGCTTAACACAACCAAAGTATATTTCGTACAAAATTAGTTTCCATTGGCTGAAGGATTTTCTCACTCAGAGATCCACACAGAAGGACTTTTACTTTGACACACAACTCACCCACTATCCCTTCACCAAGGGTAAGAGAGGGTGGCAAATCACATACTGGCTCTTCAAATTTCATCTATGAAGTAACACAGGTTGGTTCTATACGTGATTCGTTGCTCAAAGCAAGACATAGGATCACACTTAATTTCAAAAGGTCTGAGAAATTTTTGTATAAGTATATTGCCTTGTACGGAGGTCACAATACTATTTCACATATGAAATGACATGTGTGGAAATGGGATTATTTACCTCCATTAACAGAGGTGTATGTCATACCTGAAACTTTCCAACAATATGGACTTGACCTCTGGGTTATAATTATTTAGAACACTGCCTTTCACTCTGGAATAAGAACTCTCATTCATATATACACACACATACATACATATGTATATGTATGTATACACGCATACATATATACATATATACATACATATATATCACATACATATACATACATATATCATATACCATATGTCTATGGTATATATAGGTATTATATATCATATACCCATACATATATATATCATATATATCATATATATACACACATCATATATATACACACTATATATGTATCTCATATATATATATATACTATATATCTATCTCCCATATATATATACACTATATATCTATTATATATACATATATATATCAATAAGAAAAATACAAACAGCATGACAAAAAAATGAGCAAAAGAACAGATGGCATTTAAGAAAAGAGGAAATTTAAATGGCTTCTAAACCAGTAAGAATACAGCCACCCTTTTTAGTAATGCATATCAAAGTTTACCATTTTGAACAAGTACATGACCTATGTCACAGCAACTTTATTCCCAAGAATAAATGTTGGAAAAACTGTTGCACATGAACCAGGAAACATACAAAGGAATGTGTACAGCCACAATGTTCATAACAGCACAATCTGGAAACTACTCAAATGTATACTCACAGAATAATAGCTAAATAAATTATGGTACTTTCGTACAATTTAATACAATATTGCAGGAGAAAAGGACTTCAGCAACTAGTATCAAGGTAAATAAACCTCTAACATACAATTGTTAGTAAAATTGTAGTCTGAAATAAGATATATACAGTGTAATGACATTCTTAGAAAATTAAAAGAAAATAAAATTAAATAATATGCCAATTAGTGATATGTAACAAAAAAAAACTCAATACTCACTGAATAAGAAATGTACAAACCCAGGATAGTGGTTATATGAGCAGTGGATGTTAGAATGGGGAATGTGGAAGCTAGGGGCTTAAATACACTGGTAACATAGTGTCCTTAACATTGGTAATGCTTGCAAGGATTTGTTTTATTATATTTGTAATGTTACATTCAGATTATATACACTTTTTTGTATATCTGAAATATTTAACAATGATTTTAAAGAAAGAAATGCAAAGTAAATGTGATTTTGCCTTAAATCTTCCAACATTATATTTATTTTTTAAGTTTATTTATTTTGAGAAGAAAGAGAGAGAGACAGCATGAGCATGAGGAGGGGAAGGGCAGAGAGAGAGGGAGAGAGAGAATCCCAAGCAAGCTCCAGGCTGTCAGCACAGAGCCCATGGAGGGGTTCAATCCCATAAACCCTGAGACTGTGACTTGAATGGAAATCAAGAGTTGAACACTTAACTGATTGAGCCACCCAGGCACCCTTAAGGCGTTTGTTTGTTTGTTTGTTTGTTTGTTTTTAAGGTTTATTAAATCGTCCAACCGTATACACTTGATTTCTGGGTTGTAAATATTGGACACATTGTCCCCCACTCTGAAAGCAGTGGTCACATGATGCAGTGGGGAAGAACACTACATAGGACATCAGGGGAGGTGGCCTCCAGAGTGGTCAGAGCCTTGAAAGCAAACTTGTTTTATTACTTCAAACAAATATCTTAACTCCTGTGATTTTTCTTATTTGCAAAATGAAGGAAATCAAAGTGGGGCACCCAGATGGCTAAGAGACACATGAAGATATGCTCCACATCAGTCATCATCAGGGAAATACAAATCAAAACCACAATGAGATACCACCTCACACCGGTCAGAACGGTTAAAATGAACAATTCAGGAAACAACAGGGGTGGGCAAGGATGCGAAGAAGGAACCTCTTACACTGTTGGTGGGAATACAGACTGGTGCAGCCACTCTGGAAAACAGTAAGGAGGTGCCTCAAAAAGTTAAAAATAGAACTACTGTACCAGCCAGCAATTGCACTACTAGGTGCTTGTCCAAAAGATACAAAAATGCTGATTTGAAGGGGTATGTGCACCCCGATGTTTATAGCAGCACTATCAACAATAGCCAAAGTATGGAAAGAGCCCAAATGTCCATCTAGTGAAGAATGGATAAAGAAGATGGGATATATACATACGTGCGCGCGCACACACACACACACACACACACACACACACAATGGAATACCATTCGGCAATCAAAAAGAATGAAATCTTGCCATTTGCAACAATGTTTGGATAGAACTAGAGTGTATTATGCTAAGTGAAATCAGTCAGTTAGAGAAAGACAAATATCATATCATTTCACTCATGTGTGGAATTTAAGAAACAAAACAGATGAACATAGGGGAAGGGGGAGAAAAATAAGATAAAAACAGAGAAGCAGGCAAACCATAAGAGACTCTTAAATGCAGAGAGAAAATCTAGAGTTGCTGGCCGGGTGTTGGGTGGAGGGATGCGCTAAATGGGTGACAGGCATTGAGGAACGCACTTGTTGGGATGAGCACTGGGTGTCATATGTAAGTGATGAATCACTCAGTTCTATTCCTGAAACCGATACCACACCGTATTGAATTTAAATAAATAAATCTAAAAAAAATACAACAAAGTAGGTGTTTTTTAAGTCCAATCCTACTATAATATCACACGACTGAACTGTTTTTATGAAGAAAATGCAGATAGAGTGCTTTAAGAATCCAAGAAAAAGCACACGCTTTCCGTTTTCCATTTGCTAAAACTTCAATAGTTGAGAGGTCACAATACTATTTCCCATGTGAAATAACGTATGTGAAGAAAGTGTTATTTTTCCCATGTTGAGCTATGGGTTGACTCAAATATGAATATAAACTTAGTAAGTGTCATAGCTGGGTCTCCAATTCAGACTGTCCACCTGCTGCCATCCTATTTTTTTTTGACTACACAAAAGTGTTGTTCTTTATTTATGAACCTCAAAGAAGAAATGCTAGAGCTTCAGAAGGAAAATGACTAACAGGTGGAGGGAATGCTTTATGAGTAAAAAGGAAAGAGATTATGACTTAACTAGGTTTCAGTGGGAAAAGGGATGGGAAGAAAAATAGATTAATCAAAAAGCCTATTACATTTTAGACATTATGCTAGGCATTGACTAATGTTAGTTCATGTAATCTACATAACAATTTTAAGGGTAGTTATTTGTATCATTTATATTTTATAGATGGACGAATTGAGCATTTGAGAGGTGATTTTCCTTGAGCCTGAGACTGACAGTTTGTGTAACAAAAATCTCCCAGCCTAATTCAGACACCACATCCAGTTAACTCAGAGAACTGAGTTTATCACCCTCTTCAAACTAAATGTATAAAAAAAACCCAAAAATGATATCAGTGAATGGATGGCAATCCAAAGATATGATTAAGTAGGAGCAGACTATTTGAGTTTTTAATCATGAAGAATAAATCTAGCCTCAATAATTGCATTTCAGTAAAACTATGACAAGACTCTGCCATGTCTATTCTGCTTAGCCAGCAGCATTGACCTTGGGCTCAGACAACCAGCAAACTCACCAAGCATAATGGACCTCATCCTGCCTCCCCTTTTGCATGGACCAGCACAGTAGAGTGAGCGTTCCTCATCCGGCGGTCACAAGTCATGAGGGATGAAGCTAGGTGTTTGTGTGCAAATTACCTCACGCTAGACACGTGATCAGCTATGGGATCCCTGCAGTTTTCGTTTGCTGGTCATGCTATACCCATTCTCTGGTGAGGCTGCATCTCATAAATTACCAGTCCATCACTGATTACCACTATAAATTATTTGCTAAGCAATCTTGAACATGAGAAGCAGATGCTGATTGGCCCAGTCTGGTTTGTTGTATAGCCATCTGTAAGCAGAAGTGTGTGGGCTCACATACCCTACGTGTGAGTCGCAGTGCCTGTGGAAAATCAAGTAGGGAGCATGGTAAGGGCCTTTCCTCTTCCTCAGCTGCGGAGGGATGGCATGCAGGGTACTAGGTGGTGTCTTAACCAACGTTTCTGAAACAGCATTAACACATTCTCTTGACTGCCTGATTCTGGGTCTTCCCCCACAAACTGGCGGGTTCTATGAAGTAAGAAACAATCTCTCATGTTTCAAAGTAGGATTTCTTCTCATCCTAACACTTTTTTCTTTTTTTTTAAAATTTGTGTATTTATTTTGAGAACAGAGAGAGAGAGAGAGAGAGAGAGAGAGAGAAAGAGAGAACATGAGGAGGGGAGGCACAGAGAGAGAGAGAGAGAGGGAGAGAGAGAATCCTAAGCAGGCTCCCTATTGCCAACACAGAGCCTGACACAGGGCTCACACTCACAAACCATGAGATCATGACCTGAGCTGAAATAAAGAGTTGAACTCTTAGCCCACGAGCCATCCAGTCGCCCCATCCTAACACTTCCTTACAGACCTCCCACGCGTAAGCTAGTTCCTTAAGTAAAATGGTTGGGGATTAGCTTTAAAGACATATTTCTCTTTTATTCCCTACACAATTTCTTACAGGATTGAGTCTTGCTGTATCTTTTGCCCAAGTGTTTTTTGTTGTTGTTTTTTTTTTTTTGTTTTGTTTTGTTTTGTACGTTTCTTCTCTCATTTTGTGTATGCTGTTTCCTCATATGCCCCTGATCTCACACTCACACCCCGGATCTCCTCACAGTGGCCTAGCTTCAACAATCTTGCAGTTGACTCCTCTTTCTTCAATATCTCACTGCTCCCATCCATATTTTGTCACTAGTGGAAGAAAAACAAATTAAGTATTACATTTGACAGGTAATTTACAACAAAATGACTCTAGGCTTAGACCAAGGATGTGGGATCTGAGGCTTTATTTAAGAAGTCCGGTAAGTCACTGGGCACAAAGAGCACCATAATGAATGATATGGGTTCAAACATGTTTGGCCTGATGAGAAAGGAGCCTGTGGAAGGAGGTTGGGAATCTTGGCCAAATTTTTGATGTTTATTTATTGATTTTTAGAGAGAGAACATGAACCGGGGAGAGGCAGACAGAGAGAGGGAGAGAGGAAGAGAGATTCCAAAGTAGGTTCCTCGCTGCCAGTGCGGAGCCCAATGCAGGGCTTGATCTCAGGAGCTGTGAGGTCATGACCAGAGCTGAAATCTAGAGCGAACCACCCAGGTGTCCCGGACATGACTTTTAACATCACCATTTTCATTTATTTTTCCACTTTGAACAAGTTACATAACATCTTTTAATCATTGTTGTTTCTATAAAGTTATAAAGTTAATATTATAATGCTTATAAATTGTTTTGAAGATTGATACTAATGTCAGCAAATTGCCTAGTACCAGGAGGTGTTTAATGAGTAATTATATAACTTATTTCAGTTAAATGGAATGGCCTTCTGGTCCCTATTAAATTAATGATCAATATCTTTAATTTTACAGTATATCATAAACTTGCAAACACAAATTTGTGCATGAAGCAGGCAAGATATTTATATCCATTTTACTATTAAGCAAATCAAGGGTAACGGATGATAAGGGTCATCCATGACCTAAGAATACATGGGTATCAATATTATGTCCCCAACCATACCAGAAGATTCTCAAAGGCAGAAGACTATTTTTTAATCTTTAAATATATATGTTAATGACAGATTAAGCTATATTATTCAGTGCTTAAAGGCATGAATTTTAAGTCGTAAAAAATCTCTTCTGTGATCATGGGTACACTTAATTAACTTCAGTTTTCTTATCAGTAAAAAAAAGGGATAATAACACCAATTTCCTTGATTTGATGTAAAAATAATGTGAAATATTAAGAATGGTTAGCATATAGAAAATATAAAGCAAGTAGGAGCTCTAGTATAAATGAGAAAGAGTTGAACGGATGTCAATGAAATGAATGTCAAACCATTCCCAATTTAACCAAACATAGACTGCAATGTTTTACCATGGAAATTGAAGCAGTGTTTAGTATTTCTTTTGAAATTCAACATGAACCAGCAAGGAAAGAAAATGTTTGGAATTAATTTCCTATCAGAACTGGAGCAGAGGAAAAAAGTTATCTGATTCAACTATCTAAATATTCTTAGAGATAAATCGATATGGCTTTTACAGGCACGTTGCATGATTGCATGGGGTTTATTATAGATGGAAACATGACAGAATTTGGTACTAAATGATGTTTTGTATCAATACGATAATGCCCTCAGTTATATAGTTGGGCTTTGAGAAACAAAAAGGGAATTAGAAACATTTTTCTGAAATTCACATGATTATTGTTATCACTATGCCTATCATCCCTGTGTTTCATAATATTAAAATGACTTGAATGATAGAATTTGTATGGAGCTGAACAACAATTTATCTTAATGTTAGGTATCCTTAAATATTTACTTATAAAATGTGTATTTCACGTAAAATTATAGAACATTTTACCCTAATCCAGAAATCAGACTACCTTCAAATATATTAAAGGAAATTTTAGAGAAGTTATAAATTACTTGCTAATAAACTCCATTTTAATAATTTCCAATGACTTTTTCACATGAATAAGCAGAGTAGAGCCATGATTTTAGTATTTCCTTTAAATAACCCATATTTAGCAATATGATGCATAAGAGGATGTCATTTGGATGCAGAGCTGATCTACAAGTCTGCCTCTAAGGTTCCCTGATTTGACAAGATATGATTTGGTCAATAATAGACAAATTCTGGGGTGCCTGGGTGGCTCAGTCAGTTAGGGGTTCGACTCTTTATTTCCGCTCAGGTCATGATCTCACAGTTCATGAGTTTGAGCCCCACGTTGGGCTCTGCACTGTCACTGCTTAGGATTCTCTCTCTCTCTCTCTCTCTCTCTCTCTCCAAACTAAATAAATAAACTTTACCAAAAAAAAAGTTTTTTTAAATAGAGGAGGTTGATTGGACACTTACCAAGCTTTGGATTACAAGGCATTAGAATAAGGTTGAATGACAAGTTGCATCTCCTACATGGTGCCAGTCTGCCACTCCCTCAAGACTGGGAGAGGCGGCTATTTCCTGATGTTTAGATAATCCCCACAGGAATCTTACAATGTCGGGCAATGGCATTAGTTATTAACATTTCTACTGTCAAGGCAAGGAAACTTAAACTCATAGAGTTTAAACGACACACCTGTAACTTGCGTAGTAAGTGGTGGAACTAGAACTGGAATTTGAGTTTGTCTGAGACAAAAACCCACGTTCTTTCCAACACCAGCCTAGGTATGAATCTTGGCTGCCTAAGTGACTTGCTGTGTAACCTGTGAGGTTTCTCACTTACAAAATTGGGCCACAAACATCTCTCATGAAACGTTGTTTACATTTTAAATGAGACGTGTTTGAATATACGTGATACTATGCGTGAGTTATTTACCAGATCACCTGATAGTAAATAACTACTACGCATAATAACTACGAAAGTGTGGATTGTACATGCATAACATTACACGTGTACGTATTTGTAATTTAGCTCATAACGGTGCTGTTGGTTGCTACATAAGTGTTTGCTGAATGGATGCATGAAAATACAAACGATGAATGAGTTAACCTACCGCCGTATTTACGTTAGTAGATGTTCATGAAATATAGCAGCCATCATTCTGCCTTCACTATATCCACATTGTTCAGACATCTAGAAAGCGTATTCTGACCCAGAACGCAGCTCGGAATGTTTATAGTCCTAAGAGCGGTTAAAACCATCTTCCAAACATTTATGTTATACTTAGAGTCGTGGTCGAGTGGTATAAGCAATCGAACACTGATGTTGGAAGTCTGATCTTGACATTGGCTCCCAGTGCTGCTGCGAGCAAGTCACTTAACCTTGGGTTTCAAGTTTTCCAGCTGGAAAATTGGGATAAAAACACTTACCATCCCCTCAGGAAAAATCTGAAGATTTCTGAAAAGAAATGTGTCAGAAAGTGCTTTGAATGTGAATAGGATACCTGAAATAGCAGAAACGAATCGCTTTTTTTTTTTTCCTTTCAGTTCCCACTGGTACTCCCACCTTGGTTGGGGAATTCAGTTTTGTAGAATCTGAGGTGTTCCAAAGTCAGAAGACAGGCCTCTCAGGAAAATTTTGCTGTTAGTCACACGGGAAGCTGGTTGTTTCCTCATACAGTTTGTTGTAATTAAGTAGGAAGTTAAAGCAATATTTTGAGTGAAGGAGACCCCTGTGCTCTGTATATAGGGGTTCCTGGGATCAGAGTACCAGGACTGTTCGAATACTAATTTTACCAGAATGTTCAGAATTTTCCCCTAGGAACATGTTTGACCTGGGAAAATATCACGGCATTTTGGAAGTTTGAAAACTACCATAACAATAAATCTGCTGAAACTGAAGTTTATCTCTGGAGTCTTCTGGGAGGAAAAAGTAAAATAAAAAACATGGAGTTTCTATAGCTCAATCTGCTTGGGGCGATTTGTCATTTCTTATCACAAGCTCTGGGGACACAGCCTCCCTCCCACATGTTCACACGCTTGCAGCAACCACTCTTTTCTGTCTGACCCACAACCAAGTGAGAATCCAGAAAACCTCTGAGTAAGCAACGAGAATGCATTAGACAGAGGTGGGCAAATAACCAGATCAAAATTTGAAAATTATGACTGGGGGACACCACGTACGTGGGAACAGTTGCAGATTGAGGGAGTTTCCTTCACTGAAGAGATAGCTCCATAAATCTTGTTGGACAGGTTGGGCACCTGGGTGGCTCAGTTGGTTAAGCGCCTGACCTCGGATCAGGTCACAGTCTCATGGTTTGTGTTCGAGCCCCACGTCAGACTCTGTGCTGAAACCTTGGAGAGGGAGCCTGCTTCACATTCTGTGTCTCCTTCTCTCTCTCTGCCCCTCACCCAGTTGTATTCTGTCTTTCAAAACTAAATTAACATTAAAAAAATTTTTTTTTAAAAATTATACTGGACAAGGAGTGAGTTGCCACAGCTTGCATACATTCTAGAACTTGGAGCTTTGGTACCACTTTATATGTAGAAAGTGAACGCTGTGTCAGTTATTCTGTGCTACTATCTACATGCCTTAGAGTCAGTAAATACTCAGAATCTCTCTGGTTTCAATGTGTTTTTTTTTTTCAGACAGCACGGTAAACAATCCAGCAAGCAGCGATGGGAGAGAACATGGGGAAGAGGCTTCCAGTACCTTCACAAATACTTCATCTTTATTGCCCTGACTCCTTGCTGAGAATATGATTTGAAGAAAAGCACTCATCAAAACACCCAGGCCAGTACCTCCCTCTGACACAGCCTTCAAATTCTGGCAATGAGGGGTGCCTAGGTGGCTCCGTCGGTTGAGCGTCCGACTTTGGCTCAGGTCATGACCTCATGGTTCGTGGGTTCGAGCCCCGTGTCGGGTTCTGTGCAGACAGATGCTCAGAGCCTGGAGCCTGCTTTGGATTCTGTGTCCCCCTCTCTCTCTGCCCCTCCCTTGCTCGTGCTCTGTCTCTCTCTGTCTCTCAAAAATAAATAAATGTAAAATAAATACATAAATAAATAAATTCTATCAATAAGCACAAGGCAATCAAGATGGAGTGGTTCTTATCCCCTGGTTCTGATTTGCATCTCTCAGGACTTTATAGATTGAGTGACAACTGTTCTTTTGAGTCTCTAACTCTGCCCTAGATACTGGAGCTACTCTGCCTAGCTCTCCTATGGACCCCTTAACATTGAGTAGAATGCCAATAGAAGCCCAAAAATGTAAGTTTTTATTTAGTTCACTGCTAATGGATTTGCCCTCCATTTGATATCTGTCCTTTTACTTTTACTATTGAGGGAAACACAATCTTTGACATGGAAATATCAGCAGGTGTTGGAAAGACATTCCAGGAGTGAAGGTGAGTGATGGGTGTGATAATGACAAGTATTAGCTAGAGCTAGAAACTGCTGCAATGTGTGCTTTACATGTGATAATTTTTATTATCTCAAATATATTGCAAATGCACAGATATTAGTAGCTATCTGCATATATACATACCTGTGTGTCTGTGTTATTAGATTCTAATATGAAGGAGAGTGTCCAAATGCACATAAGAACAGGGTACAGCCTTCATGGTACACAAGTCTACAGTTGGTGGTCTTTCAGACCCTACTCTTTTTTTTTAAGTTTATTTATTTATTTTCTGAGAGAGAGGGAGAAAGACAGAGCACAGGAGCAGGGGAGGGAAAGAGTGAGATGGAAAGAGAATTCCAGGCAGAGTCCACACTATCAGTCCAACATTAGGCTCAAACAAACCAACCGTGAGATGAAACCCAGAGCCTGTGGCTTAACCAACTGAGCCACCCAGGCACTCTTACACTCTACTCTTGAAGTTACCAATCAGGCTCCCCAAATCAACAAAATTCCTTTAATGGGAGTAAAGAAAACAGCTACAAGCAGTGAACCACTGTTTACAAGTAATTATGCAAAAAAATGGATAATAGCCCCAGTTCAGAAAGATCAAGTACAAAAATAGTTGTTGTTTTATTTTATTTGTTTTAATGGAAGAAGGAGGAGTCCTGGTTATTAAAACGATGCAACCAACATTGAACAACAAAACACTCTGGGTAGGAGCTCTGCCTTCTCTGTCCTCTGTGATTTAGAAGTCTGTGGAAGGCATACTTGGAGAGACAATTAATCATGGAAATTTCTATTCTTGGTTGGCACATGATAATTCCTCATAGTGAAAGAAAAGAGGAGAAAAACTTAATGAGGGTGAAGACTTCAAATACTGGGTCTTCATGATGATGCATCTTATTGTAAGTGAATAAATCAGCATCCTGATTTTTTTTTAATTTTTTTAATGTTTATTTATTTTTGAGAGAGAGAGAGACAGAGCACGAGCAGGGAAGGGGCAGAGAGAGAGAGGGAGACACAGAATCCAAAGCAGGCTCTAGGCTCTGAGCTGTCAGCACAGAGCCCGATGCAGAGCTTGAACTCGTGAACCATGAGATCATGAACTGAGCCAAAGTCAGACGCTTAACTGACTGAGCCACCCAGGTGCACCGGGCATCCTGCTTTTTTTTTTACGTTTGGGTGAGATTTGTAAAAAAAACATATCTAGGGGCGCCTGGGTGGCGCAGTCGGTTGGGCGTCCGACTTCAGCCAGGTCACGATCTCGCGGTCCGTGAGTTCGAGCCCCGCGTCAGGCTCTGGGCTGATGGCTCGGAGCCTGGAGCCTGTTTCCAATTCTGTGTCTCCCTCTCTCTCTGCCCCTCCCCCGTTCATGCTCTGTCTCTCTCTGTCCCAAGAATAAATAAAAAACGTTGAAAAAAAAATTTTTATAAAAAAAAAACATATCTACTCTTGATAGCTGGATTCGTTCCTGACAATTTGACACCATATGCACCAGCACAGAGTGGAGGAAGACATAGGGAAAATCACCCACACAGTGTATACTTCCCAGAAGATTCCTAAAGCAAAGGGCTGCCTCTCTGGTTTCATGAGGGTGACCCTTAGGTCTTATCTTGTGACAGCAATATCCTGGTTTCATTTTTTACAGCATTTATTATATATCTTCAAGGATGAACTCTTACACTTTATTACTCTGCTGCCTGTTATGAGGGTATGTCGATTGGACTATGGGTACAGGTGAGTACCTGCTGTTTTGGAGATCCAGTGCAGATGAAGACAAGGTCTTTCTTTCAAGGATTTAGTGTATGACTCTGAAGGAGTTTATAATCAATATACTAATCTTATAGGGCAGAAAGGTGAAATAAAGAAAGAAAGAAGAATAGAAGGAGAAGAAAGAAAGAAAGAAAGAAAGAAAGAAAGAAAGAAAGAAAGAAAGAAAGAAAGAGGAAAGAAGAAGAAAGAAAGGCAGGAGAAAGAAAGAAGAAAGGAGAAAGAAAGAAAGAAGAAAGGAGAAAGAAAGAAGGAAAGAAAGGAGAAAGAAAGAAGGAAAGAAAGAAAGAAAGAAAGAAAGAAAGAAGAAAGAAGTAAGAAGAAAGAAAGGCAGGAGAAAGAAAGAAGAAAGGAGAAAGAAAGAAAGAAAAAAGAAAGAAAGAAAGAAAGAAAGAAAGAAAGAAAGAAAGAAAGAAAGAAAGGACCATATCCATCATGAAAGAAGAGCAGGAAAGAGAGAACCATTCCTTGCCTTGGGGGAGAGATAAAAAGTTCTGTATCACTAAGGAGGCTCGTCCTCAGAGGCCATGCCATTGCCCACAGAAGACGGGCCTTTAAGGCTGAGAAACTTTATGAGTTACAGAAGAAACCTCCCCTCTCCCCCCTCCCCCCGTTTGATTCTGGCGGTTGAACAAGATGGCCAGGTTTGCAGCGCTCGTGTTGAAAGCACTATGATGTTTATGTTTATGCCACCAATGCTGCATGGTCACCTCTTCACGTCCTATGGGCAAGGGTAGTCCAAGCACCAGTGGCCCAGCACTGGTTTGTTTCACACAAGTTTTCTCCCTTTACAGTCTTTTATGATTTAAGTTCATTTATTTATTTTGAGAGACAGATAGAGAGAGAGCAAGCGAGCATGTGAACAGGGGAGGGGCAGAGAGAGACAGAGAGAGGGAGAGACAGAACCCCAAGCAGGCTCTATGCTAGCAGCTCAGAGTAAAACATGGGATTTGAACTCACCAACTGTGAGATTGTGACCTGAGCCGAAACCAGGAATTGGAGGCTTAACCATCTGAGCCCCCCAGACCCCCCTCTCCCATTACCATCCTACAATAATCCTGTGAGGTCACTGCTATCATTTTAGAGATGGGGAGCCTGAGGTCAGAGGGCTCAGGAAGTTGGTCCTGGGTCTCACAGTTACCCAGGCACCCCTTCAAATAATTTCTTTATCTTTTTTTTTTAATTTTCCATCAAAAGTGAATGTCTTCTTGACCTCTTCCAATGATGAATGTTCTTAACTAACCCAAAGACAAGTTGCTGAAATCCTTAAACCAACCAAAAGAGCAGACCTTCACCAGAGACCCCAAAATGCTAAAAGAACAGAGAATGTAAAATTACCTCTGCCTTCTCCTTGCTGGTACAAAACATCTGCAGAGTTTACAGATGGATAATGTGCCATTTAACCAGTATCATATTCATGAAAAAGGCCCTTCAAACTATGGGTTTTATTCTCATGAGTTTGCTACTATAAAACGGATTCTCTTTTATTTTTCTGCTATTGGGGAAAGTTTTAAAAATCTACCCAAATACTTCCGAACTTATCTGCGGGAAAAAAAATGTGTATTCAATCAGATTTTATTAATCCGAACTGGAGAGAAAACTCCCCATGTCCCCAAGCATACTACGCAAAAAGTTGCTTATAAAAAAAAAAAGAATTTAATACAAGAATGAACTATACTGTAAGCACAGGGAAGGAGACAGCCAGACAAATGTTACACTTTGGTCAAAATCTCTTCAAGCAGTAGGAATATCTTGACAACGGAGTAGAGTTCATGGAAAGCAAATGTTGATTACATTGCTCGTTCTTTTTGTCTCTTGGTGAAAAATTATCAGAGTGACATAGAAATGAGTTGCCTATAGCTGATATGCTGGGGATAAATCATGCGTTTCAGAACACAATACACTCTGGAGAGTATTTCCTTCTAGTTATGTATTAAAATGAAAGCTTCTGACAAATTACGCCATTTAAACAGACAACATCTATCTTATCAGCTAGGTTGATTCTAAGAAACTGGCGGAGAGATGTTTACATTCTGTCTCCCTAGGTTCCCCATCCACTTTCTTATTCTTTCCTTCCTTCTGTTGCTTCTCAATCTCCTCGGTGAAAATAGAGCTTCTCTTAAATGAATGAATCTGATACTGTCACAACTGTGCTTCGCTGAGATCTTTACAAGTTTTATGATGTTTGTTTGCATGCATTTATATTTTTATTTTGTGATCAGAGGGTAAATGAGGTAGTTTTAAAATATATGTGCAATAAATTTATTACAGTGTTTATAAACATATTTACAATACATGTTTACATATATATTTATATATGTGATATAAATATACAAACACACAAGGATGATAAAATCGGGTTATGATTAAATGAAGAAATATTTCAATACAAAATTAACGTGTTAGAAGGGGAACAGGGAAGATTCATACCATTGCATGCCAATGCTGAGTCAATAACTCAGCCTTGACCTTTCCAACAGCCAAGGCAAAGGGTAAAATACTTGTCATAATATCTAGTAAGAAAAGCACTTGAAAGCTTGATTGCCTGAAATCTGACTCTGATAACTTCAGCAAAGTTCTTCAGCAGTCTCAAAGTCACTAAAATAAATACAACATTCAACTTCTTGTAGCTGCTTCCACACTAGTCACTCAGTGTAGGCTAAGAGAAGAAAGTAAAAATATAATCTGTAACAGTGTGTCCCAAGCGTGTCACATGGCGACAGAACATGCTTATTATAAAATCAGATTCCTGCATTCTATATTCCTCCGGAATCAAGTCTGGAAGTCAATTTGTTTTATTTGTTTTGTTGTAAATCATTTATTGCAATCACGTGCCTTTTTGTTTTCTTTGCAAATTCCCTGGGACCGAATTATATTTGGATTCACATCAAACCCAATTCCAATTGTGACCTCGCTCTTTATGACCTGGTTGGCCTTGGACCATTTATTGAACCTCACTTAGATTTATTTAATAAGTGATAAGAAACATCTACAAGATGTAATAAATATTTATATAATAGTGTAGTTCGTAAGGTTGTCGGAAGGTTGAACAACGTACCAAAGATGCCAGTCAGGTACAGAGTAAACACTCTATACGTCTTAGCTGCTACTCTGATCTCTATCTGTCTCAGGAAAGTTTTTTCCTATGAAAGAAATGTTTGGGGTTGGTAGAAATCACTGAATAATCTGTCTGTTTTTTTGGTCCTTCAAATTATACCACATAAACAAATGGATTATCTGCCTATCAAGGCAGCAATAATAGGCACTCTATTAGGAGGGCTCTTGCCATTAATTAAAATGTACTGTCACTGCCATTCGCGATTTTCAGGAATCCCTTCTAAATATTTAGTGCAAGATGCGCAATTATTGCTGGTGTCCACTTATGTCAGGTACGACTTTCAACAAAAGGATCAAATCCTTTGGGTTTTAATCCATTGGCTTCCTGTTTTTACAATAATGAATGACCTTTAGGTCTTCCTCTAAGGGTTGACGCAAGATATATTATTTAGTTATCAATACAATCCCATAGTATAGATATCATTTTATATCATTTTTCATATAAATAATTAAGGTGCAGGGAATTTAAGAGATTCACACAAAGCCACAGAGCTCGTGGTGACTGAGCTGTCACTGAGGAATCTGACTCTTGACTCAATGTTCTTTTCAGAGGGCACACGCTTTTGAACTATGCGTCTGATAGTGACATGAATTTCCCTCTGCACAGAATTTAGACGCCATGGTAATATATGGGCTTGACAACCCCTCCTCTAATATATTAGCATCCTTAAAGTCTCTTCTAGCTCTTCCAACTTTATCGAGCTATGATCGGCAAATTAAAAGTAAATATTTAAGCTGCACAAAGAGATGATTTCATATACCCGTACACTGTGAAATGATCACCACAATCAAGCTAATTAACACAACCATCATCTCACATAGTTATCTTGTTCTGTGTGTGGTGAGAACACAAGGTCTTAGCAGGTTTCAAGTGCACAATGTATACAATATTATTAGCTACAGCCATGATGCTGTACATGAGATCCCCAGAGCTTATTCATCTCATAACTGAAAGTTTTGTACCCTTTGACCCACATCTCCCCATTTCTCCCACCCACCCCCAACCCCTGACATCTATCATTCCACTCTCTGCTTTTCTGAGCTTGGCCCTTTTTTGTAGATTCTGCATATAAGTGCCATCATCCAGTATTTGTCTTTCTCTGCCTGACTTACATTACTCAGAATAATGCTCTCAGGATCCATCCACGTGGCCGCAAATGACAGGATTCCTTTCTTTTTATGGCTGAATAATATTCCACTTGTATATATACACCACATTTTCTAATCAATTCATCTGTCAGTGGGCACTTATGCTGTCTCTGTGTCTTGACTATTATGAATAATGCTGCAATAAACATGGGGGTGCAGATATGTCTTCAAGATAGTGATTTTATTTCCTTTGGATATATACCCAGAAGTGGGATTGCTGGAGCATATGGCGGTTCTATTTTTAATTTTTTGAGGGAACTCTACACTGTTTCCCTTAATAGCTGCTCCAGTTCAAATTCTCGCCAACAGCATAGGAGGGTTCCATTTTCTCCACGCCCTCACCAACACTTCTTATCACTTATCTTTTTTATAATAGCCATCCTAACAGGTGTTAGGCGACACCTCACAGTGGTTTTGACTGGTGTTCCCCTGATGTTTAGTAATGCCGAACTCATTTTCTTACACCTGTTGGCTAAGAGTGTATCTTCTTTGGAAATATGCCTGTTCGGATCCTTAGCCCATTTTTAATCAGAATATTTTTTGTTTTACCATTGAGCTGTATGAGTTCCTTATACCTTTTGGCAAATATTTTGGTTTGCAAATATTCCCCCCCCCCCATTCTGTGGCTTCCCTTTACATTTTGGTGATGGTTTCCTCTCCCATGCAGAAGGTTTTAGTTTGATGTTGTCCCACTTGCCTATTTTTGCTCTTGTTGCCTGTACATTGGGTGTCAGATCCAAAAAAACCATCACCAAAATTAACATCAAGGAATGTTTTCCCTATGTTATCTTCAGAATTTTATCGGTTTGGGTCTGGGGAGAAGGAGAACGAGAGACTTCTTTGTTCAAATATGTTTGGAAAACACTTGGTGAGACTGGTCAGGAGGGTGGGAGAGACTCTGGTCCTTGTCTCACAGAGTCAAAGAATGAACCCCTTAGACAAGAGAGAGTGAGCCAAGCAATAGAATTTATTGAGAGAAAGTGTAAGGCTCTCGTGAGTGAGAGGGGTCCCGACTGGTTTGCCGCTGGGGATTTCTATCCCTGGTTTTTTACTGGGACCTTATCAGCAAGTTGGTGAGACCCCACGCCTGACACCTGGCCCAGGCAGGTCTGGAACACACTGATCTTCTCCTCTTCTTCCCCAAACTCCGCTGCCATTGCTGCTTCTTCACCCTCCCACTTGTAGCTACACCCCACCTCCCGGAAGGTCCCTGATCCCTCCCTGCCCAATGCAACCCTTTCCCTACCCATGGCAAGTTAACCAAATGAGACTCTAATTAACGCAATTTTTTTGAACAGTCCTGTTTACCACAGAGCACTGAGCCATGGACTCACCAGAGTATCAGACGCAGTCACTCTTTGCTCCCTGCCTCAAGTCTTGATCCCCTTCAATCCCTATGTCTACACATCTGCCAGAGATATTCCATCAAAGTACAAGGCCTCGAATCTTAGTGCTGTGGCCCTCAGAGATTCCACATCCGCCCTGGGATAAAACCTATGCCCCTGAGACTGGCGTGAGGCACCCTTAAGACCTTTGTGTGGTTGACCTCCCAAGCCTCTGGGACACTCACTACTTTAGAGAGAACTTCTTGAAAGCATTTTTTTTCTTTTAGCTTTGAGCCCTTGCTAGCGCTATTCCCTCTGTGTAGAACGACTTTTTACCTCTTCTTCACCTGTCTTCATCCAGGTGCTTTCTCCTCCAGGAAAACTCTGGGCCAACTTACTATTTTAGGTAACCTTCCTCCTTGCACCCTGTACCATCACCTCACATGATAGTTAATATACTGTAGAGTAAAAATGCATAACCTCCTGGTTTTTCCAATAACTTGAAAGGGTCTTCTTATCCCAGAGTATGGCATAAGGCCGAGAGTATAGAACACACACTATACTTCTTAAACTGAGCCCCACACTATCTGTCCATCTTTGTGTGTATTCTCTCTCTCGTTCCTTCTCTCTCTCTCTCTCTCTCTCTCTCTCTCTCTCTCTCTCACACACACACACACACACACACACACATCTTTTTCTCATGTTATGACTATGAGCCCAGATACAAAGCCATGTAAATAAGATCATTGTTGTTTTCCAACTGAACCTGGGAGCACTGACATCGAATGCCATTTTTCTCTACATTCTATATTTTTTTTATTGGTGATCTTTATGCTTTCCACTTCAATAGCCGTGTATCGTCACAACCAGCCCACTGCACCCCAAAGACATCAATCTTGTCAAATCTAATTGAATCAAAGCACAAGCAGTTATAAATGGAGTGCAGCTTGACAAATAAGAAAAAAGGAAATAAAAAGGAAAAAGAGACACTCATCCAACTGATACTTTCACTTTAGGATATCCCCTTGTGAGAATCTGTTATGAATTCCTAAAAATTTCCCTCTATCGTTTCCAGCCTCTTATTTGGAAACATTTATCTATCCAACATTGCTTCTGATTCTGCATCAGTGAAGGACTTCCCAGGGTAGAAACTAAATATGCTACTCGGTGATATAAAATTGTCTATGTGTCTGTGGGAGGCTAGCCTGGGGTGACAGCTTAGGATTTATGACCGTGCTAGTGGAGGTCAGGGAACATACCACAGCATGTGCTTCGACTCGTGGCCCCACAGCCAAGCTCTATTTGACTTGGACTCTGTGCAGCTTATAAAATCTCCAAATATTATTCCTGTGTCTCTATGTTCTGTGGGGTGTGCAATGGATCCCAGGCCACCTACTTAGCCAAGGACTGTCTTCTGGAACGATTGCTGCCAGATTCTGCCCACATTGTGCAATCTAGGGAAAGTCTTTCTGTTCAGAGCCCCTCTCAACACTAAGTTGCTTCAGTCTCTGAAACTGATTTCCCTATAACCCTCCTCCTTCTCAGGGTAGTGGTTACCCATGGAATGGGAGACTAGAGGGAAGCTGATAGGGGCTTCCAGACTATTACTAATGTCCTTTTCTGGATCTGGATGTTGGTTATGGTGGTAGTGGTATTCATTTTTCCAAAACTCATCAAGAACTGAAATTATTTTTTATATGTAGAGTGTGATTTCATAAAAAGATATTTTAAAACATACCTTCTTAAAGAATCATGTAACTTTAACCAAGTTAAGGCATTTTGTCTAAGAATGATAGATTCATCATATAGTCTAGAAAAGAGTGGGCTTTGGGTCTGATAAATCCCAATGAGAGCTCCAAATCTGCTCTTTCTCTCTGTGTGTTCCCCCTGTCTTTTGTTTCCCCACCTGCTGAATGGAAATTGTGCTGCCTATTTAATAGGGTGATTGAGAGAATTGAACTGAATAAATAACAGAAAAGCACTTAGCACAAGAGAAGCCAGGATATGGTGGCCACTGTTATTGAAAGCAGCAATACACCTGATTTAAGAGTGAGGAAGGATGAGAGGCTTTTCTGGTGTGGCCGACGGTGGGCGGGTGGGGGGTGCGGCGGCAGCAATGATATTAAGCTTTGTTAGGAGGAAGGAAGGCAGGAAACCTAAATGAAATGTATGCCGGTGTATACAGGAGAAAGCCGAGAAATGCATACAAACTCCAGAACACGTAGAGTCCCCACCGAGACTGGTCTTTTGTGGAGGAAGTCTTCGTTCCCTCTTTGCAGTTTGAATATCCAGGAGAAAACCCTCTCAACCCCCAGCCTGAGGGCGTGTTTTCACGGTCCCTTTACTAGGTTCATTTTCTGTGGGAACCTAAGCTCCAAAAGGGGGAAGTATTTTTTTTTCCCAACACGGGTACCCTGAGGCTTTAGAGCTGTATCTAGGACACAGCAATGGGAACTAAAGACACCACCAGTTCATGGCGAGTTCACCAGATTATATTCTGCTCTAAACTGATGACCTGGGATGGTATGACAGCCAAGCATTCTTGAAGATCAGCCATGTATTATTCCCAGGTATAATGAATTCTCATTTAGGTATAATTTAAAATAGGTGAACCAATGCCTACAGATTTAGGATGGCTCTTGGTGTGGTGAACTTTGCTTTTAGGAGAGCTGAATTAGGCTTCATTCTTCCAACTATCAGTTTGGGCTACTAAGTAAGTGGCAGTGGTTCCATGAACCACACCTGTTTCATCCATAGATTGGAGAGAAGAAAACGGACATCAGAGCACTGGTGAGGATAACTGGGACGTTATTTACAAAGCGGTACCTGATAAATAGTAGGGTACAGAGTGTTTAAGGAGCTCTTTATCTTAATAGTTGACAGGTTGGAATTTTCTATCAATATACAAGGAAGAGACCATTTCTCAGAATATATCATAATAGTTTATTTATAAAAGAACCTTTATGAATTAAGTTCAAGCAGAAAAAGTGAGTAGACTTCCTCTTTCCCTAGGAGATACAAAGTATTTTTGGATATGAAGAAGATGAAGCATTTGCCCCTCATAGGAGAAGCAAGGAGGAGAACAGTTAAATCCCAGTTATATCAGAACTGTATTTCATTTTACTTTCGATTAAGTAGCCTACAAGACTAAAAAAAAAAAATTAAAATATTCTATATGACAAATCAAAATAAAAGCAAGAAGACATTATAAAACAAGTGTGAGGAAATTCAAGAATTTTCACATTTTTCCAATGATAACTACTTCAGTGCTTAAAAATATAAGCCAAATAACCAAATATCATATTCTTACAAAATGTGTGTGTGTGTGAAAAGTGTGAGCAGTTGAACCACATAGAATTTGTTTAAGAATAAATTATGTAATAAATAGTTTACCTGATGACATTATACTAAGAGCTTAAGAACAAAATGTAGGTGGAAGTATGGATGGATAGATATCAAATCTTAGAATAATGTCTTGGGGAACCTGGCTGGCTCAGTAGGTGGAACACGTGACTCTTGATCTCAAGGTCTTGAGTTCAAGCCCCACGTTGGGTGTAGAGCTTACCTGAAAGAAAGAAAGAAAGAAAGAAAGAAAGAAAGAAAGAAAGAAAGAAAGAAAGAAAGAATAAAGAAAGAAACTCTCTAAAGGAAATGGTTAAATCAAGAAAGAAAACAATGATTCAAAAACTCGTTAGATGATGAATGAATAAATCAATACAGCAAGGAGAAAATGGGTAGTATTCCCAAATAAATATAATAAACACTTTATTGTAAATATTTTCCATATAAAAAGTTATATGGATCCATGAGAAAACACCATTAAGAATCCAAATAGAAAAATGAGCAAAAAACCTCAAAGAATCAATTTTAAATGAGGAAATACGAATTCTCCATAGCTTATGAAATTATAGTTAACCTCTATAGTAAACCACATTAATGGAAATTAAAACATTCATGAGTTATGTTTTCCCATCTTTCAAACTATTTAAGCCAGTAAAACATTCAGGACTGGTAGGGTGAAGAGAAATTATTTACTCTCTCATATACTTTGGCAAGTACTTTAAAAATGCTCAGAAAACAAGTTAGCAATACTTTCAAGAGTCAAAAAATGTTTACATGTAGTTCACATGTAGTTCTGCTCTAAACAGTAGAGAAATAATCATAAATGTAGAAAATATCGTACTGTCGGGTGATACTCTTTGTACTGCTACTTACAGGAGGAAAAATATAGGAAAAATTTGGAAAAGTGAGGAAAATTATGATTCAGTCCTAGGATAAAATATTAGAAAATTTTTTAGAGTGATGACTGAATGTTATTTTTAGCAACTAGAAAAAGGCTTTACTTAACAGAAGACCATGGGGGAAGGGAAGGAGGAAAAATAGTTACAAACAGAGAGGGAGGAAGGCAAACAATAAGAGACTCTTAAATACTGAGAATAAAGTGAGGGTTGATGGGGGGGTGGGAGGGAGGGGAAAGTGGGTGATGGGCATTGGGAAGGGCACCTGTTGAGATGAGCACTGGGTGTTGTATGGAAACCAATTTGACAATAAATTTCATATTAAAAATATATACATATATATATACATATATATAATAAAAAGTAGTACAAATATTATCAGCATGATATGACCTATAATACATAAGAAAAAATATTTTAAGGGCACCTAAGTGGCTCAGTTGATTGAGCATCTGGCCTTGGCTCAGGTTATGATCTCACAGTTGGTGGGTTCAAGCCCCATCTTGGGCTTTTTGCAGTCAGCACAAAGCCTGCTTCAGATCCTCTGTCCCCTCTCTCTCTGCCCTTCCCCTGCTCGCACTCTCAAAAAAAAAAACGTTTAAAAAAAAGAAAACGTATTTTAAAAGTAGAATTGTAAATATAGAGAGAAGAATATTATTTTATGTTTTTAAACTTTTATTGCTTTAATAATTGAAGATAAAAGTAAAAATAAAAGTTCCAAAAAAGACCCGAAAGAAAACAATTACATATTTCTTTTTGTTGAAACGATTTTTTTTTTTTGCAGGATTAATCCAGAGTAGTCACGTAAACATGTAAAGGTGCTGCAATTATTTGCATGAAGAGTTGAGAGATGTTTTCAATCTCCAAAGGTATTTTTCCTGTAGGGAAGAACCCATTATGCAAATATGACCAAGGAAGTAGTGGGTTATACAGGTGCCCCCATTCTCATTTGAATCAGGCCTCGCCAGTCTCCCATCCACGCGTGTTGTGTGTCTTGAGTGGGCCTCTATCGTAACCCAACGCTTCTCTTTCCTACTTGCCCTCTTCTCCACTGACTTTTTCGAAGAATAACCTCCAGCCACTCCTGCTTAAAGTCCTCCACTTTTCCTTTCCTCCATCCTTCTTTGTAACTTTACAGGCCATCGCTTTTTGTTTCACTTCTTTACATACTTCCTTTTTAGACAAAGAAATGCGTTGCACCCTATACCACACTAGGCACTTTGATTTATGTACGAATATATGCATGATTCTGTGTTCATTTTTACTTGTCATTATAAAATGTAAAACACGTAAGGGAAGTGTGCAAAACACAAGTGCATGGTATGTTTTGTTATTATTTCTTAAATTTTATTTATTTATTTATTTATTTATTTATTTATAGATGGGGAGAGGGGCAGAGAGAGAGAGAGAGAGAGAGAGAGTCTCAAGCAGTCCACACACACAACATGGAGCCCAATGTGGGGCTCAGTCCCACAACCCTGGGATCGTGACCTTGGGATCATGACCAGAGCCGAAATCAAGAGTCTGGCACTTAACTGACTGAGTCAGCCAGGTGCCCCAATACGTTTTGTTATTTACTGAATGAATAGTAATGTACCTACTACCCACGTTGAGCCACATGGAGGTCTCACCTCAGAGTGACCCCTGCTTATCCTCATCCTAAAATCTGAATCTGAAGCAGGCTCCAGGCTCTGAGCCATCAGCACAGAGCCCGACGTGGGGCTCCATCTCCCAAACCGTGAGATCATGACCTGAGCAGAAGTCGGACACTTAACCGATTGAGCCGCCCAGGTGCCCCTGTACTGTGTTCGTATTAAAGCCTATATACTATTTCATTGTGTAGTCATTCCACAAACTATTCTACTCTGGGCAGACATTTGTATGGCTCTTTTCTTAGGATATTTATCAAATACCACAATGTGTGTTTAAGCTACAGGTATTTTGAAATATGTCTTGGGTAGTAAACTGTGGTTTCATGTTATCTATTGAAGAGTTGAACACTCCAATGTTTATTTAAAGAAGGTTTTTGTTTATTTGGTTGGTTTGGTTTTGGTAGAGAGAGTTTCAGGAGAAAATAAAGTTATTTGCCACTTTTATCTTTTTTTTTCTTTTTAACCACAGTGAGCTATCACAATAGAATGGCTAGTATCAAAAAGACAAAAAATAACAAGCATTAGTTAGGATTTGGAGACAAGAGAACCCTCATGTCACTATGGAAAATGGTATGGCAGTTTCTCAAAAAACTAAAAATAGAAAAACCATACTATCCAGTAATTCCACTGCTGGATATTACCCAAAGAAAACAAAAACACTAATTTAAGGAGATATATGAATGCTCATGTTTATTGCAGCACTATTTAAAATAGCTGAGATATGGAAGCAAACAGACTGCTTATTCATAGATGGATGGAAAAAGAAGATATGGTTATGTACACACACATGTGCACACACACACATTCAGACACACACACACACACACACACACATACACATACTGGAATATTACTCAGCCATAAAAAAGAATGAAATGTTGCCATTTGTAACAAGATGGATGGACCTAGAGGGCATTATGCTCAGTGTAATAAGTCAGACAGAGGAAGACAAGTACTAGTGGCTTCCACCTACATGTGGAATTTAAAAAACAAAATAAAATGACAAACAAACAAACAAACAGCAGAATCAGACTCATCAATCTAGAGAACAAACGGGTGGTTTTTGGAAGCGAGAAGGGTATAAGGATGGGTGAAATACACGAAAGAGATTAAGAGGCACAGACTTCCAAGTATAAAATAAATAAATCCCAGGGAGAAAAAAGTACAGCGGAGGGTTTATACTAAATAATACTGTAATAACTTTGCTGACAAATGGTAGTCACACTCATCATGATGGACGTTGTGTAATGTACATAATTGTCAAATCGCTGTTATACACTTGAAACTTAACACAACATTGTCAACTGCAATAAAAAATGAAATTGTATTTATTTTAATGAAGACAGTAAGCTGTGCAGTGTCAGCGTGGTTGACTTTTTTGTTGTTCTCATCTTGAATACTAGGCATTGTCAAACTTTAATTTGTGCCAGTAAAATAGGTGTAAAATGGTATCTCTTTATGTTCTTGATTTACTTTCTCTGGTCACTAATGAGTTAAATATATCTTTAAGTGTTTACTGGCTTTATGTGTTTCCTCTTCTGAGTAAGGCCTGTCTAAATCTTTTGCACATTTTTCTCCTGCTGTTTGTACTTTTCTTACTGGTGTACATGGGTCACTTACACATTCTTGATGAATTTTTTTTTTCTTGGTTTTGTATTATAAACGATTTCCTTCAATTTGAAACTTACCTTTTCACTTCTCTTGATGAATCAGGGCCATGATAATGAACAAAAGTGGGCACAATGCAGTCTAAATTCTTTCAGTAGAAGACGTTGGTTTTCAAATTTATTTTTAAAAGATCGTATTACGATGTGCTGTTAGTATGTATTTCCAGGTTCATGAAATGGTTTCAAAGATTTGGAACAACTACTTCTTGATGATGTTTGTCCTTAATGAAGTTTTGAATCAAATGCTTTTCTTTTATATATACTAGCCTAAAGTTTTACTATTTTTTTAATTTACTAACTTTTATTCCAGGATTTGATAAAACCATGCCAAATGCAGGGTCTGAGAAATCTGCGGATTGAGAAATCTGTTCAAGTTAGTTGTAGCTGGTATTTCACAAAATTACTTAACTAAGAGTTACCTTATTACTTTTAATCTGTTTCCCTAATTGTCAAGGGAAATTAGTTTTGTTTTGAAAAGCTCAAGTGCTAAAATTATAAGAGATTATCAACTTAATATATCTTAAATAAAATACATGCAAAACTATTTACATCTTTCAAACATTTCCAAGTATACATGGACCATTTAGATTTTGTACAATTAAAAAAAAATAGCATGAAATGTCTTAGGTTGCTAGTTATAAATTTGAAGGCTTGAAACATTTCCCAACATGCTTAGAAGATATGAGTAAACTGTTCCAGATTACTTGGAAAAATTACAAATTGCAATTAGTACATAAACTGACAGAACGTGATCGTAGCTAAGCTTATTTTTTAAAAGAAACAACGTCATTGCATGGTACTTTGCTGATCATGGGAAGCATCCTCAGCATTTTTAGGCCCAACATTTATTTATGACTTTTATGACAGTGTCACTACTGAATGCATACAGTGGTAAATAAACTAGGCTTTACATGAAATGTTGGTTCAATTCAGAAGACATAATGGGAAAAGGCTCCCATGATACACTTCCATATCAGTTTGAAGTTCTAATGTAATTATTACCCATCCAAGTTGTGGCTGTCTACACGTAATAGCATCTTTGCATTTTATGGATATATACGTTTACAACTTTTCTATTGCTTAGGAAAGTCAAAAACTGTGTTTAAATGCTGTGTTTAAAAGCATGGAGCCTGCTTAGGATTCTCTCTCTCCCTGTCTCTCTGCCCCTCCTCCGTGTTCTCTTTTTCTCTCTCTCTCAGAATAAACAAGCTTTTGTTTAAAAGAAATTCATGATTTTGCAACGAGATTGCTAACACAAAGATAGGGCATGTGAAGAAAAAAATATCTTTGGGCCAACCAGGACACTGAGGTGCACCCTGAGACTGCCAGGTGAGAGGGTTGGCAAAGAACCCCTACAAGCAATAACGGAATGAAAAATCGTGCCCTGGGTCTCAGGGCAGAAGGAACAGAGAGAGTGGCAGTGGTAGATCAGCAAGCAGGCTCTAAACACTGACTAGAAAGGGATGGGACTGTGGCCCAGGGACCTTGGGGGAAGAGCAGCGAGAGGGACAGGGGCACAGAAACACCAGGGTTGGTGCAGAGCCATGGGAAACCCTTCCCCTTGGGACTTCTAGAAAGGTACTAGAAAGAGGAGGGGCTGAGCTCTTCACTGCACCAGGGAATAAGGATACTGTCCTAGCTGACCTGGGCTATCAGTCAAGCTACTTTATTTTTCTCCATACTTATAACATGCTCTTGCTTTCATGGTAAACTTGTAGTCTATTAGCCACAAAACCTTTAAGATATTTTAGACAGGTAAGTTGCTAGCAAGCAAAACTGCTGTTACATATATGGACAGAATTCATAGGGTTGTTAAGGATGATACGTCATGGGAAGGCAGAGCATATGTGTCAAACCTGGAAAGTGATGGGAGGAGTCAGAGATACTAATGAGTTAAACAGCCATGATACATCTGTAAACAAGAATCACCACATGTTCACTCAATTGACATGGGTACTTAATTTTCACAAAGTTTTAATTCAGCAACATGGCAGCGACACCCATTTTGCCTCCATATGTTCTCTGCTCGGGAAACACAAATCCCATGGTTTCTCATTGAGCTGATTTTCAAGCCACTGGTGTGTCAAGCCACTTGTCCCTGGGTGTCTCCAATAGCGCAAACATGTTATTCGCCCAGGGCACTTTCTATCTGTGGGCCCCATTGTTTGAGCCTAAAGGGTATCTACACCGTCAGCAAAAAGGCTGATGTGGCAGATAGAACATCAGGACATGAGAACATTGTACTTCCCTGTCTTCAGGCAGTGAGGACTTCCCACGTCACTCCCAAAGTATTCTGAGTGTCTTGACTTCTGCCGTCTCTTTCCTCTTGCTTCTCACTCTGTGGTTTGAATTGGTTGCTGCGTGATTTTTAAAAAGCTTGTATGATTGGAGCAGTTTAATTTGGGCGACACCTGCTGCATGGTGCCCATCGGGATAGCTGACCTGTTATTGAGCTTGAGGGCCACCACGGCATTCAGATAATTTCTCACACCAAAGTGTCACTCATCACCTTTCATGTTATATTGTTACTTGTTTAGCTTGAAGGACTAGCAAAGTTCATGGAGAATGAAAGCTCCTTTGAAATTATTTGTAGAGTGAAAGAATAATACTTTCAACGTATCCAGACCTAAGATCCACTCCTGTTGTGAAACTGGAAATACTTGCACAACATGCAGATAAACCTTTTAGAGCAATTTCTAGCACCTCCAAGACCAAGATTCTTATGTTAATATTTGTAGTCTCTTAAATGCAAGAAACAATTTTCTAATCATGTGATTCAACTCAATAGTTGCAATAGTGAAAGACAAAGGTTACATAGCACCTACTGCATAAGGTATAATTCTAAGTGATTTACATATGATATGATGGATACTTTCATTAGGACATCTGTGCCATGATGAAGTAACGATGTTAACTCCTTTTTCACAGGTAAGGAAACTGAATCCCAGGGAGGTTATGTAACTTTTGCAAGGTCGTGAGAGACAGGATTTAAATCTTAAAATCTCATGTGTGTATTTAAATAATGCACCTGAGGTCGTGTGGTTTGGAAGGGATAGAATCATACTAGAAGATAAACACTGTGATGTCTGTTCAAACTTTCTTTCGAGAAAACTCTGCTGACCCCAAGCATTTTTTATAAACTCTTGAATATGCAATGAATACAAAATAATAAAACTTTAGTAGTATATTGTAATAAAGTATTACAATTTTATATAACATACAAAATAATTATAAAACAACAGAGTATTAAAGTAAATAAGTAACTATTATATAATAATTATTAATGAACTTTTAGAAACATTTTCTTTAACTAGGATGTTTTGTAGGGAACTTTGTAGGGAATCTTCTTGGAAATGGCCTTATATTTTTAATTTTGGTGTTCATGTCGTATATCACTAGTATATAGGTGTACATTGATTTTTATGTATTTATCTTAATATCTTGTGGACTTTCTGAATTGATTTATAAGTTCTAAATATTTTTGGGTTTCGTAGATATGAAGTGATTTTCCTCATGGATATTTTTGTCATCTACCAAAAGGGACAGTATTATTTTTTTTTTCATTTCTGATCTAGATGCATTTTATTTCCATTTCATGCCTCATTACAGCAGTTAGACCCTCTGGAACCGGCACCAGTTGAATGAGACTGGTGAGAGGGAACAGCCTTGTCTTGTTCCTCATCTTAAAGGGAAAAAAATATCAGTGTTTCACAACGAGGAATAATGTTAGCTGTCTGAGAGCCTGGTCTTAGCAACATATCTCTTCAGACAAAGAAAACAAAAGCAAAAATAAACTATTGGGACTACATCAAAATAAAAAGCTTATTCACAGTGAAGGAAATAAGAAACAAAATGAAAAGGCAATTTACTGAATGGGAGAAGATATTTACACATGATATACCCAGTAAGGGGTTAATATCCAAAATATATAAAGAACATATACAATTGAACACCAAAACAAACAGTCCGATTAAAAAATAGACAGAGGACCTGAATAGACATCTTTCCAATGGAGGCTTCCAGATGGCCAACAGACACATGAAAAAATTCACAGCGTCACTCATCATCAGGGAAATACACAGCAAAACCACAATGAGATACCACCTCACAACAGTAAGAATGACTAGTATCAAAAAGACAAAAAACAAGTGCTCGTGAAGATGTGGAGAAAAGGAAACGCTTGTGCTCTGTTGGTGGAAGTTTAAACCAGTGAAACTACTGTAGAAAACAGTCTGGAAGTTTCTCAAAAATTACAAAAATAGAAATAATGTATGATTCAATAATTCTACTCCTGGGTATTTGCCCAAAGAAAACAAAAACACCAACTCAAAAAGATACATGCAGCCCTATATTTATTGTAGCATTATTTACAATAGCCATGATACGGAAGCAACTCAAGTGTCCATCAATATACGAACAGATTAAAAAAGTTGTGGTGTATGTATACAATGGAATAGTACTCAGCCCTAAAAAAGAATGAGATCTTCCCATTTACAACAACATGGATGGAGTTAGAGGGTATAATGTAAAGTGAAATAAGTCAGACAGAGAAAGACATATACCATATGATTTCACTTGTATGTGAAATCTAAAAAACAAAAAACAAACAGATGAACAAAAAAACAAAACAAAGATTCTTAAATACAGAGAATAAACTGGTGGTTGCCAGAGGGGAGGTGAACAAAATCGATAAAGGTGATTAAAAGATAGAAGCTTCTAGTCATAAAATAAATACGTCACGGAGATGAAAAGTACACCCTAGGGAATATGGTCAGTAATGTTGTAATAACTTTGTATGGTGACAGAGAGTGACTACACTTATTGTCCCAAGCACTGAGAAATGGATAGTTGTTGAGCCAACATGCTGTATGCCTGAAACTAGTAAGACACTGTATGCCAATTATACGTGAATAAAAAAATTATGTTAGCTGAAGGGTTTTTTTTAAGATGCTATTTATCAATTATGAAGTTCTCTTTATTTCAATTTTTCTAAGAGTTTTTAACATGAATGTATGCCACATTTTGCCAAAGGATTTTTCTGCAGGAGCTAAAAGGATTGTGAAATTTTTCTTTTTTAGCATGTTAATGTGGAGGATGGGTTTGATTATATAATTATATATATAAGTAATTATATACATAATATAATTATATATTAATATATTAATATAATGTTATATTATTAATATATATTAATTGTTAAATAGATATAATTACATACATTATGTAATTATTTAATTTAATTAATATTTAATTAATAATTAATTATTCAATTTAATTATTTAATTTATATATTATTACTTTAAGTATATTTATTCATTAATAATTAATTATAACAATATCGTATTAATTAATATATTATATATAATTTTATATGACTATAATATAATTATATAATATAATATGTAATATAATTATTATAATATATGATTAATTATATATATTACATATATAATATATATAATATTACTGAACTCTATTTGCTAGTGTTTGCTAAAGATATTTGTGTCTATATTCATGAAGGATGCAATTTTTTTGTGTGTCTATAATGTATTTGTATGCTCTTTATGTAATACTAGTTTCACAACATAAATTAAAAATTTTTCCATATTTTTCTAGTACCTGGAAGACACTTTGTAGAATTGGTACTAATTCTTCCCTAAACATTTGGGGAAATAATTCAAGTTAAACCATTTGAAACTGAAGGTTATTTTTATGGGTTTTATTTTTATTATTTTTTAAATGTTTATTTATTTTTAAGGGAGAGAGATGTAGAGTGTGAGCAGGGGAGGGACAGAGAGAGAGGGAGACACGAATCCAAAGCAGGCTCCAGGCTCTGAGCTGTCATCACAGAGCCCGACATGGGGCTCAAACTCATGAACCATGAGACTGTGACCTGAGCTGAAGTTGGATGCTCAACTGACTGAGCCAACCAGGCACCCCTTAGGTTTTTTAAATAATGTATTTTCACTTAATACATAGAGAGCTATTAAAAGTAGAATTTTATATGTAATGAGTTATAGTTTACAGTTTTCAAGAATTAGTTTATTTCATTCAGATTGCCAAGTGGAAGTGTGTTGAATTGTTCATACTATTCACATATTATCCTTTGGAAGTCTGTAAGACCTAGAATTTTGTACCCCATATTGGTAATTTGTTTTCTCTTGGGTTTTTTTTTTTGTTTCGTTTTGGTTCATTTTCTTAGAGGGTTTGTCGATCTTATTGATTTTTCTTTTTTTTTTTTTTTAATTTTTTTTTTTTAACGTTTATTTATTTTTGAGACAGAGAGAGACAGAGCATGAACGGGGGAGGGTCAGAGAGAGAGGGAGACTCAGAATCTGAAACAGGCTCAAGGCTCTGAGCGGTCAGCACAGAGCCCAATGCGGGGCTTGAACTCACAGACCGCGAGATCATGACCTGAGCGGAAGTCGGACGCTTAACCGACTAAGCCACCCAGGTGCCCCGATCTTATTGATTTTTCAAAAACAAAACAAAAAACAAAACCCAGCTCTTGGTTTTATTGATCTTCTCTGTTGCTTTCCTGTTTCAATTTCACTAACTCTCGCTCTTATCTTTATTTGAGGCCTCTCTTCTTCTATTATGTATATATTTAATGCTATAAATTTTCCTTTTAGTGCTACTTTAGCTGTGTTTCACAAATGTCATGTTTTATTTTTAATGTTTTTAGTACAATGCATAATTTTATTTCCTTGAGATTCAGAGTACTTAGATGTATTTTTTTTTGTTAAGTATTTAGATATTTTTCAATTATATTTATATTAGTGATTTTTAGCTTGATTCTGCTGTGGTTGGAGAACACATTTTGGATGATTTCAATTCTTTTGAATTTGTTAAGATTGTTCTTATGGCCTAGGTTATGATCTATCCTTGTATAGCTTCTATGGACACTTGAAAAAAATTATTATGCTGTTATAGGGGTAGAGTGTCCTATAAATATCAATTAGATCCTGTTAGTTAACGGTGTTATTCAGTTCTTCTCTATCCTTGCTGATTTTCTGTCTTGGTACGGTGTTCATTATTGACACAGCATGGTGATACATATGTATAATCACATATTTGTTTATTTCCCATTTCTGTTCTATCAGTTTTGGCTTCATAGATTTTGCAGCTCTGTTGTTCAATATATACACTGGTAGGATGGCTACATCTTCTCAACAGATCGACCCTTTAACCATTCTAAATTTCTGTCTCTGTCTCTGGCAGACAGAGTTCTGTCTCTGTCTCTGTGTTCTGAAGTTTACTTTATCTGATATTCATATAGTCAGCCTGCTGTCTTTTGATTCACACGCCTGATGGAACTTTTTCCATTCTTGCACTTACTTTCATCCAATCTCTATTGCTATATTTGAAATGAGTTTCTTTTAGGTAATCTATATTTTGGGTATTGTTTTGTAATCTATCTTTCTAATCTCTGTATTTTATTTATTATTTATTTATTCAGGAAAAGAGAAAACATGAGTGGGGGAGAGGGGCAGAGGGAGAGAGAGAGAGAGAGAGAGAGAGAGAATCTTAAGCAGGTTCAGTGCTCAGTACGGAGTCTGATGCAGGGCTCAGTCCCACGACCCTGGGATCATGACCTGAGCTGAAATCAAGAGTTGGACGCTCAACTGACTGAACCACCCAGATTCCCCAAACCTGAAGCTTTCTGAGCTTCAAAAACACATCCAACAGAGCAGCAAATGAAGTTGAAATTCATGTATCTGGATTTTAGTAATTCGAATTTTTGACAATTCAACCTATGTTGAGGTAAAATTTCTCTATTCTTTTGAAGAAATGATACGTTTTAACAAACTTTAGAGTAAATGCTATTGCAAGGTACTCAATTAATGAATAGAAAAGAAAAGAAAAAAAAAAAAACTACATCCAAATGCTTTAAGCATTATTTGCAGATGAATGTGACTAGTGACATAATAAAATATTTTATTTATAATGTTTTTTTTCTAAGTTTTATTCTGCTTTTGCATAGGCCATGTTATTTGAGCTTTTAGAAAGGAATGTATGGGAAGCATAAAAAATGTCATCAGATGCACTTTTATCCTGAGTGTCTCAGTCCCATCCTGATGGGTCCATTAGCTGATCTAGCCACATTCTGTGCCACCCGGTCCTTAAGAGGAGCTGTGAACAACATCATTATCAACACCCCTAACACATTGTGCTAGCTGTTTTACATGTTTATCCCATTTTATATTCTCAACACCTCTCTGAGGCTGTCACTCACATTTCAGGAGAGGAATCATGCTTAGAAAAGTTGAACAATGTGTTCAAACGCACAGAGCCGATAAGTGACAGAGCTAAGAGCCAAAGTCAAACTGTCCGATTTCAGCATGTATGCTATAGATTGGGGTCCAGATCCCTTCACGCACACAACATGCCCTCATCCCAGCATCCTGGTCCCACATTCCTGGGTCTGCAACCGACTTCTTTCCAGTTTCTGCCCCCATTAATATTGTTCCTTGGGATAGCCTCTATGCATCCTACCTCCTGAGGGTCGCCATTACATCCACATCCCTCACAGGCACGGAGGAGGGATCTGATGGTGAAAACCAAAATACATGCAGGTTGATGACCTTGCCTAAGGGGACAATGAATCCCTCTCAAGACTGATTCCATGTGCACTGTTTTTCTACTATTCATACTGACTTCTGAAGTTTTTCTCCCATAAACGGGGTCAAGTGAGATGCATAATTGTAGAAAAATTGAGAACTGGACTCACCCTAGCATTTGAAAACCATGAAACAGTATTCTTTTGAAGGACCCCAGAACTCAAGCTTCTCACACATTCACGTTGACTGCTCTACTCCACAAATTCCTTGGCAAAATAGTGGAGCTGTCTCATACTGCAAGCACAAATGAGGAGTGGGGAGGTGTAGTTGCACCCCCAAACCCAAAGCATCTTTCCTTTGTCTTCAGAGTTAAAGAGTTTTATTCAAAGCCACGAAGCCAAGTTACTCTAAAGCCTCTGAATTCCTTGTTCACAAAGATTTCTCCCACTGCTTTTGAAAAGACATATTTATTAGTAGATTTCCATATGTCATAAGCAGGATTCAGAAGGTTCTTATTTAACTTGCCAAAGTGACAGCGAGAGCAAGGAGCAAAGGTTTGTCTATCTGCACAGAGGTGACACACTTGGATTGGGGACTGTAAATTTATGTCCTCTTAGCGGCTTGGGTTGGCTCAGAGTGTAGTCATTGGGGAGGTCATGCCGTCACCAGAATCACTGTGTTGATGTTTGGGAAGCCAGTTTTTGACCACTCTGTTGCCTTGCCAATGTTTCTCGCTTTACCTGGTCCCAGGCTTATAACCACAACATGAACTATGTTCATAATGTATAGCACCCTTCTTCTAAATAAGCTTTGATACATTGTAATATCTTTACTAGACAGTTTTTTAACAGGGTAGAAATTGTGATACCTCAAAGTCTAAGAGCACACAGACTACAGAATTCCTTGCCAATACTCTACAAAACCTTCAAGATCATTAAAAATAAGGAACGTCTGAGAAACTGCCATAGGCAAGAAGGAACTAAAGAGAAACTCCAACCAAATATCAAGTGGTTTTCTGGACAGGATCCTAGAATAGTAAAAAAGACAAGTAAAAACTAAAAAAGAAAAAAAAAATAATTGACATAAACTATGAAATTCTGTTAATAATGTGTCAATATTGGCTTATTCATTGTAACAGATGTATCAAGCCAAAGTAAGATACGACTAGTGGGGGAAACTGGGTGTAGTATATAACAGATGTCTCTGTATTATCTTTTCAATCAGAGTAAAACCTTGCCTTATGAGCATAATCTGTTTAGTAAACATGCTTGTAATCCAAAGCACTCGTACATCAAAGTGAACTTCTAGAACCATTGGCTCACTTGTGATCATGTGACATTCAGCATCACGTACTACTTGTATTGGGAAACATCACTCGTTTATCAAGTAAAAATTTATTACAAATGTTTGCTCCTTTTGCAGAAGACTCCTGCAACAAGTTACTTACCCTCCAAGGTTTTACTGTAATTGTTAAATTGTCTATAATTAAAATCCTGAAAATTAAAAGCAAGTAAAAGCTAAAAAAAAAAAAAAAAGTTTCTTTCCACACCATCTTCCAATCTGTTCAGATAGCTTTTCTCTGAAAACAAGCATTATTGTTTCATGGTAAAAACTCCCTTCTTTTCTCCTCTCCTGACAGCAAACTTAATTCCCTGAACAGACATGAACCTCATTATGTCCACACCAGTGGCATAAGCCCATCTGGAATCTTCTCCCTCCAACTTCCCTGCCTCCATAAATCCTATCCCCTATCAAAGTCAACTTCAAGTTCTGTTTTCCTTCATGAAACCTTGGTTAATCCCTGAGGTGGTGATTAACTCTTCTCTTTGTATTCAAGTAGCTATAATTTTCTTTCCCACAACAAGAAGAAAAAATTCTTAGGAAGAGAAAAAAATGTGTTGTTATGTAAAAGACAGGTAGGCAGGAAGAGAGGTTAAGTGATACCACTGAAAAGGTTGGGAGGTAGAATAATTGCTATAACAATGCTTTCACATGCAATGTAATTAACATCACTGAGGCTCAGTTTCCTCTTTCTATAAAACAGTAATAATGATCATTGCAGAATTATTCTGATAATTCATCAAATGAGGTAATAGCTGTTATAAATGATCAACCCCAGCATTGATGGGTGGCAAATTGTCCAACTGAAAAAAAAAAAAAAATACTATTGACTATATACTAAACATGAAAGGAACTGAAACAAAAGTGTGAGAAAGACACAATTTCTGTTCTCCATTAATAATTGGTTGAGAAAGGCAGCTAAATATTTGTAGGCGATAATTTAGGAGTAAATTCGCATAAAGGAGAAATGCCTTGTGAATACAGAAAAAAAAAGTATCTCAATCTGACTTTTGAGGTTTGAGATTTTCTGAAGAAGAAGACTGTTGAACTGAACAAAAGTTATCAAGTTTAAGTTCATTAAACAGGAGACAGGGCTCATTAAAGACAAATAGAACAAGACAAGCCAGTGAATAGAATCATGAAGCAGCATAGAACATTGGGAACGTTTATACAGTTCGCCATTGTTCGAGTATGAATTGCAAATAGGTAAGTGGCAGGAGGTGACATTTGGGAAGAAGGCAGGTGACAGAAGACCTTGTAGGTCATGCTGAAATGCTTGAACTTAACTTGTACAGACCACGGAGAGCTAATAAAAAATCTTAAGGGAAGACAAGATGAGAGGGAATATCTTCATGGGAGTAAATTCAAAGAGGTAGGAATTATGAAGAGACTTACAAAGTATTTTGAATGCCATATTGAAATAAATGGAGTACTTTTTTTTTCCTTTAAATAAGTCAATTAGTGTGGGGATTAGCAGATGATACCATAAAGGGAAACTATTTGCTCTGGGCCATATTAGACATTTTTTGAGGATTAACTGTCACTCCTTTGCAGTTAATAATTGAAGTTGAATTAAATAGAGCAAAGTATCGAGCTAAGTATAGCAGACACATTAACAAATATTTATTGAACTGTCTCCCCTGTATCGGTATATTAGTAAGTACAATCCCTCTGATATCGTCTAGTCACGTTCCATGTGACAACTTGTCCTGTAAATCTGAGAAAGGGGTAATATTTCAGTTAAAAGAAGTTAAGAGAGACAAAAATTCCCATAACCATCATAATTTTAAGAAGTTTCACATTGTGGCAAATCACTTTCTTATGAGTGGGAAATCTGAGCAGATTATTTAAGAACCAGTAAATATTTTGTGAGTGAACTGGACTTTATCTGGTAATGGATTTCCATTTGTTTGTGTTGTTTTGTAAAGGCAGGAGAGCAGGTTATGGAAAGTGGAAATAGAAAGGAAAGAAACTATCACTTGTTTCAAAATTACCAGGAGCCTGGTGAATTAAGTAGTTGCTATAGCTTCATGTTAAGGAAAAATAAGGTTTTTCAAAGTTGGGAAAATCACCAGTGTCATTCAGATATTGACTTTGACTTTAAATCCAGTAGTTTCTGACTCCTAGCATCTGACCTCCATCATCTGAATAGACATAAGCCAGAAATGGGGTACATAAATGCTCCGACTCAGAGGTAATCCTAGGGTTCTCTGTGGTCCAAATGTAGGCTTAGTGAAGAGAAAGGCAAATTTTACTTCACATTACACTCAGTTTTCTCATAAAAATCCGCAGGGTAAATATTAGCACATTGGGCAAATTAGACAGATCATATTCCTCACATCTTCCCCCAAATTCCTTTGGCCAGAATTCACTGGGCTCAGAGACCTTTTTTTTTAACCTACATTATTCAGATACTATACACATTTGCTTTGGCAAACTTTTCCCAGGTTTAATTATTTTGTGTTACAAAATTTCATGAGGATAAATTCATCAAGCATAAATTACCTGTCAGTGTGATTTTATGATTCCTATTATCCCTTCATCTAAGAAGCTCACTGAATTTTGCATGAGGCAGGATCCAAATTTAACCGAGAATGTACACAAGGTATTCCTGGATTTTACTCCCCCCCCCAAAAAAAATTGTAAACTATGCCAATACAGAATCAGTTTTAACTGAAATGCAGTTTTGCTAATTGACAGTTTAAAAAGTATTTCCACTTAAAAAACTAACTTTTACTAACGGATCTTTAGACAAAATTGATTGTAAATAACGAATTTCTAAAAATGTTCTTTCTGATCTGACATCCAAAAAGGGACAGGCATGGGTAAGAAAGGGAACAGGGACATGTCATGTAGCAATTTCTCTTACTGTGAATTACTATACACTTGACTTTTTTCAGTTAGCACTTTATTTGATAACAGCTTTCGATTTTTGTAATAGTTGCAGAGGGTTCCAGACTGGCCCTGTACATGCCACAGGCAGTTTTCCTTATTATGAACATCTTCCATCCACTACCGTGGCACGTGGGTCTCAGCTGCGACATTGATGCTGATACATTATTATGGGCTAAATTTCACATCTCATTTGGATTTCCTTAATTTTTACACACAGTCCTTTTTCTGTTAGAGCCCATCCAGAATAAAACTCTGAGCCCCTCGAAACAGTGGTAGTTTCTCAGACCTTCCTTGTTCTTGATGACTTTCACAGTTTTGAGGGGTATCTGGTAGAATGTTCCTCAGTTTGGTTCAGTTTGCTGTGTCTCTCATGGTTAGACTGCAGTTATGGGTCCGGGGGAGCAAACAACGGAGGCAAAATGTCGTTCTCCGCACATCAGATCAACAGCATGCTGTCAAGATGTCTCTTCACTGGCTCGACCTTGTATTTGTTTGTCAGGTTTCTTCACCGGTAGGTTTTACCCCTCCTCCCTTTCCCTACTGTTCTCTTTGGAAGGAAGAGAACACAACCTTCACTGAAGACAAGAGGAGGTGTATACATTCCTCGAGAGGGAGAACTTACATAAATTATTTGCAAAAAGATAAGCACTGAATTTTCCCAGGCTGGGGTTGACCTGGAGAGACTGCTATGGGATGGAGGTTAAGTCAGAAGAAAGGAAACATCAAGTGTAATATGTTTACACTTGTATATATTGTAGATATAAGCTGAGACATGAAGAACACGTATGTAACTGGAAGTTTTATATACATATATTTTCTTACATTTTATAGGTAAAGCGAGTAAGATTATACAAGTTAATCAAGTCTGGGGTAACAAAGCTTTTAAGAAATAAAGTGGTCATTTTGACTCAGTTATGTCTGACTCCAAATCTGTAATTTTTCTATCACCTAAAAAAAGGGAGCATTGAGAAAGTTTGCTGGGTCTTCCTTTTGAATAAGTTGCTTGATTTGGTTTGTGTCCAATTCTGCTAATTCCCTGGCACTTACTTGGTTCTCCAGATGGCTGTCGGGTGTCAGGGGACACCGCCAGCTAACGCAGCCATCTCCCACTGCACACAAGTGCCCTGTCCTCTTTAGCAGGTGGTACACACCCGAGGGAAGCAAGGGAGGGAGAGCCCTTTCCTGCAGCCAGAAGGTGTCCCTGTGGCCTGGGGGCCATCATTTCCTCCGGGTAAGTCCCAGAGCAAACCTGCTGGTTGTGGAAACATAGCCTCAAGGAACAAAATGAGCAACAGCTTAAGAAACATTAGGCATCTTTCCCATCATACCTGTAAGCCCTTCATGGACACTAGAAGCAGATGCTGGCTATGTGGGTTTTGATGTGTCTCGAGAAGGTAACAAACAGGCCAGGAAAGGATGGATTGTTGGGGCAATAAGAACAGGCAAGAAGTGTTTCTGAAAACAAAGCGTGGTTATTTGGTAGGGAAGTTTGTGACCTGAGTACGTGGAGAACATAAACGAGAGGGGGTTGCAGGAAGCCCAGGGTTGCTGATGCTCCATGAGTTTAAAATAAAATAAAATAAAATAAAATAAAATATAAAATAAAATAAATTAAATTAAATTAAATTAAAATAAAATAAAATAAATTAAATTAAAATAAATTAAATTAAAATAAAATAAAATATAAAATAAAATAAAATAAAATAAAGTAAAATAAAATAAAGTAAAATAAAATAAATTAAATTAAATTAAAATAAAATAAAATAAAATAAAATATAAAATAAAATAAAATAAATTAAATTAAATTAAAATTAAATAAAATAAAGTAAATTAAATTAAAATAAATTAAATTAAAATAAAATAAAATATAAAATAAAATAAAATAAAGTAAAATAAAATAAAATAAAGTAAAATAAAATAAAATAAAATAAAATAAAATATAAAATAAAATAAAATAAAGTAAAGTAAAGTAAAATAAAATAAATTAAATTAAATTAAATTAAAATAATAAAATAGGGCAATGTTACTGCAGGCTATGTAGTGTTTCAAAATCAACACAGACAGTATTTGGTGTCAAGTAACTTTTTATTCAGAATTAGAAAGGTTCTAAAGGTTTTAAAGGTTCTAAAGGGGCATGGACTCGATATGCTTTCATTTGCACTACTATAAAGAGTAATTAAAACTGTTACCAACAATTAATGACTGTCAATAAATCACGAACTCCCTGCTGCTTCTCTTTGCATCACAGCTTCGTGTTATTTTGAAACTTGCTTATGGCCTCTTGTGGATGGCTAAAATTTTCTATTTCCTTGGGTCTCCCATAGGACCTGTATGGTGAGTTTCTCATAACATAGTAAACACGCAAACAATGGTCTGCCTCAAGTTCCCGCTAAACGTACAGGGATTTTGCTTACCCACGTACAATGGGCCACCGAGGATGAAGAAAGTGACATTAAGATGAGCAGGTCTGAGGTGTGGCAAGTCTGCTAGTTCTTTGTCAATTATCATCCTTTAGAAAATTCATTTCGGGGCGCCTGGGTGGCTCAGTTGGTGGGGCATGTGACTTGATTTCGGCTCAGGTCGTGATCCCAGGGTTGCCTGATCGAGCCCTGCCTCAGGCTCCGTGCTGAACCTGGAGCCTTGCTTAAGATTCTCTCTGTCTCGGGGCGCCTAGGTGGCTCAGTCGGTTAAGCGTCGGACTTCAGCTCAGGTCATGATCTTGCGGTCTGTGAGTTCGAGCCCCGCGTCGGGTTCTGTGCTGACAGCTCAGAGCCTGGAGCCCGTTTCAGATTCTGTGTCTCCCTCTCTCTCTGACCCTTCCCTGTTCATGCTCTGTCTCTCTCTGTCTCAAAAATAAAGAAACGTTAAAAAAAAATTTTTTTTAAAAAATAAAAGATTCTCTCTCTCCCTCTGCTCCTCTCTCCTGCTAGCTCTTGCTCTCTTTAAAAGAAAAAGAAAAAAAAAAAAAAGAAAGAAAGAAAATTCATTAACTGTGCTATCTAATTGTCCTTATCTCTAATAGAACTAAATGTATCTATTTGCGTGAATTGATTAAAAGATTAAATCTGTGTATGTGACTCTATCACAATGCCTGACACATAATAAATGGTGAATAAAAGAATACTTGGTATTATCACTATTTAGCTCATAGCGTTGACCAGCCTCACAATTTTTTTTTTTCACATTAGCAGTCGCATTTTAATATACCTAAGACTTGGGGCGCCTGGGTGGCGCAGTCGGTTAAGCGTCCGACTTCAGCCAGGTCACGATCTCGCGGTCCCTGAGTTCGAGCCCCGCGTCAGGCTCTGGGCTGATGGCTCAGAGCCTGGAGCCTGTTTCCGATTCTGTGTCTCCCTCTCTCTCTCTGCCCCTCCCCCGTTCATGCTCTGTCTCTCTCTGTCCCAAAAATAAATAAAAAACGTTGAAAAAAAAAAAAATTTAATATACCTAAGACTTTAAGTCAAATTGAAACCAGATTTTACATAATTTTGCATCACTAGCATGAAAAGAGAAGCAGTATCCCTTCCTTTGCTAGTTGTAATTTTCTTATATAGTCATTAATTATTTAAAAACTAAGTAATTGAATATACTCATGATTGTTCAACCCTGAAGAAAGAAACAAAACATCACCGCTGGAGTGTTTTGGGTAAAGCCCAGTCTCAGAACTCAACCTTCGCCGTTTTCTCATGCCACCATCACATGGCTTCTGGTTACGGAAGAATTCAGTTAAAAACCTTACCTGTAACTTGCCTACAGCACTGACAATTCCAGAAGCTTCAGCAAGTTATAGAGTAGCGTGACCACAATCTTTGCCGTAAAAATATGGGCCAGAATTTTGTGTCAATGCCCTTAGACCTGTGTGAAGTGGGATAAATTACTTAACTTTATTTGGACTCAAATTCCACAGGAAAAAAGAAAAGAAAAAGTGAATACTAGTGGATTCTAGGAAAAATAAGCATTGTACAAAGAGTATAACACTGTACTAGTTATCGATAAAGAATGAACTATTTAACGGTCCAACACTGTGAGTAAAAAGTGTCTTAATGGGGCCACTATGTGGCTCATCGGTTGAGTGTCGCCTTTTGATTTCAGCTCAGGGCTTGATCCCAGGGTCCTGAGATCAAGCCCCAGGTTGGGCTCCATGCTGGGTGTGCAGTCTGCCTAAGATTCTCTCTTTCCCTCTCTCTGCCCCTCCCCCACTTGCTCTCTCTCAAAAAAATGTCTTAGATAATACAGGTGGGGATGTAGAAAACTTCACATGAATGGAATTGGAAGGAGGGCTGAGGATGAGCACAATGAATTTCATCATAAGTTCTTTATTTTTATTTTTTTAATGTTGATTTCTTTTTGAGACAGAGAGAGAGACAGAGACAGAGCGTGAGTGGGGGAGGGGCAGAGAGAGGGAGACACAGAGCCTGAAGCAGGCTCCAGGCTCTGTCTGAACTGTCAGCAGAGAGCCTGACGTGGGGCTTGAACCCACAAACCAGGAGATCATGACCTGAGCTGGACTAGGATGCTTAATTGACTGTGCCACCCAGGCTCCCCTCATGGTAAGCTTTTTATTAATAGTGCATTTCAAACTATGTACTTGTGTAATGCTGCTAAATATAAAATGTATTCCCAAATAGGATTTAGAGGTAAGGATTTATTAGATGTGTTTATTTTACGTGCTTATTCTCCAACTCAATTTTGCTCTCTTGCTTTGAGCCTCTTAGGGCTGGTACCACTGCTCTCCTGTCACCCCTCTGTACTTCATGCCTGATCCTTAGCTGGGGCTTAGAAAAAGATAGAGAGATGGACAGATCAGTGAAAACAATGTATGTAGCCACTGAGGTCCTTTCCAGACCAAAAATAATCTGACTGTGATCACAGTACTTATGAAATTGTTAACTGCCCTTCGTTTGGCAATAAAATGTGAGTTACCCTTGAGCAACAGTCCTCCAGGAGAACAGAACTTGGAAAATGGCCGTATTCAGCTGTCATGAGGGAGCAAGCTAAGGTACCCACCAAAATCTGTCCTCCATGTCCAAGATATTTAAGTTGTACCTGGGAAGCAGCAATTCAGCCACTAGATTACGTGGCCTTCTCATCTGGTGAGGGCCGGCCGTGTGTCTCAGTTCTGCTAACGACAAGAGAATTAAGTGTCCACTTCCAGAGATCATTAAACTTCCCCTGTGGTTCCGCTATGTTTCCACCTGTAACCCCGTTCTAGAGTCCCTATGTAATTATAAAGCAAGAAGCTGTTCTAAACTAGCAGTATGCACACAGCAAGATTATGTCAATATTTAAGAAGAAAGCAAGACCTTACTCGATAAATGAACACCTTTTATTTCTGAGATTTCCTGCTTTCTGAAGCATGTCAAATAAGAAGTTCCTTTGGAAAGGATATTTTGCTGGTAATTTTTTAAAATGTGTTTCTGTGTGTGTGTACAGAAAAATGTGTTTAATGTACTTAATTCTTGCAAGTTCATTTAGTTGGCTAGTTAATTTTGGTTCAATAATTATTTTTCTCAGTACATCGAAGTATTTATTATTTTTTCTCTTGTGGCTTCCATTTTTGCTAATGGAAAGTTACTATTAGTTTAAGTTCTATACCTTACAAGATAAACTGTGCTTTCTCTTTGGCTCATTTAAAATTATACTGTCTTTTATTTTTCCTTTCAACACAGGGTAATTAGGGTGTGGGTTTCTTTTTAGTTTTTCTGTATGAATATTTTATTATCTCTAAATCTGAGAGTTCCTTTTTTCTTCTTTAAATCTGGATGTTTCTTGGGGCGCCTGCGTGGCTCAGTCGGTTAAGTGTCCGACTTCAGCTCAGGTCATGATCTTGCAGTCCATGAGTTTGAGCCCCGCATCGGGCTCTGCACTGACAGCTCAGAGCCTGGAGCCTGCTTTGGATTCTGTGCCTCCCTCTCTCTCTGCCCCTTCCCCTGCTCACACTCTCTTTCTCAAAAAATAAACATTAAAAAAATAATAAATAAATCTGGACCACTTCCATGCATGATTTTATTTTAATTCTTCTCACCGTTTTTTTCCAATGTTTCTTTCTCTGGATTAGTCTTATCATAAGCTGTATATTTTTAGCTGCAGTAGCTTTCAGACTTATTTTTTTCCATCTGTTTGTCTCTTTGTTTCCATTCTAAATAATTTCCTTAGATGTACTTTCTTCCTCACAAAATCTTACTTTGTCTAAACTTGTTTCACCCTTCTAATTATAATTGTAAAAATTATGATCATGTAACTTATTTTTTTAAATATTTGCCTGTTTTGTGTTGTTAGTATCTTATTCCTAGCCATATTTACAACTCTCCCTTTTACCTTTCTAAACACTTTGAATATAGACATTATCCAATGTCTATATTCCTTCGAGTTTTTTCCCTACAGACTCATGTTGAGTGTTTGCCCTTTGTCTGTCATAATTTGGGGTCATACACTCAATTTCAAAAGGCAGAAATTATGAGAATACAGTAAGAAGTCACATGAACGAAGAGTATTTGCACTTATTATTCCAGGAGTTCTAAAAGAGTCTCTTTCTTTAACAATTTTGAATTAACTTGTTGAGTTGAGATTACATTAAGTTCGATCCAACTGTTTTTCTGTTAAACCCTACTTTCCACGAAGGGTATAAACTTTTGAGGATTCTGACTTTATTCTCTTTCCTTGCATTTTTGTTACTCCTCTCCCACTTTTAAAGCTTTGATAATTTTTTTTTAATTTTAAAGTAGTGTACACACAGCTGTCAAAGTATGTATTTAAAAGAGATAATAAAATTTTGGAGCGAGAGGCCTTTTGTTTTCCTTCCCCCACGTGAGTACATTCACACTCAATGTGTCCAAGTAACTGCGAATAGCAAATACCTTGAATGCAGCCATAGCTGTGGTGCCAATGTGTCAGGAAAATTTTCTAGTATCTCTTCAGTTTTGGTGCCTAGGGATTTCGTTTAATATTTTATGAAACTCAATTATCCTCATGAAATTATCCCTGCTACATCCACCCACAATTCCTATCAGAGATATATTTTTTTTAATCAGGAGATATTTTTAACCATAAATTCTACAGCCCCAGAAATGAAAGTTCCTCAGAGCATTTTCCCCTCACAGACTGGAAGGAGAGAAACACCACTAATGCGGGAAGTGTGAGACTATTTATAGGAGGATATTTTTGAATCGTCAAGAACCAATGGAGCACAGTAAACAAGTGGAAGTTTTGCCCTGAGATAAGCACAGAGATAGTACATATATGGCAGCAGGAAGAATACATGTGTGTCTGTGTGTGTGTAGAGAGTTTGACATGATTGGTACAGGGAAGAAGGCGCATATATGTCTGACGGCTTCTATTTTTCCAGTGTAGTATATATAAAGCATCAGTGAGACTGTGCAAGGCAGAAGGTGTATTTAAATTCTGAGAAGAAACAGAAATATATAAAATAGTCATTTTAGGTTGTTACAAATGGAAAGAACTAGAAAAAAATACTGAGATATCACCATTGCTGAAGGCACACTTGAAATTTCTTATCCTATCTTCAGTCAGGAAATCTAACATTATATAATATACTGCATATGCAATAGTAGACCAAAACTATATTTGTATAAAATATAGTGCGTATATATACCCATATATGTAGTGTGTTGTGTATGTAAATATAAAATTCTGTTCAACTAAATTTGTGTAAAAGTGGGTTACTAAATGTGTTGTTTTTAATGGGCTTGATTTTGGTCAGGTGTGTGTGACAAATGGGGAAGATTTAAGGGAGCTGAGCATCTGTAAATAAACAATTTTAGTGTCAGACTATTATATCTAAGTTGAGTTAGGGGCCTCCTGGCTGGCTCAGTTGGTAGAATATGTGACTCGTGATTTCAGGGTTATGAGTTCGAGCCCCACATTGGGTGTGAAGCCCACTTAAAATAAATAAATTAATTAAATAGATCTAAGTTGAGTTAGAAGGGCAGTGACAACACAAAGTGACAGTAGCAATGAAAAAAAAAATAGTTGGTTCATCCAGTGGGTATCCTAATGTGGCTGAAAATTTGTTGGAGTTGAGATAAACTCGTAAGTGAGATTTAAATATAGAATATGATATTCAAAATGCAAGATGATGGAAATCAGAATTTCAGAGGTGGAAAAGTGGACCTGAGAAGGTTGAAAACCTGAAAAGGAAGAGTATTGGATGAGACGGCATGTACATTGCAGTCATAAAAAAAAAATGATGTTGATATTAGTTATAAGTAAGAAAGTGAAAAAAAAAAAAGGATTCAAAAAGCAAGATGCTGAAATCTCTTGTGAACGAAGGAAAATCACTGAAATGTCTGTAGCGGACTGCAATCCGGAATGTTGTACATCCGGTGGTAGCGCAACAGGAGAATTAGCCCTTTAAGTGAATGAAAAGAACCTTCCAGAAGGAGAGAGGAAGCTTGGCAATGAGTCACTGTGGTAACTAAAGGCAGTATATCTAAGGTGTCTTTCATATGGTAACTTAAAACAAATAGCCGTGGGTTTTCCATTTACATTTTATTTTACAAATTACAAAGTCAGCCCCCACACGTATTTGTAAAATAAATCATCACTAGTACCGGGGCACCTTTGAACACCCGGTGTATACTTTTCGTGAGCAAAACCCAGGCTCAAGCAGGATTACATGTGTGGGTCCCTAAATAAGGATAGATATCACAATAGAGCCAGTTCTGTGAAACAACCCTCCCAGATACTGTGGTTTTTCGGCATCTGTTCCACACCCCAGTAGAGCATGTTAAGTACCTTTCAAATACTCAGAACCTTTGGGATCTCAACCTAGGCAGGATTCTTCTCTAGGGACCCACCAGATTTCCATTACCAGCTGTGTCTGAATACTAAAACTGCAGCTCTTGGATGAGTGTGAGGTTTTTGAGCCTTTTTCCCAACCTACCCCCATTAAGAAGGCTGAAATTTATTTCTGGCTTCTTCCAGTTGTGAAAAGAAATCAGCACTTGGGGGTGAAAAACTGAGAACAAACGCCTCGAGTATCACAGGGAACAAATTACACTGTGTGCCTCAAAAATTCAGGATTGGGCCTTAAGTGTTAAGATTCGAGCAGTTGAAATCACTGGAGAGTTAAAAAATGATACTAATAATGATGCAGTTGGGATTGAAATGAATCTGGTGGCTCACAAAATATGTAATGTTTTCAAAATATTTCTACTTAGAAATTCAGGTCATGAAAGCAATAATACTTAAACAAAATACTTAAGGAAAAACAATATTTGACTAGAGCAACAGCTTCCAGCTTCCCTCAGTGGCCAGGATTGCATCCCGAAGCAATCACCTTGCTGCTGAGAAATCCCAGGAGCTCACACCTGTTGGCCCCCTCCCAGACCCATTCAACCAGCCCGAAAACCCAAACCTACCCAAGACACTCGAAGTTCATTCTCACCTTGGCACGGGGTAACTTTCCACAGGTGATAAACTCTCGTTTTGTTTAAAAAGTCATTGCTAAACGAGGAGGTTTTAGCTCCTTGGTTCTCATGGCATTTATGTAGATTGCTATGATTCTCAGAGAGCCATGGTTTTGTTTTGTGTTTCCGGGTCACACGTGGAATTGTGTGTCTAGGCATGGGTGTTTGTGCGTGTGTTTACATGTGTTTTTTTCACTCATTCCGCTCCTGGAAGGGCAACATTCTTTCTGAGAAGTGATTTCAAGGTTGGTGTGGAGAGGGCTCGACTTATTTCACATCCTGACTTGTTCGAAATAAGCATCTTAGGTGGCATGATAGTCTCTGCAACGTCACCACTTACGTTCCCCCTGCGCCCCGCAATTCTCCTCTTAACTGACCCGCTGCATGCTAGATTTTGTTTTGGTTTGCTTTGAGCAAGCTAATGCATCAAAGGTTTTCCGTAAAATATGATCAACATGTGCAAGAGGGAGGTTCCTTTTCCTACAGGTGTTATGTAGCCTCGAGTGGTTGTCGTGTGAAGTAATACTCTCAAGCTCAATCAGAACCCCCATCTATCTGGCAGAAAAAGACCTAGGGAAGGAAGGAGACACAGCCAGGACCTTGGGAGAGGCAACCACACATCTCCCACCTCCCACTGAGGTACTCCAGGAGACTTTTGAGGAAATATTTGCACGGTTGCTTAAATTCCCAGCTCGGTCATGATCAGACCAAGATAAGCTTGAGTTATTTCTTGAGAGAAATCCAGTTCTTCCTGTTTCTCACTTCGTTCTGGCACGATAAATGTAAGGTGAGTTTTATTATTCCCATTTTATAGGTGAAGAAACTTGAGTCCCAAGTAGCAAGAAGCAACCCAGCTTTCACAGCCTCTGAGTAGCCAGATTTACATATAAATTTACACATAAATCCACCTAATGGTAAGCCTTTGTCACCGCACCAATTGAACCGCCTTATCTGTAAAATGGAGGTAACGATGACGATCCAATGTAATCCCACTTCAGTCGTGAGGATTTGGTGAAATGTGTGTGATGCTTCCAATACAACATCTAGGATTTAAGGGGCACCTGGGTGGCTCAGTCGGTTAAGCGACTGACTTCCGCTCAGGTCATGATCTCACAGTTCGTGGGTTCGAGCCCCGCGTCGGGCTCTGTGCTGTCAGCTCAGAGCCTGGAGCCTGCTTCGGATTCTGTGTCTCCTCCCCTCTCTACTCCTTCCCTGCTCACGCTCTGTGTCTCTCTCTCTCTCAATAATTAAAAAAAAAAAAAAAAAAGTTAAAAAAAAACAACATCTAGGATTTAAGAATATTCAGAACTTGGTAACGATAATTGGTGAAGAGAATGATGGTGGCGATGAAAATGATGGTAATAGTGATGGGGAACAGTATAAGCCGGGGGGTTAGCAGCTATGATGGAAAAGGAGCCATGCTCGTGGTACTGCAACAGCGATAAGCTTATTACACTTGACTTGTCAGCAATCGTACATACTGGGGGTAAAAGATGGTGATGAAGCGAGTCGTTTTAACTTATTCAATCAAATCTATCAGAGGTAAGAAGCACTTCTTATTTTTTTTTTTTCTATCAAGACAACTTCCCTAGGTACTTTCTAGGAGCTCTGTTTATAAACCTTGGTCTTTCAGATGCTTCTCTGCTATGTAGCTGTATCAAAGAAAGAGCATAAGGACTGGCATTGACCAGTATACGCCCAGGGTAAGCCCAAGGAACTTTAGGAAGTGACCGATAAACATGGCATATCTGATAAGGCCCGGGAGCTATCTCGAGTGAACGTCCCTGAAAACATTCTCTAGACCTACAGTCAATGCAAGAAATATGCTATTCAAACCGGTTTTTTTTTTTAAATTTTTTAAATGTTTATTTACTTTTGAGAGACAGAGAGCGAGAGAGACACAGTGTGAGTGGGCAATTGGCAGAAAGAGGGAGACGCGGAATCTGAAGCAGGCACCAGGCTCTGAGCTGTCAGCACAGACCCGTCGCGGGGCTCGAACCCATGGATGCAAGACCATGACCTGAGCCACAGACGCTTAACCAACTGAGCCACCCGGGTGCCCCTATTCAACTAGTTTTGTATAAAGCCTTAATTCTTATATTTCAGCATAGAGTTTTGATCCTGCCTAAAAAGAAATCCTGAAAGATTATTCTCTACTGCATACGTTTGTAACTTAACAATATAAAAACATTGTTTGAATGTCTACTACTACTAACACCGAGGGTGAAATTTGGATTATAATAATTAATATATATACTACACTCGTGCACATATGTACACACATACAAGCACAAATATAAATATAAGGAAAGTTATATAATAGATATAGAGACACATATTCAACTCACATACAGTTGTTATTCTCAAAGATTCTTATATGAACATGGAAGTCAGGAAAGTATGTCATTTATTATTATATTATATTATATTATATTATATTATATATTATGTTAAATATATTGTATATACGATGTTTAGTGACTATTACATTAAATTATAACAAATAAAATCATAATAAATTATAATAGGTAATGAGCAAAATGGTGGAATAGGGATCACCATATCTCATTCACTACAGAAAAAATACACATAATATATAGTTACACAATATATAGTTCACAGTATATACTTAGGCAATATATAGTTCAAAAAAACTTCATGAAAACCCCAGGAACCATTTAAGAAATTATAGTATCCTGGACAAACCCAAAGCCAACAACAGCTGCATTGAAATGAGTAAAAAAAGTCAATGCATTAAGTGGGACTCATATTCAATGCTCTGGCTTTTGGTGGGTTTGTCCATAGGACTGGTTTGTGTGTCCCCTAACTCTGAGTGCTGATGAGGAATTGGCATACTTGGGAGGGCTAGGGGGCATTGAAAGCAAAGAGAGCCCAATGGCGTGTTGTAGAACCACAGAATAGCAGTACTGCAGACACCAAATGGAGGAAGATACTAGAGTCTCCTAAAAAAGAAATCCACAACCCTCCATAATTGGAGAATTACATACACAAGCTCAAAGAAGACAAATGCACAGAAAAACGTTGAAAGGATGCCAGACTTTCTAGCTGGGCTTATTAGTGAAAGTGTTCCCCTGTATGAAGCTAGTGCATAAAGACTGACGGAGGAAGCTATTTTTTTTCCAAGTATTCAAATGCCAGTAAAGAAAATAAAAAGGCAGGGCGCCTGGGTGGTTCACGTGGTTAAACATCTGACACTTGATTTCGGTTCGGGTCATGACCTCATGGTTTGTGAGTTCAAGCTGAGCACATACCAGGCTCTGTGCTGAGAGCACGGAGCCTATTTGAGATTGACTCTCACTCTGTCTCTCTTTCTCACTGCCCTTCCCCCACTACCACTTACACTCTCTCTCTCCCTCTCTCTCAAAATAAATATACTTATTTATTTGTTAAAAAAATAAAAAGGCATATGAAGAAACATGAAAACACAGTCCAGTCAAGAGAACAACATATATTTCCAGAAACCAACCCTAAAGAAACAAAGATCTATGAATAACTTGACAAAGAATTCAAAATAATCTTTTAATTTATTTTTTTTAAGTTTATATATTTATTTTGAGAGAGAGAGAGCGCATGGGAGGGGCAGAGAGAGAGAGAGAGAGAGAGAAAGAAAGAAAGAAAGAAAGAATTCCAAACAGACTCTCCACTGTCAGCACAGAGCCCAACACAGAGATTGAACCCACGAAATATGAGATCGTGACCTGGGCCGAAACCAAAGTCTGGTGCTTAATTGGCTAAGCCACCCAGGTGCCCCTAAAAAAATCTTTTTAAAGAAGCTCAGTGAACACCAAGGGAATGCAGATAGCCTACTAAACACAATAAGGCAAATGATGCATGAACAAAAAAGATAATAAAAACAAAGAGATAGAAACTATGTAAAATAATCAAACAAGTTCTAGGCTGAAGAGTACAATTGAATTAAAAACTCACTAGAGGGTTTCAATAGCAGACTTGACCAAGCAGAAGAAAGAATCAATGAACTAAAAGACAGATCAGTTGAAATTATAGTCAGAAGAGCAAAAGGAAGGAGGAATGAAGGAAAGTGAAGAAAGCCCAAGGGACGTATGGAATACCATCGAGGGACCAATATCTATATTATGTGAGTCCCAGAAGGAGAAAAGAGAGAAAGAAGGGTGGAGAGTTTATTTGAAGAAGTAATGGCCCACAGCTTCCAAAATATCTGGAAGACAAGGGAAATTCAACTACAGGAAGCTAACCTCTAACTAGGATGATCCCAAGGAAGCCCAAACTAAGATACATTATAATCAAACTGATGAACATCAAAGCCAAACACTCTTGAAAGCAGCAAGAAAAAAGCAACTTGTCGTGTACAAAGGAACATCCATAAGATTATCAGTGGATTTACCACCAGAAGTGTTACAGGCTCAAAGAGAACAAGATGACATATTCCAAATGCTAAAAGGAAACAAAACACGCCAATCAAGAATACAATTTCAGCAAAAACCTTTCCAAAATGATGAAGGAATAAAGACTTTCCCATAGAAACAAAAGCAGAGGGATTCACCATGACTAGATCGTCTTTATAACAAGTGCTACAGGAAGTTCTTCAAGTTGAATTGAAAGGACACTAGACAGCAACACAAAAGCATATAAAAATATAAGGCTTTTTTGTAAAGGTAAATACATAGACAAATACTGAAGTTTATAATAATGTAATGGTGGGGTATAAATCACGTTTAATCCTGGCTTAGAATTTAAAAGATAAAAACATTAAAATAACTATAAGTATATAGCTAGGTTAATAGATACACATATAAAGGATGTAATTTGTGACTATAACATAAAGTGGAGGGGGTAGACACAATGGAATAGTTTCTATATGCAATTGAAGTTAAGTTGTTATCAATTTAGAATAGACTGTTGAAGCTATAAGATGCTTTATCAATCTTTGTGGTAGCCATAAAGAAAAATACCTACTGAAAATACGGGGAAGAAAATGAGAAAGAAATCAAAGCCTGTCACCACAATAAAATCAATGCAACACAATGGAAGGCTACCAGAGAAAAAGAGGGACAAAAAAATCCATACAAGACATAAAGAAAGCAATGAACAAAATGGAGTATTAATTCCTTCTGTAACACTGATTACTTCAAATGTAAATAGATTAGCCTCCAATCTGAAAATATAGAGAGGCTGCATAAATAAAAAAAGCAAGATCAATAGTAGACTGTCTATAAGAGATTCATTTTATTGTATTTATTTATTATTTTTTTAGAGAGAGAGAGAGCACATGAGCAGGGGAGAGGGGCAGAGAGAAAGAGAGAGAATCCCAACCAGGCTCTACGCTCAGTGCAGAGCCTGATGAGGGGCATGATCCCACGACCCTGGGATCATTACCTGAGCCAAAATCAAGAGTTGGACACTCAACTGAGCCACCCAGGAGCCCCCAGAGATTCACTTTGGATATAAGAACACATATAGACTAAAAGGGAAAGGGTATAAAAATAATCCATGCAGATAGTAACCAAAAGAGAGAACAGGGTTGGCCATACATATTTCAGAACAAAAATAAATAAACTTTAAGTCAAAAACTGTCATAAGAAGCAAAGACAGACATTATATAATGAAAACAGGGTCAATTCACCAGGGATATATAACAATCACAAACATATATGCACCTAACACCAGCACACCCAAACATATAAGACAAGCATTGCGGGGTTGAAGGGAGAACAGACAGTAGCACAATAATAGCTTGAGATTTCACGACCTCACACTCAATAACTGTCACAACCAGACAGGAAGTAGATCATTAAGAAAACAGAAGACTTGAACAATATTATAGACCAGCTGAACCTAATAGACCTCTACAGGATACTCTTTGCAACAGCAGCAAAACACATCTTCGTCTCAAAAACATGAGCCATTCTTTAAAAGAGGTCACCTTAGGCTACAACACAAGTCTCAACACATTTGAGAAGATAGCAATTATACCCAATACCTTTTTTCTAATCACAGTAGAATGAAAATAGAAATCAATGGCAAAAGGAAAACTAGAAATCCACAAATATGTGGAAATTAAGTAACACACTCCTGAACAACCACTAGGCCAAAAGAGAAATTAAAAATTACCTTGAGACGAATGAAAATGAAAATGAAAACACAACGTACCAAGACATGTAGAATGCGGCAAAAGTTGCACTAAGAGGGAAGTATATAATGGTAAAGACTACACTAAAAAAGAAGAAAAATCTCAAATCGACACCCTAATCTTAAACATCAAGGGACTAGAAGAACAAACTAACCTCAAAGTTATCAGCAGGAAGGAAATAATAATTATTATAGCAGAAATGAAAGAAATAGAGAATACAAAAAATAGAGAAAAATAAGTAAAACTGAGTACTTTTTAAAGATCAACAAAATTGATATATTCTTAGCTAGACTAACAGCTAGAAAAAGAAAAACGATAATTATAAATGAAAGAGGAGAAATCTATGAGTAATTATATGCCAAAAAAAGGATTAATCTAGAAGAACTGGATAAATTCCTACAAACAGACAACCTACCAAGACTGATTCAAAACTGAAAATCCAAATAGACTAATAAGGAGATTAAATCAGTAATCAAGCAGTTCTAAAGAAAATTCTAGGACCTGATGATATCACTGATGAATTCTATCACACATTGAACATTCTCAAACAAGCCCCCAAAATCGAACAGGACAGAGCACTTCCAAAATCATTTAATGAAGCTAGCATAGCCTTGATACTAAAACCAGACAGATATTTTAAAAAATAATATAATAATAAAATAACTAAACTAAACTAAACTAATAAAATAAAATAGACCTACCAACCTGTATTACTGATAAATATTGGTGTAAAAAATCCTCAACAAAACACTAGCACACCAAATCTAATGGTACATTGAGAAGATTGCACTCCACGATCAAGTGAGATTTATTTCTGCAATGCAAGAATGCTTCAACATACAAAAATCAATCAATGAAATATATCACAGTAACAGAATGAAGGAGGAAAAATTACATGATCATCTCAACTCAAAAAAAAGACATTTGACATAATTCAACATAATTTCATGTTAAAAACACTCAACAAAGTAGTAATAAAAGAAAAATTCCTCAATATAAAATTCTAGCCAGAGAAATTAGTTAAGAAATAAAGGGCACTGAAAATAGGAAAGAAGAAGGAAAATTATTTGTTTTTAGATTACTTCTCCTTAAATATGGAAAACCCTAAAGTTTCCACAATAAAACTGCTAGAACTAATAAATAAATTCAACAAAGTTGCATGATACCAAATCAGCATGCAAAAATCGGTTGTATTTCTATATATCTATTTCATAACTATTGCATAAAAATACAACTGATGTAATGATGAAAACTCCAAAAAGAAAAGAAAACAATTTCATATACAATATTATCAAAAATAATATAATATTTAAGAATAAATGTAACTAAGTTGACCAAAGACTTGTATTCTGGAAATTACAAAATATCATTTAATCAAATTAAAGAAAAAAATAATTCATGGAAAGATGTCCTGAGTTCGTGGATTAGAAAACTTAATATTGTGGAAATACTCATACTACCCAAAGTGAAATACGGACTCAATGCAATCCCTATCAAAATCTTAATGGCATTTTTTTCAACTATAGAAAAATTGTTAAGTTTTATATGGAATCTCGAAAGTCACTAACCAGCGGGGAAAAAATTGAAAAATTAAAGCAAAGGTGGAGGGCTCATCTTTCTGATCTCAAATCTTTCTGATTGCAAAATTCTTTGCAAAGATACAGTAATCAAAACAGTAGGAGTGACATGAAGACATATTGACCAATGAAACAGAATAGAGAGCCCTTAAATGACCCTGGAAGCAGAAGCAACAATAGCAAAACAGATAAAGAGGATTATATCAACCTTAAAAACGATGCATCAAAATCATCATCACCATCATCATCATCATCATCATCATCAATAGAGTGAAAAGGCAACATTCAGAATGGGAGAAAATATTTGCAAACCCTATGTCTGATCAAGGGCTAATATCCAGAACACACGAAGCACTCCCATAATCTACAACAAAAATAAATAACTTGATTTAAACCTGAACAAAGGACTTAAATAGACACTTCCCCAAAGAAGATTACGAATGTTCAACAAAACATATGAAAAGATTTGCATAATCACTAATTATAAGGGAAATGCCAATCAAAACCACAAAGAGATATCACCCCACATCCTTTAGGATGGCCACTACCAGCAAAACAGAAAATACCTAGTATTGACAAGGATGTGAAGAAAATGGAAGCCAAAGGCACTTTGGAAGTAATATAAACTGTTGTAGCTATTACAGAAAATAATATGGAGTTTCTTCAAAAAAATTAAAAATAGAAATACCATATGATCCACCAATCTCACTTCTGGGTATATATCTAAAATAATTGAAGCAGGATCCTGAATAGATATTTGCACATTCAGTTGTTTCTGACCTGGGAATAAGGACATGGATGCAGGTTTTCTGGGGACCAAAATTTGCAGAATTTGGGAAAGGAAACAGTTGTTAAGAGCCTTAGATCCCGCTCATTTTTAGTTGCTCAGCCCCAAAGATCTTCAGAAGACTTAAGGTGAATGAATGTCCTCTCTTCTAATCTCCCAGGCTGCAAGGTGCTTATTTGGAGGTGGGCCGGGACCGGACAAGGGGTGATTAGAAATTCAGGGCAAATTGGAGAGTCTGAGCAGGGCGATGAGAGCTGGGAGAAGTAGCTACTGGAGCAGGTGGAGAAAGGTTGTCCTCTGTCATTTCCAGGAGCCACTGAAGGGACAAGCCCAAAGGTTCTGAATATCCACAAAGTAGTTTCTCTGGATGATCCAGGCCTTGTACAGTCTTTTCTTCAGGTTTGTGGACTGGCCTCAGCAATGACCAGGAAGAGGTAAAATGTGCAGCCACCAGGAGAGTAGGAGGTGTGGCCAGTAGGGTTGGGATGGAATTCCTCAGTTGTCCCCGCCCCCCCCGCCCCCTGCCCACAGGTGAGTGATGGTTAGTGCACTTGGCCTTAGGGCTTCCTTATGAAAGCCCTGGACTCACTCTGGCCTCGCAGATTGAACCTCCCATTAAAGTGTGGTCTGTCCCTTGTACATGTTTTCATCACTCCTAGGCACTTCTAGTAGAAACTGGAAACGTGAAGGGGACTTCTACCAAATCTATCCTGGCTTATGTTAATTAAAAAACTAAGGATTGTTAGTTTAAAAATAAAAATCTAGGATGAATATGTAACCAGATGGATGGATGAATACACAACAGCCCTGAAAGTATATCATTCCCATTAAACCATGACTAATGTTCATCTTAGCACAAAACATGAGGAAATGAAGGTAGCGTGTACAGTCAAGTCCTTCAAGAAGCTTGACATTGAACAAGTAAAAAGACGGAAGGTGTTGAAGTAGGGTTCAAAGACAGATATTTTAATATTTAAACAAATTAACCAGTGGAATAGAATATAGAATGTCCCTCAAAGAAGAATATGAAGTATTCTTACAATAATTGACTTACTTGATGTAATTCCAAAATCAATCACAAATGGCATTTCTCTGAAGCATGATAAAATATTTCTAAAGTAAAGAAGAAATATAAATAGATGAAATAGCACAGAAAATGTTACATAATGCAAATTATAGGACACAAGAACTATATCATATAAAAAACTTATTATATAGCCACAACTTTACTGTTCTTATAGATTCCTGATGCCAATACTTTGTCCTTGGTCACATGCTCCTCCCTGCCATCATACGGGCTCTTTATTTTTTAATGTCACAAAAGAATATGCGGCTAGTGGCTAAATAAATGCCTTAGATAACACTTGCTTCAAAAATTCAGAGAAATGAGAGATGTCATTCAAGGTAAATAGGTCAGAAATGGTTGATTGAAAAGGTAGAAATTAGGCTGGGTCTTCCATGGTCCAAGCTTTGAAATGAGAAGAAAACAATGATCTCTTCCACATAAGGAATAAAGTGGTGGGGAGGAGGATGCCTGGGTGGCTTAGTTGGTTAAGCATCCAACTTTGGCTCAGGTCATGATCTCGGGGCTCATGTGTTAGAGCCCCATGTCAGGCTCTGTGCTGACAACTCAGAGCCTGGAGCCTGCTTCAGATTCTGTGTCTCCCTCTCTCTCTGCCCCTCCCCTGCTCTGTCTTTCTCTCTGTCTCTCTCTCTCTCTCAAATGAAACATTAAATAAATTAATGTAATAATGTTATAGTATTATAATAATAAATTAATAATAAATAATAAATCAAGTAATGAATTGAATTAATTTTTTTAAATGAAAAGAAATAAATGGGAAAATACTTCATCATAAGACCTGAATTTACCCAAACTTAATCTAAAATTGACTAGCACAGACTAAGTTCCCGTGAGTAATTTATTCTTTCATGCATTTAAAATATCTTCAGAGGATATACCATGTGTAAAATACAATACAAGCTGTGGAATTTTATAAGAAAAAGAGAAAAGTGGAAAAATGACCTTAGAAATAGTCTACAGAAAAAATTGAAAGGGCCTACTCTTGGTATGGTAAAGCCAGATCTCTTCATATGAAAATGTAAAGAAAAAAATTGGTAAATCCGGTTGTCATCTCTAAGGTTCCAAGTGATACTGAAGTCACTGCAAAGAACAAACCATTTTGGGATCAGGGTATATTTACAGAATACAAGTAGAAACACCCATATGTCAGATGACTGTGCAAATGTGTGAATAATTCTTTTTTCCCATTATCACAAAATCTGCTTCTGCACACACCATACTTCTTCTGGTGGACATACATGAGATATCTTCTCAATGGGAACACTCTTCCTGTGTTTGGAAAATTTCCCACAGCATAATGCGTCCTTCCCATCTCCCAATAGTAGAAGCCACACTTTTCCTTTCACCAATGTTTTTTCCCTTAGGTCTGAGACATGTGAATTAGACTTACAGAACTCGTCCACACCTGCGTTAGATGTTACTTGGAAGAAAGCAATATGAGGAAGTACATTTCGCCCAGAACTCAACTTGTGTCGGCAGTGGTAGTGGGAGAAGATGAATGGTTTGGAGGGGACAGCAGTTGGAGGGAGGGCTTCCGGGGCAAGTGCCGGCACCATCAAAATGAACAATGGTGCCAACTGGCAGCATAGGCAGTGCCTTTGACACGAAAGTGACATGGCGGGAACTGAGGGCTATTCCCGACTGCAAAGATTTGGAGGCTGGCCCTCTGGCCCTCCTGAAGATTCTGAAATCTGTCAGATACCCCTTAGTAAAATTGTTTTTTCACTTATACTTGTAGAGTATATTCTATTTCTTGTAACTACAATATTTAACAGATGTTCCAAAAGAGAACTATAAATGGCCCATGATCAATTCCTTTCACGAAAACTAGGGCGTACAGTCTAGGCTCCCATCATAGCAATCATTTTATCTAAAGGACTAAAAATTTCACCACCCTGATGTCACAACTCAGAGACAGGAATACTGACCCCTTCCTGAGTACCGCAAGTTCTGCATCAAAGACTCTGCAATTGAAAAATAAGAAGGTGATGGGTAGTTGGGAATCATGTAACTCTGGGTTTGATTTCCATTTTTGACATCGAAGAGAGGCAAACTTTTGGGTCTTTGGGCAAGTTACTTATCTCCTGAGCCTGAATTTCCTTCTCCAAAAACTGGGATAACACCACCTTACTGTTATTGCAAGCACTGGAGGATATTTATATGTCGAATACAGGGCCTAGCTCAAAATAAATCCTTCGTAAAAGCACACATATAAATTCATAGGTAGGGGTGCCTGGGTGGCTCAGCGGGTTAAGCCTCTGACTTCTGCTCAGGTCACGATCTCACAGTTTGAGTTCAAGCCCCTCGTCGGGCTCTCTGCCGCCAGCACAGAGCCCACTTTGGAACGTCTGCCCAACCCCTTCTGTTCGTGTGCTCTAAATAAATAAGCAAACATTAAAGAAATAAATTCATAGATAAAGCTGCACCTTAATCTAAGGGAAGTTTCTGACAGAGCTCTTGAGCACAGATTGGGTTTCTTGGGTTACTTGGATAGTGATGAACTTTTTTCATTGGTGCTATTTAAATACAGCCAAAGCGGGGGCGTCTGGGTGGCTCAGTTGGTTAAGTGTCGACTTTGGCTCAGGTCATGATCTCATGGTCTGTGAGTTCGAGCCCCGCGTCGGGCTCTGTGTGGACAGCCCGGAGCCTGGAGCCTGTTTCGGATTCTGTGTCTCCCCCTCTTTCTGACCCTCCCCCATTCATGCTCTGTCTCTCTCTGTCTCAAAAAAAATAAATAAACGTTAAAAAAAAGTTTATAAATAAATAAATAAATAAATAAATAAATACGGCCAAAGCAATCATCTGAAACAGATTTTATAGATGGGATTGAAACATCAGATTTCCATTGGTTCGGATGATATCAAGGCTCTTCATAACACTTGGATTTTATTTATAATTCCAAGATATAAACAAAACTGAAGATAGTTGGTCTATGCTAATCAGGTGTTTCCTATGGGAACAAAGTGCAGATTTTACTCACACAGATAATAGAGAAGGAAAACACAACGCATTATTTTTCCCCTCTGTATTCCTTCAACAGCAAATATTACCACTAGTATGCTCCTTAAAAATCTTGGCAGCTAGAAAAGTCAGAGCTTAGAGAGTCCTCAGATTCATGTCTAACGGGAGCCAGTCCGACATGACCTCGTCTTCAAGGTTACAGGCTTCCTGCTAATGCTACAGCCTGACGAAGCCTGATCTTCATGAAACAAAGCTATATAGCTCACTTAAACCCCACATATGTCATTCATAAGACTGACCTGTTGTAGAGAAGATAAATCTATCCTGGGAGATTGTTATATCCTTGACAAAAGAGAGTTGAGAATGTAAACATATTTTTTGATGTGTTAAGAGAATTGATGATGACAGAAGCTAAGTATCAGAGAGATAAGTGAGCAGATCATGGTACAGTGGAAAGAAGCACAGAATTTATGGTTTAAAAAAATCTGAGTTTTATTCCTTTCTACTAAAAGATGATTTTCAAAAAAAGATTAAAAAAATCATAATTCTCATACACGTATGAGAATGACCATGTGGCAAGTATGTTACTTTACTCACTGGGGAGAAAACCAGGAAGATGTTAAGACGATTCAAAGGAGATTCCAAAGAACACATATGTTTGCGGGTAAAGAATATTAAAATAAATGAGCAAATGACAGGCAAATATGGCATTTTCCACAGACAGGAGAGAAGTAAATTGAACTTCCCCTGGACAGAATTTTCATGCCTCCAGATAAAATTTGTATTGTTATCAGTTACCTACAACCAGAGAACCTGGAAATTATGCTCTAGATGCTGCATAGTTTTCCACTGAAGCACAAAATTTTCCCTTCGCTTCCTGTGTCCTGATTAGCTGTTGAGAACCTTCGTATTTCCTTTAGCATTTGATGAACTTCAGTTTTTGTTTTTGCTTCCGTAATAAAACCCCACCTTGAAGAGTTATTAAGAGAATATAATGAAATAATGTCTAGAACACACGCAGCACAAGGCCTAGAACCTTCCCCTTTAAAACCTTTTCATGATTTCAGGGCACCTGGGTGGCTCAGTCATTTAAGCACCGGACTCTTGATTTCAGCACAGGTCACAATCTCATGGTTCGTGAGTTGGAGCCCCGCCTCATATTGTGACAGTGCAGAACCTGCTTTGGATCCTCTCTTTCCCTCTCGCTCCGCCCCTCCCCAGCTGTGCTCACTGTCTATTTCTCTCCAAATAAATGAATAAATAAACAAATCAATAAATAAAATAAAAACTTTTCATGACTTCGTGGTAATCCCCTCAACATTGACATTTTTTTTTAATTTTTTTTAACGTTTATTTATTTTTGAGACAGAGAGAGACAGAGCATGAACGGGGGAGGGTCAGAGAGAGAGGGAGACACAGAATCTGAAACAGGCTCCAGGCTCTGAGCGGTCAGCACAGAGCCCGACGCGGGGCTGGAACTCATGGACCGCGAGATCATGACCTGAGCCGAAGTCGGATGCTTAACCAACTGAGCCACCCAGGAGCTCCAGCATTGTCAATTTTCTACAATACTTGACAAACTCTGATAAACGAGAGAATGAACGTTGATGTTTGGAACATATTGAGAATTACCGATATGTGCACCAACATGTTCACGACATGAGTCACCAGAGCATCATGCTGAGTAAAAGGAGCGAGACACAAAGCCAGCCCATTTATATGAGACTCTAGAACAGGCAAATCTGTACTGAAAGAGAAACGTGAGTGGTTGTCATTGGCCAGGGTGTAGGGAGAAGGAACTTCATGAAAGTGGGAGTGGAGTGTTTGGGGGCTTCTGAAAATTCCCTCTATCGTGTTTCTGGGGATGTGTATTTGTAAAAACTCATTGAACTGTGCACTTACAATGGGTGGATTTTATTGTATGCAAATTAGACCTGGACAGAACACCTACCCTAAAAGTTGCTTTTCTCATTTTGTCTGCATCGGGCTAAGTTTATATCAAGATCTTGTTTTGTAGGGTGATCAGTACCACTAGATGCCCTACCCACTTTTTTACACTATATGTGATCACGGACAGCTGACTTGAGGCCTTGATTCCTCCAAAGGAATGAAGTGAAATTCTGTTATCGTTTGGGAGCCCGACTTTCCACTGTCAATAAGCATATTAATAAAGCTCAATAAGCATAGGTAATATTCTCTTGCATAAAGTGACTACTTTGTCAATAAAGAAAGAATGTATCCACGTGAGTGAGTTCCTTTTGAATAAATGTTGGATGTGTGTGTGTGTGTGTGTGTGTTTGGTTGTTCTTTTGATGTTTCCTTTTTTTGGTTTTTTGCAGAATATTAAAGTTATTATGGGGGTGCCTGGGTGGCTCAGTCGGTTAAGCATCCGACTTCGGCTCAGCTCATGATCTCACGGTTTGTGGGTTCGAGCCCCGCATGGGGGTCTGTGCTGACAGCTCAGAGCCTGGAGCCTCTTTCGGATTCTGTGCCTCCCTCTTACTCTGCCCCTCCCCCACTCGCACTCTGTCTCTCTCTGTCTCAAAAAAATAAATAAACATTAAAAAAAATTTTTTAATATATTTAAAAAAATAAAGTTATTATGATGTGACCAAAATGAAGAAAACAGAATTTATGTAATGAGTATAAAAAACAACGGAGTGGGTCACCTGGTTCCGTAGGTTAAGTGTCTAACTCTCGATTTCAGCACAGTTCACGATTCCAGTGTCGTGGGATCGAGCCTGGAGTCGGGCTCTGTGCTGGGTGTGGAGCTTGCTTGGGATTCTCTCTCTGTGTCTTGCTCTGCTCCTCCCCTGCATTCTCTCTCTCTCTCTCTTTCTCTGTTTCTCTCTCAGGAAAGAAAAAAAAAAAGGAGTAACCCCCAGCTAATGCAACCATGCTGCCTTTAAATTGAAAGGTTCTGGGGCCCCTGGGTGGCTCAGTGGGTTGAGCACCGACTTCGGCTCAGGTCATGATCTCACAGCCAATGAGTTCGAGCCCTGCGTCGGGCTCTGGGCTGACAGCTCAGAGCCTGGAGCCTGCTTCAGATTCTGTGTCTCCCTCTCTCTCTGCCCCTCCCCTGCTCATGCTCTGTTTCTCTCTCAAAAATGAATGTATGTTAAAATTGAAAGGTTCTTCCTCCAGAGCTTCCCTGTCCTTTCAAGAGCCAAGCATTCCCCTCGCTGGTTATTAGCAGCAACTGTCTTTGGCTTGATCCCAGGTGCAGAAAACAGATGACTCTGTCTGACAACATTTCCATTTCCTTGGTAAGGATCACTTATGAAGTGCCTTTAATCATTTATGAGTACGTTTCATTTGCTGTTGGCTGCAAACAGTTTGACTCCGCTGGGTTTGACAACTTTCCGACGTTCTGCAAACAGCTGCAATCATAGTCTTGACAATGTCATTTACAAATGAGGTGCAGGCAGTACGAACAAAGCGACCGATACACTCTAAGTAATATGATAATGGAATGGCAAGCTGTATGGAAAACAAGATCGAAATGAGATTGTATCACTCTGTAGGGGAGGTGAATCCCTAGACAGAGAAAAGGATTGCTAAAATGCATCACTTTTTAATCATGTAAACACCATCCTCTCCAAGTTTTCTGAAACGGTGGCTCTGGAGCACGTGGGGGTATGTCACCTTTTCCTAGACTGCTGTAGCCGGTTCCCACTGCCCACTTAAATCCTCCCCCTTATGTAGTTTCTCCAACCAGATTTGGAGATTTCTGAAAGCAAGGCTTTCTCTTATATCTGTTTCTATTTCCACTGTCTAGGATAGTGTTTTATACACGTCATCTGACCAGCACTTCTCTGATCACATTGCTAGTGCGCATTCATTCTTCAGATCGAAGAGCTTGTAAAAACTCCACGTATAGATAAACAAATTCTTGCAAAGTGACACATATGTGTATATGTATGTACCTACAGGGATGTGTATGTCTGTGTGTGATTATACGTACGGCTTTGGAATGTAAATGCATTATGGGATGGTTTTGAAGTCTGGGATTTGATGTGCGTTACCTCCTTTGCTTAACGTAGTGAATTGGAAGGAAGAGGCATACATTATTTCAAATCATCTGGTCTGAATGATTGATTGGCATTCTTTTATTATGCTGTTTTTTTTTTAATAAATAGGCTTCATTGTTTTAGAAGAGTTTAGGTTCCCAGCAAAATGGGAGGAAGGTATAGAGAACCACCATATTCTTCCTGTCTCCATATAAACACAGCTTAGCCTACCATCAATATCCCATGCCAGAGCGGTACATTCATCATCATCAGTGAACCTATACTGATACATCATCATCACCAAAGTCCACCTTGGGGCTTACTCTTAATGTTGCACATTCTTTGAGTTCTGAGAAATATATACTGGCAGGTATCCACCATTGTAGTATCACACAGAATAATTTCCCTGCCCTAAAAAACCTCTCTCTGCCTATCCATCCCTCCCTCACCACCGACCACTGATTCTCCATGGTTTTGTCATTTTCAGAAACATTAGTTGGAATAATACCGTAAGTAGCCTTTTCAGGTTGGCTTCATTCACTTAGTAGTATGCATTTAAGTTTCCTCTGTGCCTTGTTATGGCTCAGTAGTTATTTCATTGAGCACTGAGTGATATTCCATCATCTGAATGTTCCACACTTTATCCATCTGCCCACTAAGGATATCTTGGTTGCTTCTAAGTTTTGACGATCATCAGTGTGGCTTCAATAAGCACCCACATGGGGACCCCTGGATGGCTCAGTCAGTTAAGCATCCAACTTTGGCTCGAGTCATAATCTCACGGTTCATGGGTTTGAGCCCAGCCTCGGGCTCTGTGCTGAGAGCACGCATCCTGCTTGGGATTCTCTCTCTCCCGCTCTCTCTGCCCCTCCCTGACTTGTGCTTTCTCTCTCTCAAAATAAATAAACTTAAAAGAATAATATATTTTTTTAGTTTAAAATGTTTTAAGTTTATTTATTTTGAGAGAGTTTTTTTTAAAGCAGTGCAAGCAGGGGAAGGGCAAAGAGAGGGAGAGAGAGAGAGAATTCCAAGCAGACTCTGCCCTGCCAATGCAGAGTGCCACATGGGGCTTGAACCCAAGAAAACCATGAGATCATGACCTGAGCCAAAACCAAGAGTCAGACGCTTAACCGACTGAGCCACTCAGGTGCCTCCCCAAAATTTTAGTAAGTACCCACATGTAAGTTTTTGTGTGGACATAAGTTTTCAATTCCTTTGGGTAAATACCAAGGACTGGAATTGCTGGACCGTAAGGTGAACATGATGTATTTTTAGTATGGCAGCCATGTTATATCTTTCTTATGTTTTTGTGTTTTCTACTTCATATGAAAAACTTAAATTTTTTTAATGTTTATTTTTTTTTTTGAGAGAGAGAGAGAGAGAGTGAGCAGGGGAGGGGCAGAGAGACAGGGAGACACAGAATCTGAAGCAGGCTCCAGGCTCTGAGCTGTCAGTACAGAGCCTGACGTGGGGCTCGAACCCATGAACCATGAGATCATGACCTGAACCAAAGTTGGACACTTAACCAACTGAGGCACGCAGATGGCCTGTGTGATGAACTTAAATGCTGAAGTATGTAAATCCAATGTTGGATAACATTTGAGTTAACAAAATTAGCTTACCCTTATTCTGAAAATACATTCCTAGTATCCATCTTAACCCGTATTAATATCTTTTGGCTTTCTTATCCCAAACAAATACATCTAAAAGGAAACTCTCTAAAGTGAGTTGCTACAAGAGCATGTAGAATAACTGAAGATGGAAAACAACATAAAAATGCATAACAATTTAATAAATGATGTGATATGTCAATATGGAAAACATTTAAACACATTTACGATTACCACATTGTGCTGCTATTTTAGTAACTGCATAAAACATTTTGGAGTTCAGTATTTTATACCAAAGACTGTTACGATTTCATCTTAATATCCTACCATTATGCATTTCCACTTTGAGAAATATTTATTAGTAACACCATTCGCTGAGTGTTTGCTGAGTGTATCAGGTAGTGACCCAAGAATTCTAATACACTACCTTCCTGAATGCTCACAGCTCTGAGATGAATACATTATCTCCATTTCACAGAAGAAAAGACGGAGGCACGTTGGACATTAAATAACTTGCCCAGTGCTACACATTCATTGGGTGGTGGACCTGGGAATTGAACTCAGACCATTGGATCCACTGCCCTCCACCCTACCCTCTATACTAAATATATTCTCATTGTCTTTCAAGTCCATGTTAGATGCTGCCCTAGTGATGTTTAAATGAGACGGAGTCAAAATAAAAAATAAATATGGGCCTTGATTACAGAAGTGTGGAAGCCATCTAAAGCACCAGTCAGTGAAAAGCAGAATGGTCCTAAATGCTATATGCATTGTGTCTATATAACAGCATATATAAATGAGAATTAAAACTAGATCATGTGCAAAAAAAATCTGCTTTCTTAGAACTGTGACAAAAAGGGCCTTTTTCTATTTCCAAATTGATATTTAAGCTGTGTTATCATCTGTTCAGGAAAAAGTAACATTGGCTCTCTCAGACCTAATTAGCAGGAATTTTTGACCAAAAAAAAAAAAAAAAAACCCACAAAACACATTGATGCCTTTGAAGTTCTAAAGAGATGTTTTCTGACTTTCATGTACGTATGAAAAGGTGTTCTCACCTGTCTTAGGAGTGCATTGTTTTCATTTTTACAAATTGTCTACTTTCACTTTTTTGGATTCTTAAAACAAGATCATTTATTAGTCTAGGGTCAAGGGCAGGGGTGGATCTCTCTTGTTCCTCTGCCGTTTCTGGTGCTATGGAACCCAGCTCACAGGAGAATCTTAATAAACAATTATAGAGTTGCTCTATTAATTGTAGAGAAATGAAATCTTCCCTCCAAATGATACTCACCTGATGTTGAAATGAAATGCCTAAGGTCACATAGGATGGTTTTTAGTGGGACATCTGACTCTAGCACCCAGACTGTTTGAGCCCAGGTCCAGCTCATTGTTGTGGGCAAGCAGGCACTCTGGGGTCAACCACCCCTTGGCAAGACCCCTCCTCATCCCTCTTAGCCTTGGATACGCTATCAAAAGGGACAACTGCCCTAACTCACCAAGCAACAGTCAATGAAAGCATGCAGACGTCATCCCTAGTAGAGTGCCTGGACGAATGCATCCTTTTCTTCCGTGGCTGCGTGACCCAAATCTCCACACAACCTCATTAGGGGGAGAGATTTTCCTGAGTTAAGTAGGGAAATGAAATAAAAGGTTTTTAAGTGAAGGCACATTCGAAGATGAGAGAAGACACGGGGAAGAAGTGCTGTGCCTAACTTGTCATGCGAAAGACGGAAGGCTTTCCCAACACAGCCCTCGACTTGTAGCAAAAACTGCCTTCTCACTGAAGCGGGGTCTTCTTCTCTAGCCACAGGTTCAGGCAGAGCTGTCTCCCTTACAAATGGGCCAACTGCCTGAGGCACATCTCTCCACTTAAGCAAGACATTCATCTATAGGACCTGCAGAAAAGAATAATGCCATCGTTCGTGAGAACGTTCGCCTGTTGTAATTGGAGCCGGCTTTAAAATCTAGAAGGAAAAGATCATGATTGGGAAGTAGTATCATCTAGTAAGTTCATTCAAATCCTCCATTGTCAGAATCTGTGGTGACGCCCGCACTGAGAACAGAGGATAACAAAAATGAAAAATGAAGAACTTGGAAAAGTCGAGGAAACACATCTTCCTGTCTATGTAGCTCACATGAAAGGCTGTGGATTGAGGTGAGGAGGGGTACAGACATGGTCTTAAGCTAGGACCCTGCTCACCTAGTCGTTCATTTACCTTTATTCAAGAAATAACAGCTATGTCTCAGGCATGGTGTTACCTGCTGGGAACACAAAATCAACAAGGTGGTTCCATTCAGGGCCTTCCCAGAGCTCATGTGAGTAGATAGAGTTGTTGGCTCTAATTTTGCTTCAACAGTCTTCAATTTCTCCCGCCCCTAATGGAGACAATTTTCTTTTTTCTATCCATTTCACAGAGATGATATTGGTAAATAGAGGTAATAAATATAAGAAATGCTTGGAAAACAGTAAAAACTAAAATAATAAAAAGGATCATCACCATTTGGAAAAACCACTATTCACAATCAGCAATTTTACCGTATGACAAATGCATGAACGTGGATATTTGAGACTTGAATTCTTCCTTTGCCGGGGAACTTGTCCAAGAAGCTAATAAATATAAGTTTTGATGTTCTCTCTCTTCGGTTCTTTCTTTTATGTTTTGTTTAGAAAAGGTCATTTTTTTTTCTTCTTTATCCAAAAATGAAACTGAATGCAGATATTAAAATAAATTAAGTAGTGGACTAGAACTCCAAATAAACAAAAAACAGGCAAACCAGTAACCAACTGGGTTCCATAAAGGAAAGGACTTATTAATAATCTTATCAAACCATGTATGTAGATACTTTTAGCTTTTGATTTGGATTTCAAAATATCAAAATAAGCCTTTAGAGAGACAAATGTGAAAAAAAAACTTCAGAAAAGCTAAATTGCATTCATTAATAATAGAACCACATTAATTATTAAGGAAAAATTTGGAATACATCAATGAATGGGTTTATTATGAAGAACAACAATCACACTTTGTCCCTCAACTTTGGCCATGGCTTCTCCTCAAGAAAAGTCAGCATTCTTGGGGTACCTGGGTGGCTCAGTTGGTTAAGCGTCCAACTCTTTTCTTCAGCTCATGTCATGATCTCATGATGGTGAGGTCGAGCCCACGTGTCAGGCTCTGGGCTAGGGGTGGAACCTGCTTAAGATTTCTCTTCCTCCCTCTATCCCTCCGCCATTTGCACTTTCTCTCTCTCTCTCTCTCTCTCTCTCTCTCTTTCGTTATCTCCAAATAAAAAAAATAAAAAATGAATTCCCAGATATCAAACATGGCATTGCATATAACATATCCTACTTATGTCACAAGCAAAATCTTGAGGCCTTGAAGTAAACTGTATGTCTGACATGTTGCCCAGTGTACCCTTAAGACTACCTCTGTGTTGCAATTAACTCCTGCCAGAAATGCTTAAATGCAAAATAGCTATTTATACATGCAATATATACATATAAATAGCTAACACGGCAACAGTGATAATCCCACATTAACTTCCAATTAGATTTACATTTCAATTTTAGGAGGAAATGGCAGGCAGTTGGGAATTGCAATCCACACAAATAGAAATGTAAAGGATACCACATAAAACCATAATTACATGACTTAAGAAATATCTTTTCCCTGCATTCAAGGAAATTATGGGATGTTGCAGGTGATTATCAGTTTATGATCTAAACCTACAATCTGTCCCTTTGTGCTTTCTCATTCTCCAGGCAGCATGGAGTTTAGGCAAAGGGAAGAGTAGCAGAGGGAGAACTGCTGAGTTGTCAAAACAACAAAGTGGTGGATATTCAAAGACGACAACATTAAAAAGTATTAAACATTCACTTGATTATCGCCTGCAACTTTCCCTGGTTAGCAATAACTGCAGTAAAATGTACCTGAAAGTATTTAAAACAACTAAAGTACCTTACATTTGGTTTCTTTTGAAAACAAATCAGCACGTGCCTGCGCCTGCTCACACACACACACACACACACACACACACACACAGTTCATCCACTAGGAGGTATAGTAAAGCACATGCATCATACTGTATGCACATCTTGACATTATGAACAGGCCAAGATTATCAGAAAACAGACAAATATTTATTCCAGAAATTCAAATTCTAAGTTTCACTGTTCCATGTTGAGAGATTACAAAGTAGAAAGCTAGCAAGGAATTTTACCACTAAAGACTCTCCTCGGGGGAGACAGGGCGGTGCACACATCGGTCTTTCACTATAAGTGCATCTACATGAAATGCTGAGCATGAATGTGAGATTTGTTAATAGTTGAGACGTGGACCTTTTGGAATAAGACACATAAAGGGGTTTCAATTATCCAACAACTACTAAATGTGTAGTATCTGTAAGCTCTTAGGCTAAGTGTTTTAAATATATCACCTTATTTTTTTGCCTTTGAATGTGCCAGTTGATTCTGATTTAAAAATATAACTCATTGTGGGACGCCTGGGTGGCTCAGTCGGTTAAGTGTCCGACTTCGGCTCAGGTCACTATCTCGCGGTCCGTGAGTTCTAGCCCTGCGTCGGGGCTGTGCTGACTGCTCAGAGCCTGGAGCCTGTTCCCGATTCTGTGTCTCCCTCTCTCTCTGACCCTCCCCCGTTCATGCTCTGTCTCTCTCTGTCTCAAAAATAAATAAACATTTAAAAAATATATATATAACTCATTGTAATTGAAATGAATGAATATTTATTAGATTTATCAGAATAATGGATGGAACAGAGGGAAACAATATATAGCATAGTGTTTTACAACATAGCACAATATAGCAACACAGTAGAGTGATCAAAAACATGCACTTTGAGGTCAGGTAGACCTGAGTTCAAATGCTGTCACTGACTCATGTGACTTTGGATGTGTGACTTATTCTCTTGGTGCCTCAGTATCCTCTTCTGTGAAAAGAGGATAATATCACTAACAGAAATGAAGTGATAGTTAAATGAAGCCATATACATAAAATAGCATAGAACTGAGCACATATGGGCTAGAAAATATTAGTTATTATTGCTATAACAAAGGATATCACTGTTGTTGAAATATTATATGCTCACATGCTTAGCGTATTAACTGAAGACTCTTGAAATCTGCAAATCTTCTTTTTCTCATAGCTAAGGGTCCATTATCATCCATCTGCTGGAATAAAGACATATACAGGGATCAGCGCTCTGGTTGCAGCTTGCCAAACAATGGACAGACTTCATCTTCTTAAACCTGGCAACTTCTTTTGAATGATTTTTTACATCCTAGTTTATAGGACTCACTCTGCATTTAAGGTTAGTCCCTCCTACACAGCCATTGATGGATTTGTGTTTGTTCCCCTCATTTCTAAGCTGTCAGTTTTGCCACCAAATGAAAAGAAAAAGCAGGAATAATTTGGAATTATCACTGCTTGACTTTGATACAGAAAAGTTCCCAAAAGGGAATTGGATTGGAAAAGAAAGAAAGAAAGAAAGAAAGAAAGAAAGAAAGAAAGAAAGAAAGGAAGGAAACTGAGCAAAAACACATATTCATCTCAAACCCTCACCAAAATTTTCAGGAATTGCAGAAAATATAATGCGAACACAGAATGCCATAAAAGTTGTGGAAAACAAGAATGTATCCCATCTGCAGATTAAAAAAAAATTAGGAATATCAGAAATCACTAAAGATTCAGGATAAACAGAGGAGGACTCCTAGAAAAGGTGTGATTTGGTTAGCAGCTACCTCAAGCTGAGAGATAAGAGATACCATCGTAAAAGGGACTTTGGGGCAAATATTCTGACATTCAATGTTGATGGACATTACTTTTCACATGCTGGGATGGTTCCTACATGACAACTTGGTCTCTATTTGTGCCAGCAGTGAACATCAGAGGTGTTTACCCTCAGGCTGTAAGAGTGAGTTTAGATTTGGCAGACAGAGAGGCAGGCCAGTCTTCAGGAAAATGAGGGGGGAAAAATCAGCATCATGATGAAAAACGCCCAAACTTAGATGATCCAGAAATGGTCCATGATTATTGGCAACACATAAATTCCCTTCTACGGACTCCATAGAGGTATATTTTGAAAATGCATGCACAGGCAGGCTCACAGGGTGTCTCTAAGAGAAAGATGAACATACAAACATTAATCACCAAATATTAACAAAAGAACTATTAAGATAAACAGTAAAAACATGAACTAAATAAATGTCTGGGTGGCTCAGTTGGTTAAACGTCGGACTTTTGGTTTCAGCTCCAGTCATGATCTTGCAGTTCATGAGTTCAAGCCCTACGTTGGGCTCCACACTGACAGTGCAGAATCTGCTTGGGATTCTCTCTTTCCCTGTCTCTCTCTGCCCCCGTCCTTCTCTCTCTCTCCTTCTCAAAATAAATAAAAATACTTAAAAAACACAAATAAGTAATTGTAATTAAGAAATAGATGACTTCACAATATATAATCAACACTTCCAGAGTTACAAAGTAAGATATTACAGCCCAGAAGTAAGAACAGATTGTTTTAGAAAAAATATCAGTTAAACCCCTTACAAATGAAAATTACAATCATTGAAGAAAAAGAAAAAGAAAAACTGGACACAACTGAAAAGAAGTAAACAAAGAGATGAACTCAAGGACTTACTACAGGAGTGGTACCAACAAATATAAGTAAAATATGCAAAGAGTTTAAAATGCTGAATACTTTCATTATTCAGCATATGCAGCATAAGAATAGCACATATTTAGGATAGGCTAGAATATGAGAACTAATATAGGTCAGCATTTCAGTGATTTAATAAAGCAAGAGGTTAATTCTTGCTCAAATATTGCAAGGAATGTAGCATTCTGGTTGGTAGCAATGGAGGGTTCTTCATGGTTCATTCAGAGATCCAGGTGGCGGGATTCCCCCGGAGCATCACCTTCAGCCCAGGGGAAGAAAGAACATCACCAAAGCATGCATGTGGATGTTATGCATGGCTGGTATCCCTTAATTATACAATGGCCACACATCTTAGCTGCTCACATTCCGATGAAAAGAAGTTACACCCCCAGCCACACCCCACTGGAAGGAAAACGAGGGGTTGAATCTGATCACCTCTGACACAGGGTAAAAGACAAAAAGCTAAGAACCACTGGAATCACATTGCCCATCACTTAAAAAAAAATAAATAGAAGTCAAAAGCCTTCATACTGAGAATGTCCACTGAGCACAATACGTAATGAATACAGATTACAAGATGCATATGTAAGTAAAATTTCAAAACAGATTCAGATGCTCCATTTTAAAAATAACAAAACATTTTCTATGAATTTCTCTAGGAAAATGCTTTGAATTTAGAATTCTATGCCAATGCAAAATTGGATTCCTTTGGAAGAATAAAGCATTTTGGCCGGGTAAGAACTTAGAAAAACTATTACTTACATACATTTTATGAATTAATTACTAACAAGTATAGTCCAGAAAAATGAAAAAAAAATCAGTATAAAAGGACAAAAGAAACTGGAAAACAAGTTTTTAAAAGCCAAAGAATATCATGATACTAAAAAATATATATATAAAATTGTACATTTGTGTGGGATTTGATGAAGGTGAAGATTAACTGGCTCAGGGGAAACTTTTTATAGCAAAACTGAACATAAAGAGTATATTGAACACTAAACATGGAATTCTCTGCCAGTGTAAAGTGGAATATAAATTCTGTTAAATGTTAACAAAATAGGAAAGATAAATTAGGTTTTGAAAAAAGAAAGGATGGCCAACATGATTAGAGATCTCTAGCACGTGCTCACTAAATGTGAAAAAGGAAATTAAAAACAGAATCTTAGGATGCACTATCATTCAGAACGAGGGTTTCTGATGGAGGGGATAGGCTGATAGAAAGAAAGTGCATCTAAGTCTTGACAAACCTACTATAGGGAGAAATAAAGCCATGGAACTTGGTAGTGTTCTAGGGTGGGGAGTTGCAATTCTAAAGTACAGATGAAATTTTCTTTCACTGAAAGAAAGTAAGCTAAGGATTTAAAGAAAAAAAAAGACCTAAGTGGAATTTCACACAGCATCTGGCGTATATTTTATATTTACAATAAACACTCCATAGATGTCACACATGCTTTAGGAATTTAGTGATGCTTTTTAAATTTATTTTTTTTATTTTTGTGATTGAAATATAGTTGACATATAATACTGTATTAACTTTAGGTATAAAACACAATGTTCGGATAATGTATGTATTGCCACAATAAGTTTAGCTAATCTCAATCACCATGCATAACTACAAATTTCTTCTTTGATGAGAAAATCTAAGATCTACTCTCTTAGCAAATTTCAAGTATGCAATACAACAGTGCATACAACTACAGTTGCCATGCTGTAAATTATATCCCCAGGACTTATTTTGGTGAACCCTGCCCTCCACTTCTGGCATATATATATATATATATGCCGCATATATATATGCTACATATATATGTATATATGGCATATATATATATAGCATATATATATATATGTGTGTGTGTGTATACACATATATATACATACATATGTGTATATATATATATATATGTGTGTGTGTGTATACACATATATATACATATACATATGTGTATATATATATATATATATATATATATATATATATCATGTTAAGTGCAAATAGCATCAGTTTTACTTCTTCCTTTCTGTTTTGGATGCTTTCACTTCTTTTTTTCTTACTGCATTGCTCTGGCTAGGACTTCCAGTATTATGTTGAGTAAGAGTGGTAAGAGTAGGATTCTTGTCTTGTTCCTGGGCTTAGAGAAAAAAAAAATTCAGGTTTTCATATCTGAGCATGATGTTAGCTGTGGATTGGTTATATATGGCCTTTATTATCTTGAGGAACATTTCCTCTGTACTCACTTTACTGAGAAGATGTTTTTTAATCATGAAAGGATGTTACATTTGTTACTGTGGCATATAGTTATTGATTTGCATATGGTTAACTATCTCTGCATCTCAGGAATAAAGTCCACTTGATCATGTTGTATGATCGTTTAATGTGCTGTTGAATTTGGTTTTGCTAATATTCTGCTCAGGATTTTTGCATCAAGGATATTTTTGTTCATTAGGGATATTGGCTTGTAAATTTCTCATCTCATAATATTCTTATCTGGTTTCAGTATCAGAGTAATGCTGGTCTTATAAAGTGACTTTGAGAAGAATTGATATTAATTCTTCTTTAAAAATTCAGTAGAATTCACCAAAGAAACCATCCTGCCCTGTACTTTTATTGGGTGGGAGGTTTTGAAAACTGATACTGTCCCCTTATTTATAATTTGCCGGTTCAGATTTTCTATTTCTTCATGATTTAGTCTTGATGAGTTGTATGTTTCTAAGAACTTATCCATTTCATCTAAGTTATCTTATTTGTTGGTTCATTTGTAGTTTCTTATGATTCTTAGTATTTCTGTTATCAGTTCTAATGGTTCCTTTTTCATTTCTGCTTTTATTTCTTTGAATCTTCTCTTTTTCTTAGTTTGTCTAGCTAAAGGTTTTCACAAGAGCAATATATATGCCATTCTATATAAAGCCTGGCTAAGAAAATGGGCAAAGGAACTGAATAAACATTATTGCAAAGACAGAGATGGGCAGTAGGTATGTGAAAAGATATTAATCATCAGGGAAACGGAAATCAAAACCACAGTGTGATATCACCTCACAACTGTTAGGATGACAAATGCTGATGAGGACGTGGAGAAAAGGGAATCTTGTTCATTGTTTGTGGGAAAGAAAACTGGCAGAGCCACTATGGAAACAACATGAAGGTTCCTCAAGGATTAAAAATAAAACTACCATCCGATCCATTCAGCAATCCCACTTCTGAGTACATATCCAAATGACATGAAATCACGATCTCAAAGGCATACATCCACTTTTGGGAGTTTTATTCCTAATAGCCAGGACATGAAAATCACCCAAGCGTTAACAGATGAATGGATGAAGAAAACACACACACACACACACACACACACACACACGCACACACACACACATAATTGAATATTATTCAGTCTTTAAAAAAGAGAAATTCTTGCCATTTTTGCCACAATATAGATGAGGTTGAAGAGCATTATGCTAAGCACAGTAAGCCAGACGGAGAAAGACAAATACCTTAGTGTAACTCACGTGGGGATTCATGAAAAATAAAATGTTGAACTCATAGAAATGGAGAGTAGGAAAGTGAGTATTGGTAAAAGGGGACAAACGTTCCATGATACGTGAGTTCTGAGGATCTAATGTAGTTGATAATAGTGCATTGTATAATTGAAATTTAGTAACACGATGTATCTTCAAGGTTCTCTCTCACACACAAAGTTAGCCATGGGAGTCATGAGTGTATTAATTACCGTGGTGAGAATCCTTTATAAATACACACATATATCAAATTATCACATCACATACTTTAAATATATTTCAATTTTTGTCAGTCAATAAAGCTGGGGGAAAAAATGGCAAAATTGATAAGAACTCTAAAAACACCGGGATTTCATAGTCCGTGTGGTAGTATTTGTCTTACGGTAACACAAATCCCTCAATTCTTCCAAGCTTTTCCTGAAGTCTTCCATGCACAAAAGCCAACGGTGACTTTTATTTGGGATAGTAAGGAATGCCTACCTCAACAAACAGAGAGAAAAAGGGGAGCAACCCATGCAGAAAGGCAGAACAATTTAAAAATTCAGGAAGTACATGAAAATAATATATTGAAGACACTAGCAGCCATTAGAAAGCAAGCATCCTGGAAACAGATGAAAAATCTTGGAGAGAAAAGAATTACATAATGGAGAGGAAGTCTGAGCCCATCTCCTCTAGCTGTTAAGGGCAAGCTGAACAGAACTGTCCCACAATTTACACCAGGTAGACATTCTCATCATGCATATTGCTGGGCTGAGTTGCAAATGGGAGGCACTTAACTAATGAGGAAGCCTCATCGAGACCGCTGTTATCTCAACTAACGATTTTCTCCCATTTGGCAGAGCATTACCGTCTGACCCACCCCCCTCAAATGTGTCCATTTCCTGTTATATAGCCATAATCAGAAACTGGGTTCATGCTTTGCTTTCACATAGTCCTGGCAGTGAAAGTAAAACAGAACATGTGTGGCTAGATTAGAATCCTTATTGTGGTTATGTCTTTACACTCAAGACATCAGCTATTAAGTTGCAAAATAATCAAGTCCCATTTCTCTTTATTTTTGCCATCAGACCCTATGCATTTTCTCTGAGCAGTAAATTAGGGCAAGAAAGGAGATTATTCCGCTAAAGCAGATGATTAGGGAGACTATTAAAATAAGTGCCTGAGGGAGTATTCTATAGATGATCGAACATTTAACCAAATATTCACACACTGGCATTTCACTCCATGTTTCAACGTCCTCTTCTGTAAAATTAAAATAATAAGACACAACCAGTAATGCTCTCATAGAATTTTATTTACATTTTTAAAGTAAAATGTGTATTACGACTGCCAATAACATAAAACATCAGCACCATAAAACATCAGCTTTACATTCTAGTTTTTCAATCCAGTACAGGACTTTTAAGTCTTCATATGCCTTCCTCCCACTGAAACATGGAGTGTAGGTAGATTTTGAAATGACTTAGCATCCTATCATTACCTTTTCAGATACAAATTAACATTCTTATTGAAAGGAAGGTGTCTGCTATGTCTTAGAAAGAAGCATCTCAACTTTTATTGGAATCTGGAAGTTGGTATTTCTTTTTTTAAATTTTTTAACGTTTATTTATTATTGAGAGACAGAGAGAGACAGACTGTGAGCAGGGGAGGGGCAGAGAGAGAGGGAGACACAGAACCTGAAGCAGGCTCCAGGCTCAGAGCAGTCAGCACAGAGCCCGACGCGGGGCTCAATCTCACGGACTGTGAGATCATGATCTGAGCTGAAGTCAGACGCTTAACCAACTGAGCCACCCAGGTGACCCATGATATTTTTCTTTTTAAAGAAACATCACATCAACACTTTTGCAGAATCAAAGTCATGAAGGCATTACTCCTTTTTGTCAAATTATATTTATCTTGTGACCCAGGGGGCATTTCTTCCTGGGTCCACTGATTGAGATCTAAGATCACCGGTAGCTTCTAATTATCCTTTCAAGTTTAGTGTCCATTTCCCTCTGCTATTTTGCAATGCAGGCTGCTCTCCTTCTTGATTTCCACATTCTGATAGTTCCCTATTTCTTTTCCAGATGGCCCTCTCCTGTTCTGACCATTGCTTATTTATCTCTTTAACTGTTTTAATTTTCTTGAAAATGCCACCCTTCTGGGACCTATCCTGTATCCTTTTCCGTAGAGTCACTAAGCTCTCCTGTTTCTTTAGTTTTTGCTTTTAACACCGGTGACGTTTGACCTGTTTCCCCTGCTCAGGATGCTCTCCTAAGATTTGCAGCCAGACTTTCTGCTGTCTGGGGGCAGAGCCAGCCTCGTGCAGGTGCAATCTGTGCAGTCACACGGGGTCTCGTGCACAGAACACTCCTCTGCCTGGTTTCATGACGTGCTGTCACTGCCTGGAAAGTTCCAGCATGCTTCACAGATGCCTGTCTGTGTCACTGAATACTTATCATTTTGGTAGCATTTTCTCATCTTGTAAATATCCACATAATATTATTAACATATATCCAGCTGAAATCGAAGTCGTTCATGACTTCTTCCCTTACTGAGCAAACAACTCATCATCAAAATTTTGAATAAAGGTGATTGTCTTAGGATTTTCTAAGTCCTAATTTTCTTTTGTTTATGTGAGTTATTCGGGCCCCTGCCCTCTGTTTCCCAGGAAACTGTGACACCACTATTATTGCCAAAGTGCTGAATTTAAAAGCCACTTGGGATCATGCCATTTATCCTAAACAGTGGCTCCGTACTGACATGGTCCAAGTACATTAACACGGGCCACTTACGTCCCTTCTGGTTACTTCTCTGCATGTGCTTCCTTGTTCCGTTTCTGCTGTCCTCCACAGTGCGATGGCATTCTGGGTCCGCTTAATTATCCACTCCCCCAAAAGTATCCTTGTGATTTTTCCAGCCTTGCGCTGTCTGCCTGAAAAGTTGTTTAGTCAGCTTCCCCCCCATGAGATCCTATGAATTCATCAGGGGTTCATTTAAATGCCCTCTCTGCTATGAAGCATTTTTCTTCTCCCAGGCATATATATTTATCCCTCCTCAGGACTCACCTCGTGAGTATTTTAAATATATTTCAGTTACAGAATTTACCACTTGAGTTGTTAAAAGAATATGTATTAATTTTTATTGTTTTGTTTGTTTCATCACAGAGCTCAGCCAAAGGTGGGAAATAAATATTTCTTAAATATTATTGTATTCACATTAGTTATAAAATTAGGCCATAATATTTTTTGTTATAAATTAATTTATATACTTTTTCTCGAATTAAATACATAATTAGGTCATTTAAATGGAATTTTAATTTTAATAAAATAATTTATGCTGATTATAATTCAAAGCATAAAATGTTCTTTTATATTGGTTTTTATTATAATGCAATATATTATACAATATGTAATACATAATATGTCAGATACATGAAAATATTTTTGTATATGAAAAGGGTAAGAAAAGCTATGTCAAGTGACCAAAAATTAAATAATATGCCTTTTCATATTATACATTTTTAAGTGTATTACATTTTTCCCTTCCATTTATATATTAAATTTCATATAATATATTAAATATATTAAGTTTCATATATTATTCACATAAAGTTTGTGAAGAAGATAGGGGTTGAGTCAATACCCCCTGATTACAATTAGTAGGAAAATACATAAGGAGTGGAATGTTTTTTTGTTGTTGTTGTTAATATTTTTTCCTTTACAGTAAGACTTTAGTTTTTACAGGAGGTTTAGGATCACAGCAAAAAAAAAACAAAAAAAAACAGCAGAACTTGGGGAGTTCTCATATAACCCCTGCCCTCCCTCACACACAGCCTCTTGAACTGTCAACATCCTGTAGTGGGGTGGTGCATCTGTCACAATTGATGATCCTATATTGACACATAGTAATCATCCAAAGTCCATACTTTATTCATTAGAGTTCCCTCTTGGTGTTGTACATTCTGTGGGGTTTGACAAATGTATAATGACATCTCTCCATTATTAGAGCAATATACAGAATCATTTCACTGCACTAAAAACCCTGTGCTCTCCATGGCTCATTGTTGATAATATGGCAAATTATGGGAAGAGCAAAATTTAATCATACAAGTAGGGACACCTTACACAACACCTACCATGTGCTCAGAATTTCATGAATTTATTTATACACATTTATTTTACTTCTCCAAACTACTTTGGAATATGTGTATACTACTTAACAGTTCTTTGTGTTAAAACAGATAGAAATAGATTCTGGCTTGACTAACCACAAGGGTCAACTGACTGGAAGATCATTTGTTTATGGCTCCTAGAAGGACTTAAATAATCAAGCCTTGGAAAGGGAAGAAGCAGAGAAGTTCCAGAAATCTCAACGACAGGAGCTCATTGGGCTGTGTCACTATGGTGCTGTTACATTACTCAGCATCAATGACTTAACATTTGTGCCCCTAGTGGGATATGTCAGATATGTCACGTTCCCCGGGGGAGGAGCAGGAAGAGGAGGGGGAGGAGGATGAAGAAGATAACATGTGCCGATCTCATATGAGTCCTGGACTAATCATTTCTACACATAGAGAACAAGGGGGATTGTCACCTATGAGACCATGGCAACTTGGGGCCAGCAGGTGTATTCAGTGACTTTTCACAAGGGAAGGGAGAATTGGACAAGCTCCCCAGCATTTCATCTTGACTACCCAAGCGCATGCATCGTCTACCCCCTTCACTGACCACACATACATTCTTCTTTCCATATACAATGATATCATCCAACTAAAAAAAGATGGATATCAACACCACACAAGCGTTTGCTGCTCTTTCTCATGGGAGAGAATACAAAGCTATATCTTCACCCAGGAATGATGATAGAAGACTGACGATTTAGGTTCTCTAAATCTGAAGGCTGTGGATGGTGTCTCCTACTTCTTAAGTTACAATGATATTCCATCTCAATATTTCTCAGCTTATCTTCTTCCATTTTTTTCTGAAATAAAAGAAATATACTGACAAGCACATCCTATGAACACACAGCTTAATGAATTTTCACCGACAAAACATACCTGTTTAACTAGTACCTGGAGCTCAGAATATTACCAACTTGCCAGAGATTCTTATCATGTTATCTTCCAGTTATTATTCTCCAAGGGGAATCACTATTCCGATCACTAACAATATGGGGTGTTTTAACCAGCTTTTGTAGCTTCAAAAAATGTGGAATATAAATATGAATATGCATATATATATTTCCTTTAATCATCTTTTTTATTGATTTTCTCCTATTTTTTCTAAAATTTTAATTTACACTTTACATTTATTTTATCTTATAAAGTTTACTTATTATTTTGAGAGAAAGAGAGAGAGAGAGAGAGAGAGCAGGAGAGAGCCAGAGAGGCAGAGGGAGAGAGAGGGAGAGAGAATCCCAAGCAGGCTCATGCTGCCAGTGCAGAGTCCAAAAAGGGGCTCGATATCATCACCCTGAGATCATGACCTGAGCTGAAATCAAGAGTCAGTTGCTTACCCTACTGAGCCACACAGGTGCCCCTATAGTTTACATTTTAAACCCATGATTCAATTTGAGTTAAATTTGGATAAGATGTGAGACTTAGGTCAAGGTTTGTTTGTTTATAAGTATCTAATTGTTCCAGTCACTTCCTTGAAAACCATATCCTTCCTGAGATAGACTGCTTTTGCGACATGTTGAAAATCAACTGACATATATGTGTGGGTTTTCTAGGTTCCTAAGCTTTTCCATTGATATATGGGTCTGTTCTTCTACAAAAACTACCGTATGTTGATTATTGTGGCTATATAATGTCTTGAAATATATAAATTGATTCCTTAAACTTTATTCTTCTTTTCCAAAATCATTTTAGCTGTTATAGCTTCTTTATCCTTAAATAGGAACCTTACATAAAAACAAGCAGGGGACAAAACATAAGAAAGTCTTAAATACAGAGAACAAACTGAGGGTTGCTGGAGGGGCTGTGGGTGGGGGTATGTGCTAAATGGGTAAGGGGTTAAGGAAGACACTTGTTGGGGATGAGCACTGGGTGTTACACACAGGGGATGAATCACTGGAATCTACTCCTGAAATCATTATTGCACTATATGCTAACTAACGTGGATGTAAATTTAAAAATAAAAAAAAAAAATGAGCCTTAAAATAATCTTATTTATGTCTAGAAAATTCTTGCTGGCATTTTGATTAGAATTGAGTTAAACCTATATATTATTAACAATAAAATAAAAATAAAATAAAATAAATAAAATAAAATAAAATAAAATAAAATAAAATAAAATATAAAATAAATAAACCTGTATATCACTTTAGGGAGAATTTTTACTTTTGGGTTGTTCAATTCATAAATAATCTGTTTCTCCATTTATTCTATTTCTTTTATCAGCCTTTTGTAGTTTCCAGCATACAAGTCCTGCTCACATTTTGTTATATTTACCTTAGTATATTTTTAAACTGATTGTTTAGTTTGTACATGCTCATTGCTGGTATAGAGAAACATAATTTATTTTTGTATATTTACCTTGTATCCTGCAAACTGGAAACTGATGCATTAATTCCAGGAGACTTTGTTTTGTTTTGTTTTGTTTTGTTTTGTTTTTGTGGGTTTTTTTTTTTTTTTTTTGGTAGTTTCCAGAGGGATTTTCTACATAGTGATATCATCTGGAAATAGTTTTATTTATTTTTTTCTTTTCTAACATGTATGCCTTTTATTTCTTTTTCTTACTGCACTGTCAAGAGCTTGAAGCACTATATTATACTGGAATGGTGAGACTACATGTCCTCCCCCTGGTTTTTATCTTAGAGGTTAAGCGTTCCATCTTTCACCATATAGTATAATGTTGGCTGAAGGTTTTTTTATGGCAGCTTTTTGTCAGCTTGAGGAAGTTCCCCACTACTCCTTTTCTTTTTTTTAACACCTGAGCGTTTTTATTAGGAATTGGTGTTGAAATCTTTCTATACTGATTCATATGATTATATGAGTTTTATTTTGTAGCCTATGAATACAATGGATTACACTGATTGAATTTTGAACATGGGATTATGTTGTCTGGAAGTTGCTTGTGTGAGAGTTTCTAATTATGACTTCAATTTCCTTAATAGTAACACCGCTACTTAAATTATTTCAAATCGGGTGAGTTGCAGTAATTTGTGCTCTAGGACAAATTGGTCATTTTCATGTAAGTGATCTCATTTGTTTGCAGAATCACTCTTGGTATTACCTTATTATCTGTTTGATGGACACAGGGTCTTTAGCAGTATTCTATTCCCTGGCTCATCCCCAATGTTAGTAATTTCTGCGCTCTCTCTTTCACACACAGTTTTGCCAAGAGTTTGTCAACTTTTTTGATCTTTTCAAAAACTAGCTCTTTGTTTCATATGGCTTTCTCTATTCGGTTTTCAATTTCATTGGTTTCTACTCTTATCTTTATCTTTCCCTTCCTTCTGCTTACTTTTGGTTTATTTTCCTCTTGTCTTTCCACAATCTTGAAGTGAAATTCAAATTGATTTAAGTGTTTATCTCTTTCTTAAAGTGTGCATTTAGCGCTATGAATTTCTCTCATGGGACTACCTTACCAGGGTCGTGCAAATTTTATATGTTGCATTTTCATCTTCATTCAATTTTATGTATTTACAAAAGTTTTCTTTAAGACTTTTTGTTAGATCCATGGAGTATTTAAAAATGTGTTGTTGGGGCGCCTGGGTGGCGCAGTCGGTTAAGCGTCCGACTTCAGCCAGGTCACGATCTCGCGGTCCGTGAGTTCGAGCCCCGCGTCGGGCTCTGGGCTGATGGCTCGGAGCCTGGAGCCTGTTTCCGATTCTGTGTCTCCCTCTCTCTCTGCCCCTCCCCCGTTCATGCTCTGTCTCTGTCTGTCCCAAAAATAAATAAAAAACATTAAAAAAAAATTAAAAAAAAAAAAAATAAATAAAAAAATAAAAAAAATAAAAAAAATAAATAAATAAAAATGTGTTGTTGTTTTTTTTAATTTTTTTTTCAACGTTTTTTATTTTTATTTTTGGGACAGAGCCCGACGCGGGGCTCGAACTCACGGACCGCGAGATCGTGACCTGGCAGAAGTCGGACGCTTAACCGACTACGCCACCCAGGCGCCCCTAAAAATGTGTTTTTTAGTTCCCATGTGTTTTGAGATTTTCCTGCTATTTTTATGCTACTCATTTCTAGTTTGATTCTACTGTGGTCAGAGAATACACTGTGCATGAGTTCAGTTCTTTGAAATTTGTTGCAGGTTGTTTTATGACTCAGGGTATGATTTATTTTGTTATATGTTTCATGAGTACTTGCAAAGAATGCGTGTTCTGCTGTTGTTGGGTAAAGTGTCCTATAAATGTCAATTAGATTCTGTTGGCTGATGGTGTTCTTAACTTCTTCCATATCCTTCCTCATTTTCTGTCTGGCTGTTTTCTCAGTCGTGGAGAGGGAGATGTATTAATTTCTGCAAATAGAACTGTGTATTTGTCTTTTTCTCCTTTCACTTCTATCAGTTTTTGCTTCACCCATCTTGCAGATCCATTGTTTGGTACATACACATTTAGAATTACTATATCTTCTTGGTGGATTGACCATTTAATCATTATATAATGCCCATTTCTGTCTCACGTAAATCTCTTTGCTCTGAGGTCTACTTTCCTCAATATTAATATAGTAGTTCTTGATTTCTTTTGGTTAACATCTGTGTTAGGTAACTTTTTGCATCCCTTTACTCTCAGCCTGTATATATCATTATGTTTGATGTGGTATCTTATAGACAATGTGTGTTTGGATCATGTGTTTTGAACTGCCATTCTGTTTCTCAATTGGTGAACTTTGCCGTTTGCCCTTAAAGCAATTGTTGACATGTAAGAAATATTAAGGATGCCTTTTTATTTTTTCTTTTTGTGTTATACGGTTCTCTTTGCTCGTTTTCTGCCTTACTGTGGATTACTTGAACACTTTTTTAGAATTTCATTTAACTTATCAGGAGTGTTTTTGAATATATCTCTTTGTATAGACTTTTTTTCTGGTGGCTGCAAAGTGTTACATGACTTTTACATAACGTATCACAGTCAACTGATGTCATCCTTTTACCAGTTCAACTCAAGTGTAAAAACTTCATCTCCTTTTACATTCCTTTATCTCACTTTCCTCATTCATAATATAATTATCTTAACTCTTTCATCTACTTACCTTACAATCACCTCAGATGATGCTATAGTTTTTGCTTCCACAGGCAAACATGGTTTAGAAAACTCATTGGAGAAGAAATGCCAACTATGTTTATCATATATGTGTCATAAATATTGATATGATGTGCATGTTGATGTGGATTTGTTTTGATTTATCTTTCTTGTGGTTTGATCAGCTTCCTGAATATGGATTATAGGTTTATGTCTTTTGCCCAATTTTAAAAGTTTTCAGCCATATTTTTTTGAATATCTTTTTAGCTCCACACTCTTTCTTTCCCATCTCATTCCAGACCTCAAAAAAAAAAAAAACCCATAATTATTACATCTTTTTCTATAGGCCCACAGGTCCCCTTAGTTTATTTTCTCTTTGTTATTTAGATAAGAGCATTTCTTTTGTTCTGTTATCAAGTTCATTGTTATTTCCCTGTCTCCCTTTTACTTTTGAGCTGTTGATTCAATTTTATTGCTATTGTGTTTTTCAGTTCTGAAATTTGCATTTGGCTCATTTGCCTATGGGCTATTTCTCCCCTGAGACTTTCTTTTCTAAGTCTTCCTATTTTTTTTTTTTAATTTCTTTCTAGCATTTTCATTATAGTTTACTGAAGCATTTTATAATGGCTCCTTGAAAATCTTTATCTGATAATTCTAATATCCTCGTCATCTCAGAATTGGCATCATTGATTATCTGTTTTTCATTCAGTCCCATATTTCCATGGTTTTTGACACGGTGCTTGATTTTCATTTGAAACCTGGACATTTTCAATATTATGCCATGAAACTGCATCGTATTTAAACTTACCGTTTTTTCTAATTTTTTTTTTTAATGTTTATTTATTTTTGAGAAAGAGAGTGAGAGTGCATGAGCAGGGGAGGGACAGAGAGAGAGGGAGACCCAGAATCCGAAGCAGGCTCCAGGCTCTGAGCTGTCAGCACAGAGCCCGATGTGAGGCTCTAACTCACAAACCATGAGATCGTGACCTGGGCCGAAGTCAGATGCTTAAACGACTGAGCCACCCAGGTGCCCCTAAACTTACCGTTTTAATGGGCTTCTCTGACTTAGCTCTAGCAGAGGGAGGAGAAGTTACTTTGAATTTCTGTCAGATTTTTGTGGAAGTCCAGTTTTCCCACTCAATGCCAATGTCACTTCAGGAGTAGGGATCCTCCCATTAACAGCTGATGTCTATTGTCTCCACACAATTGGTCAGGGATGAGATTGTTGGTTTGCTTTTCCCAACAGAATGTGGTGTACTTGTGTGTCTTGAGCCTTGATCTCAAAAGATCAGTTGAGCTTGGCTCAGAACAGAATTGCTCAGTTGAGTCCTGCCTAAATTGCTAATGTGCAGGATAACGTGCCTACGTATAAGTCACTGATAATCTGAAATGGTTTAACACACAACAAAAGCCACTCAGTCTAGTGATACCAACAAAAATAGTGAGAGTAGGACATCCGAAGGGCCTGAACTTCCATACAAACCCCCAAATGTGAGCAAAAAGCATCAGAATAAACTTCATCAGAACTCTGGAAAACATCAAAGGTCTATAGGAAGCAAGTGAATGTTTAATCAGGACAGAAGTGACTGAAATACAAGAAGAGAGGCTTGAAGCGTTTTATTTTATTTTTTAAAATTTATTATTATTTTTCACTTGAGACAGAGAGAGAGCATGAGCAAGGGAGAGGGGCAAAGAGAGAAAGAGAGAATCTGAGGCAGTCTTCACACTCAGTGTGGAGCCCAACATGGACTCCATCCCACGACCCTGGGATCACGACCTGAGCTGAAATCAAGAGTCAGAGAGGCTCAACTGACTGAGTCACCCAGGTGCCCTGAGGTATTTTAACTTAAGACCAATATAACTGTGGTCTTAAAAAACACAGTCTATATTCCCAGTGTGGGTCCCTAGCTCCTGAGGGAGCAAAGAGGTCCATGCTCACCAGCAATTGTTTGTTGTTTTGATCATTTTGGAACTCCTCTGAAGGATCAGCAAAGGTAATTGACTTTGTTTTATGTAACATTGGGAACTCTATCAGGACAGCAAATGGACTAAGTCTAGACTCCAAGAAAACTTTGAAAAGCAAATGAAAAAGCCACTTCCAATGAGGGCAAAAGATTATAGCTGTGAATAGGCAGGCCAAAATCCTGGGATGAAAAGTTGAGAAGTGAGTTCCTTTAAGGAACAGGGAGGATTTGAAAAACTTCCAATTATGTAGGGGATTCTGGAAAGCCACATACAACTCCATGGCATAATGCATGCTCAGAAAAGACTTGAGATGATCATACACTTTTGCCTCAGACTAATCTTCAGTTTCCATGCACATAAGAAGAAAATGTTAAGACAAAGTTTTCAAATTTTAATTTTAAGTGCTGATGACATACCCCAACACAGAGTCAATCTCTAAAAACTGAAGAGCCTTTTCTTTTCCCTTCCCTTCCCTTCCCTTCCCTTCCCTTCCCTTCCACTCTCCTCCCCATCCCTCCCCTCCCCTACTTTCTCTTCCCTTCCCTTTCCTTCCCTCATGCCTTATGTATTGCCTTATGTATTCCTTATGTATTTAAGGAAATCTTTATCTAATCACTATCTGAGTCCAAGCTAAAGGGACAGAGGTTTCAGAGACCATGACAGAAAGCAATAACAAACACTGAGGAGTGGAAGAATCTGATTACAAATATTATTATATTACAATATGCACAATGTCTAGTTTTCAAAAAATAAAATGATGAGGCATAAGAAGAACAAGAGTGCATGGTCCATTCAAGAGAAAAAAAAATGAATTTAACAGAAACTATACCTGAGGAAGGCCAGACATTCGATTTACTAGACAAAGATCTTACATCAACTTTCTTTAACAGATTCTAAGAACTAAAGAATAATATGAACAAATAACTACAGGAAATCAGGAGAATGATGTCTCCACAAATACAGATAAAGAGATATAAATTATCAATTTGTTTTATATTTATAAAAATATATTTATATTTATTTTAAAAATAAACCAAATATAAATTCTGGCAATGAAATGTATATTAACTGAAATTAAAAATTCACTAGAGGGTAAAATGAATAGAGCCTAAGAGACCTGTGGGATACCATCAAGTATAAACTTAATGGGAGTCTTGGAAGAAAAGGTAAGAGATAACAGAACAGAACAAAGATTTGAAGAAATACCGAAATTTACTTCCCAAATTTGATGACAAACATGAATCTGAATATCCAAGATAAGGTGACTATATGACCATCAGACAAAACAACTTTAAGTGAAAATTTGTTAAAGGATATTTATACATTGAGAAAAGAATCAATTCATCTAGAACATATAATATTTATAAAGATATACATCCCAAGCTGAAGAGCCTTAAAATATGAAGCAAAAAAAGAAATGACTGAGGGGAGAAATAAGTACTTCTATAATTAGAGTTGTAGACTTCAATACCTAACTTTCAATAATAAATAAAGCAACAAGACATAAAATCAAGAATATAAAGGACTTGAGCAACATTATAAGCCAAGTAGACCTAATATGTAGATACATATACCCCACCCATAAATATCAGAATACACATTCTTCTCAAGTGCACATGGTACATTTTTGAGGATACAACATATGTTAGGTCACAAAGAGAGTATCAATTATTTTTAAAAGATTAAAATTATACTGTCTTCTGTGACCAAAATGGAATGAAACCAGACATTAATATACAAAGGAAAGCTCAAAAATTGCAATAGGTCAAAATGACCGATAGCTCAAAAATTAATCCCAAGGCAAATTAGAAACTACTTTGAGATAAATAAAAATAAAACACAATATATCAGTATTTATGGGATGCACAATGATCAGTAAGAGATTTTATCATTCCTATATTAAAGGAGCATCTCAAATCAATAATAATTTTATACTCCAGTAAACTAGAAAAACAGAGTGAACTAAACCCAAAACGATATAAGGAAAGAAATAGTAAAGAGTGGAGCAGAGACACACAAAATAGAGGGGAGAAAGACAACAGAGAACATCAGTATAACCAAATGTTGGTTTTCTGAAAAGATAAGTAAAATTTACAAATCATAACTCACATGATTAAAAAAAAAAGAAAAAGATTCAAATTACAAAATTCAGAAATGGGGGTGGAGACATTACTACAGACTTTGCAGACTTAAAAAGAGATTATAAGAGAATACATGAACATTTTAATGACAACAAATTAGATAACCCCGATGAAATGAAAAGATTCCTCAAAACACACAAACTGTAATGAGTGACTGAGAAAGCAATAGGAAATATCAACAGATCTATGACGAGAAATTACATTAGTGATAAAAACACTCTTAACAAAGCCAAGGACCAAATGGATTCACTGGTGAATTCTACCAAACATTTAACAAAGAATTAACACCAATCCTCCCAACTCCTCCAAAAGAAAGAAGATACAATGCTTCCTAATTCACTTTATGAAACCAACTCAACAACAAAAAAGTAAAACTCCAACTAAAATATGGGCAAAGTTCCTCAATAGATATATCTCCAAAGAAGATTAAAAATGACCAATAGGTACATGAGGTAAATGCTGAACATCAACAGTCATTAGGGAAATGTATATAAAAATCACAACGAGATTTCACTTCACATCAACTACAACATCTATAATGAAAAAAAAAAGTAGACAATAAGAAGTGTTGGTGAGGCTGTGGAAAAACTAGAACCATTTATACCCTCCTGGGGGAAATATAATGTGGTCCAGCCACTTTAGAAAACAGTTTGGCAGTTTCTTAAAAAGTAAAACATATTTTTACCAGATGTCCCAGCAGTTTCCCTTCTAGAGAAATATGTACACAATTTCTCTCCTTTTGTATATACACAATTTCTCTCCTTTTGTATATACACACAAAAGAACTAAAAATTCGTATTCAAATAAATAATTATATATAAATATTAATAGTAGCACCATTTAAAAGTTGGCAGAAGAAGAATGGGGAAATGAAATACGGTATACCCATACAGTGAAATATTATTCAGTTATAAAAAGGGAAGATGCACTGATATATGGACTGTACTGTATATGAACCTCAAAAACATTACGCTAAAAGTTAATAGAAACCATACACAAACGTCACATTTGTATGATCCCAGTGTCTGAAATATTCAGAATAGTTAATCTATAGGGACAGAACGCAGAATAATGGTTGCTAGGGGCTGGAAGAGTAGGAAATAAGCAGCCATTGCTGAATGGATACGGTAGTTCCCAATTATCTGTGGTTTCATTTTCTATGGTTTCATTACCCACCACAGTCCAGAAGCAGATACTCCTCCTGCCAGTGTATTTTAGGGAGGTCAGTAGAAGCTTAAATTATTTCACAATGCCTACATCAACCGTTCGCCTCACGTCATTCCATCCCATGGAAACCTTACCGTGTCACATCATCCCAAGAGAAAGGATAAGTACAGTGCCATAAAATACTTAGGGACGTAGAGGTACCACATTCACATAACTATTTATTATGATAACTATTATACTTATTCTATTATTAGCTGTTGATAATATCTTACTATGCCTAATTTATAAATTAAAATTTCTCATAGGTCTGTATGCATAGGAAAAAACATTGTATCTATAGACGGTTTGGTACCTTCTGTAGTTCAGGCGTCCGTTTGGGGCTTTGGAATACATCTCCCAAGGGTACAGGGGCATTGCTGCACAGGGTTTCTCTTTGGCAGGATGGAAACTTTTTTGGAATTGACAAAATTGCTAATGCACTAAATGCCACTGAAGTTTACATTTTAAAGTGGTTTTCATGTTATGTGAATTTCACCTAACAAACACACAAACAAAAACACTAATTGATTCCATTTTGTCATCAGATTCTTTGAATTTTCTATGCACTGACCAGGCCCTGGTTAGGCATACTCACTTATGTTAATTGAATGGATAATTAAATGCTAATTTTAATAGATTTATGAATGGCAAATCATCGTGCACATCTGGAATAATCCACTCAATCGTGATGTTTCATCCATAAACGGATAAAAATCCACACGAGTGGATTTCGTTTGCTAATTTTGGCTTAAAGTGGTCATTATATTGAGAGATTGATCAAAATGTTGGACTTCGATGATTATAGATTTTCCATTTATTTCTCCTTTTTTTAACATTTGCTATTTATATATGCGTGTATATTATAACGAACATATAGAACAAATATATGCATATGCACAGGTATATATGATAAAGCCATATTTATATATATTACACACAGATGCAACTTTTATACCATAAAATGGACATATCTTAAGTGTAGGGTTGGATTAGTTTTGAGAAATACATAAACCAATGTTAATTTGTTACACCTGCAATATTTCTGTCTTTTTGTCCTTTGACACTGCCTAGCTGGTCCATATTTTGCTATTCAAGTGCAACAAAACTTTGTTTTTTAAGAGATCAACACTCCACCTATAAACACCGTAGTGCCTATTATTTTTAACACTGGACAAAGGATTTCAAAAGGAGTACACTTCCTCGTTGTGTGTTATAAACCTTGCTTCCCCATGGACCCCCATTTTACCTACTCCCCTGAATGTCATAAGAAGCCTGAAATAGCCCTGTGGCAGGTTCAGCTTCTGGCTTGAATGGTATAATGTATTGAGTCTTAGTGGGGAAAGCATTTCTCCCTTGGGTTAATAAAACATCTACCTAAACACAGCACAGACGCATAGGGACTGGGAAAAATCATTTTGAGAATAAGTCAATAGTTGTAGTAGAGGGATATCTTTCCCCTGGCTCTTAATTCCATTACTTCCTTCATGGACCCATCTATTTGTGCTATGTGTGGTTTGCTAAACCAGAGTTGTTGTGCAGTTTAGAAGACATCTCCCCAAACAGTGGGAACTGTTAGTTTACTTTTCAGTTGGCACTATAGCCAGGTGTTCGATAAACTATTTCAATTTTCTGGAAGACTAACATGATAATAATGATTTAAAAAAATCAAATGCTAACTATATGCCAAGCACAGTTTATTTAATCTTCACAATAACCCTATGTATAGTATCATAGCCCTATTCTTTTGTAGATGAAGAAAAGAAAGATCAGAGCGGTGAAACAATGCGCATGCCTTATAAGTGCTAGTTTAGTTTATAAAGCTGAGTTAAGAGTATAAGAGCTTACAAGGCTGAGGATTTGAATCCAAGTAGTCTATCTCCAGAGAGCAAACTTTTAACCACTACTTTTTTCTCCTTCTGTATTCTGTAATAATACCAAGGACTTCTAAGGACATTAGTCCATTGTCCTCCTTAAATGTGATGTGGAATCCTTTGTTCAAAGCAAGGTTGTATGGGATGCCATGCAAAGAATAAGTGCTATTAGACTCACAATCTGTAGGGGAGCTGTTGTTCAAATACTGTCCGGACCTACAGGATGTGTCTGGGCCAAAATTTTTCTTCAATTTGATAGCATCTTATGAGCCAAACTCAGCTTTATGGTTTGATGCACAATATATAGGATCATTATACACTTACTATCTAATCAAAACACTTTTGAACGTAAGGGGGGGATGATTAATAACTATCCTGAAACATTGAGTTTAATCCATGTTTGTATTGGCCAAACTGAGATGTATGGTTATTCCAGCCAGATAGCATCTGATTCATGAAAGGCATTTCATATGACAAGGTCATCTTGAGTTAAAATGGCAACTCTTCCGGCTTCACTGTAAGTCAATATCAAGCTATCAATATCAGTCTCTGTGTTCCTCACAGAAATGTTTTACTTAGGAGGAATGTCCTTACTTCAACATTGTAAGGAGTCCTCATTGAATCTTCTATTAGACTCATACTGGTCATCACAGATCATTTCCATCAGACCTATCAGAGTCCATGGGCAAAGTATGCTACACCATTGGTCACCCTGGAGAACGTTCTCCTGTTCCTGGACCACTGTCAAAAATGGCAACTTTCTAACTCATCCTTTGAAAGATTTAGTGCAAAACACATAACTATCATAATATACTGACTCCAAAATACAAATGAACCATCAGACGCTTGAGAGGTAAGATTCATCTTTTTCTTCCTTTAGAGAGAATTTTACAACATGCTATAGACCACTGACCTCTAGAAATCCTCCTGTGGAAGTTAGGTAAAGTAAATCTTACTATTTCAATTTCAGCACTAAAAAATGACATGGAAAAAAGTTAAATGCTTTGTTCTTTGTCAAGGAAATCAGAAGGTAAAGATTCATCATCTCACACAGTACTATAGATTAAATTTATTTTGTATCCACTACAAACCAGACAAAATACCAACAACTTATATGTGTTTGTTTTAATAATGATTTTGCAAATTATACTTGTATAATTTAAAGATATGTGTATACTACACTTGTATACTTCCAAAAAATGAAGAAATAAGGATCAGAGACATTAAACAATTTTTCATTTTGACTGTTAGAGTTATATAATTAGGAGTTCTACCCAGCATTGTGTAAATCTGATGTTTCTATTCTTTCACTTTAAGTAGTTTTATGTAGCTGTGTGAATTCTGTGATTTCTTTTCTGTTTATTTCTACAACATTTAGATAACAATTTTGAAAAAATTGTTTGGGTAAAACAATCATTTGACTTCTAGCCATAAGTTCTACTTCATCAGTTCAGGGAAGAAATTCTAATCAAAGTAGCCAATAAAGAACGTTTAACTCAAATGTTGAGTTTTAGTTAATAGAAAAATAAGTATCTAAGAGTTAATACTGATGTAAAATTAATAATAAAATAAATAAATGGAAGAGAAGAAACTTCCTTACAGAGAAAGAAGACTCTCTTCACAGTAGAGTCTAATTAATAAATATACAGAAGTGAAAAATGGAGACTCACCATTAAGGAAGCACTAAAGTGAAATTTGTAGAGGATAGTGCATTGATGGCTGGTAAAGTTAAAAAAGGATAAGTTCGTGAAAATACAGGATTTTGAGTCTTGAAATAGCTCCTTCAAGAGACTGATTACCTATAAAGGGAACTAAACATAACTACAATAGAGAAATGTGGCATTCACCAATTTAATAAGTGATCATCATAAACTTTACTGGTAATGATTTTTCCTGCCATCATTAATCCCCTGATGAGATGCACTGAGAAAGATGTCATATTCTTGCCAAAAATGCATGAACACATTAAAATCAGTACTATTCAAAAGTGTCAAGGTCATGAAAGACAAGGAAAAACTGAGCTATTGTATAGGCCAGAAGAGACAAAGAAGAAAAACAAGAAAGTGTGATGTGGGATCTTGTATATCATCCAGAATTAAAAAAAAGATTATTTAAAGAATTGGTAAAAAAAAAAAAAAAATTTTAAAGCGTTTAGTGTATAGTGTATAGTATTTTGTTCACATTAATTATCTGCCCCGATAACTGTCCTATGGTTACATAAGATGTTAGCATTAGTGGGAACAGGTGACACATATAAGAGAATTATTTGTGCTGAACCCCCAACTATTCTGTAAGTTTAATTAGTGCAAAACATTAGTTTCTTTTTTAACTGTACCATTTTGCCTAATGATCACCTTTACTTGTAGACAAACTATACCAGATTAGGGTTCCTGGCTGGCTCACTCAGCAGAGCATGCCACTCTTGATCTCAGGGTCATGAGTTCAAGGCCCGTGTTGGGTGTGCAGCCTACTCAAAAAAAAAAAAAAAAAAAAAAAAAAAAAAAGACAAGCTGTATCAGATTCAAATGGTAATTTAATTTCTAAAAAATTTTTTGAAAGTACATAGTAAATGAAAGCGTTCTAGAATAATAGTCATGGTATTTGGAGCTTCACTTTAATATTTGATACACTACATCTACACTTTGTCTATCTCAGATGTTTGTTTAAATGCCAATTCTTCCCTCATCCTGGAACTCTTAGATCAGAAATATTCTCAAATGAGGTCTGGGAGTTGGTAATTATAATAAGTATCCAGAGAGAAAAACATCAACACTAAGCATCAAGAACGACTCTTGTAATTGATTGCTGTCCAGATATCTTGTCTGTTGAACAAAATGTTTCCTCTATGAAAATTGGCTCTGTACCTTTATGTGAACCCCAGTGCCAAATTCCACAATGCCTAATAACAAGAGTATCTTTGAAATATGGACATTCTTCTGCCCATTTCATCTCCCCTAATCTTGTATGGTGCTTTCAGAAGTGTAAATGAACACTTCACGACAGAATCCAGACCTCACCTTCTGTTTACAGCTAATCATTTTCCTCAAAAAACTGTACCCTAAAATATTTTGGGTGCTGCCTTTGATTTGCCACATTTTTTTCCTGGCCATTCTGAGTACATACCTCACGAGATGCAGCCCTTTCTATATGTCTATATCATAGTACAACCCTAAAGTCCGTGTTCCTCAGCGATTCCATGACTAACCCTAAATGGGAACTAGACATTAATTTTATGTGTACTGTGTCATTCAGAAGTGACTAAAGCAATGTGGACACTGAATTGAATTCTAACAGAATATTTTAGTCCATAATTTTCATTGTGGCTGTGAAAGATTAACAGAAAGAAAAAATAGTTTTCTTAAATTCATATATTAGGTCAAGCACTATACTAGAAAAAATATATAGATGATGAGAATAATGATAAATTATAGATAATTCTATCCCTAGGAATGTTAACACTTCACAGATCTCACTGTGGAATCAGTAAGTCTGGTACAAAATAAGTCTATTTTATACCAAACATTATTTTAATTGCGACTCACGCTTGAAATATTCTGATAATTAAATAAACACAAGATAGTTTATCACAGTTGTCTAAATTTTTTTTTAATAGTTAAAATCATAAAGTCAATCAACTGCATTTCTTTCTTTACCTGGCCTTAAAACACTGTGACCCAAAGAATAGGAAATGCTTTTAAATTAATGAGGCAGAGCAGAGAAAGAATGCTTGGTGTCCTGTTTGTGTGTTTTATTCATAGGAAAAAAAAAAAACTCAAAGTGAGATTAAATCAAGGTTTCATTGGGAAGAAATTCTAAGTTACACAAGGTTTTACTTTCTCTTGAGGATCTACCTCTTTTTCGTTCTTGTTTTTACTCATGGTCTTCTTAGTCCTTTCATGCTCCCTTTCTTTCTTTCTTAAATAAAACTTGTTTTCAGGAAAAAAAAATCTGGAAAACATATATATATTGAATCTTATAGTGCTGTCCTTTCTGATGAAAGATTGCATGGTGTTTCTGAGACCTGGATACCCCCTTAAAAGCTGAGATCCCTTGGGAACATAGGACATCACGGAGAATATAAAGATGTCCCCTTCAGGAAGTAAGTTATAAAATGTTCTTCAATGTGTTTTATGAGGAATAGTTTAGTGATAAAATATATGCATTTTAAATGTACAGCTCAATGGCTTTGGACAAATATATTCAGCACTGCAACCACCATCACGCTCAAAAAAGAGCATTTTAAAAAGGCTTTGGTAACAGTATTATGCCTATTACTACATGAGAGCTGTAAAGTACAAACTTTATTGTGAAAATAAATAAAGAAAACCTCCATTCAAAACAGAGTCAGGAAACCATAAAGGGGGAGCTCTCCAACACTACCACTCATCACAGCTTATGAAGTGCAGCAGGAAGAAGAAAGATTTCTTCTGAGCCCAGCAAAGCAAGGTGCCCTTTCCTGCAGCTAGCACAAAGCTTCTACAACTTTGAATTCTCGTTTGACTCCAATGAACTTTTTTTTCAAAACATCCCCTCCCAACCTCCTCCTTTCTTCTATAAAAAGATGCTCTCCTCCTTTGTTCTCCAGATTTGCCTATGGTTCACCATAATTAGCTTGTCCCAAATTGCAATCCCTCTACTATTCTTGAATAAACTTATTTGCTGCTTGATAGCCTTTTTTTGTTTACATTTCAAGGTTGATAGTATATGGTGTCAGAAGTGGGATCTGAAGGGGACAAATCCCTGAGAAACCAGCGACCCCCTGAATCATGTGCAGTATGCACATGAGCCCCCTGTACTCTTCATTTTCATGAGTCATCTTCTTATTTAACTTTGCTAACTTTCCTCTCAGATTTGAGTTCCTTCCTTTTGGTTGAGGTCTCTCTGACTTTATTCAGAATCTGTCTTCAAGAAGTCATTGTCCTTTTTGTGAGTGTTCATATGTTTTCTGAACCCCTGATTTTGAAGTATGGGATCCAAATTTTCTAAATTCTCCCAGGAGAATTCTCCTTCTGGGACTCTAGTCAGTTTTATGTTTAAAAAAATGCCTATGGTCTCTCCTCATGTGCATTCGTAATTAAGTGGACCAACTTAACCATAGATAATTTCAAACTCCAATGGCCACTATGGGAAACTTTCAAACTCCTCAGATTTGTTTTTCTTGGAACCAAATTAGAAGACTGTGACTCCAAAATTAAACACACTGAATGGGTTGCTTATTTTAACTGATACTTGGAGGCTTCCAAATGCACGTAAGACTCTAAAAATTGCTTCTAAATTAACAAGGTAGACTTGAACTATATTTGATAAAGCATTGTTAAGGTGTTTCTTTACCTTGTGAAGTAATATGCCTTAAAAAAACTAAAAAGAAAAACAAAAGCAAGGAACCAGGATTTTGTCAAAATAATTTCCTGCATTTGCTGTCTTTATCAAGTCTTTGATTACTTAAGTAAACTGAGCTTTCTCAATATTAAAGGAGTTAAGTTTTTCTCAGAACTATGTGGCTTTCTGTATTTGCCTTTAATATCTTCTATTGTCTCCATAGTTAAGTGGATAACTATTGTTGGTAAGTATTGTTTAATGGTGACCAATGATCTTCTTAACTCAGTGTTTTAAAACGTTTTGGTATTTTTGACAAACATCCCCAAATCAATTTCTAAATAAACTTTTTGACCTTGAACTATCTTTCAGGTTTTTTAAAAAGGTCCCTGGAATATCTTAAAGGATTTATTCTCTCTCTTTATAAAAACATGCTAAACTAATTAGTCTTATGTGATATGTTAAATTCCATGGGAAAAGATATCATATAAGTGATGATAAACCTTCTTAGGTTATATTGTACAGCTGAATGCTATTAATATAAATATTCTGGAAATTATATGAAATTCATGGAAATTTGACATACCTTGGTATAATGTTGCCAGTCATAACTCTAGTTATTACTTTAAAATGTTGCATGTTACAGAAATAACCAAATTTCCTTGTCAATTCCATTGTGAGAAACTTTCATCAGATATTTTAAAAATGAACATTTTTAAGTCTTCTATCATTTACAGTTATTGTTTTACTCTGATGCATTTGCAAAAATGTACGTACAAAAGTGATTCATCTTCAAAAAGATTCATGGAACGAGCTCTGACAAAGACAGTTTTCTGATAACTAGAATCATAAAATTGAAGGAGGAAAAATTTTCCAGATGGAAAAACTGTATTCAAACAGAACAAAATTATAACAACATGGGATACAATGAACTGAGGAGGATGAGCACAATTTCTATGACTTTTTAAAAAAAATATTGCTGGTTCTTTAATCTTTGTTTTCTATATATGAGGAAATCTTTCCTCTTAAGCTATGACTTACAGCAAGTTAGTAAAATGTACTTTTGTGAACCAAGATGAAACACTTATCTTTTTTTTCCTACCTGATCCCTCCAGAAATTGGAAACTCTTGAGCACTTTTTCTCATGGCAATATAGTTATTTGCATAAGTTCAATAAAAATCTGTTCTCCTTGAAACAGAACACAGTTAAAAATATTGAATATATTAGCAAGACTTTGACTGGATTGTCATATTTAACAGAGATGTGCATAGACTCAGATACGATCAGACAGCTTTAAGAAATTAAGAGTGACTTTTATGAGGCCAATAAAATCCCAGCCTTAGAGACTTTGAAAAGTTTGACCTGAGATTTCTTATAAAAAGTTTCAGCAAAGCAGTCTTAAAGAGCTTAAATGGTCAATCACTACTCTCACTACACTAATGTAAATAACTAGGCCAAGTTCAATGCAAGCAAATCAATTTTACTGAGATCATCTTTGGGAAAAATAATGGGAATAATTATCGAAAGAAAAATTATGTACGCACCTTTGTAGATTGTAATCCGGTTCATTGTCCTTAGGTTTCATTATATACCTACAGCGTGGGCCAGATTCTAATTTCTTATAGTTTCTTCAAATATCTGGTTGTGACTCTCCAAACTAACATTTCCAATGTTTTCCATCTTTCTGATTTGGAATCAGTAAGAACAAAAGATTTCCCTTGCACCTCCTTGAATGGGATCGTACCAGGTCCTTCTCACTGCCCAGATAGCAGCCAGACTTCAGAGACTTGCACCTTGAACATAAACTTCATGCAAAAGAACCCTGCCTCTGCCATCTAGTCCTGTATAATTGCTAAGAACCTCACATCAAATTGATGAGGAAGAGAAGTAACTGATATCAAGGCTGATTACTTCCACCTGATGCTGGATCAAGACCTCATATGTCAATAAAATCTAAAACCCTTTCTTCTTCCCTTTCTGTCATTTACTCTGGCTTTGGCCTGGAAAGATCATACCATCATTTGTAATGCCCAGGCCACTGCTAAGGGAAGTAACTTCTGGAATTTCCAACATTTTTTTTCATTATTATTTCAGGCAAAAAGAAAACTTAATGACCTCTAATCTTATGATATATTTAGAGGGTTACCTTCAAGTTTGGGCTCCTGGTTTAGGACCATAATGCAAACTAGATTTTTTATTCTGATCCTCATTTTATTTCATTAAATCGTTTTTAAGCTTTGTCCCTGCTGTCTGTGGAACCTCTGCAGAAATGATGGACCCAGTAGGGTGATGCTGGTTCAATGCTTCACACTCTCTCATACTTACAACCTTGATAAAATATGGACTTCATTTTCTTAAGTTTATTTGTTTATTTTGAGGGAGACGGAGACAGCGTGAGTCAGGGAGGGGCAGAGAGAGAGGGAGAGAGAGAAGCCCAAGCAGGCATGATGCGGGGTTCAAACTCACAGAACCCCAAGATCATGACCTGAGCTGAAACCAAGAGTTGGACACTTTACATACTGAGCCACCCAGGCACGCCAAAATACAGACTTTCAATGGGAAATGCCTGAGAGGTCTCCTTCATACCTCTCCTTGTTACTCAGTGGTAACAACTGTTACCTTAAGAGGTTTCCAATCACTATGCGCTTTCCCTCTGATGTGGGGCACAACATCTGGGAAAGGTCCTTCCTGGCATTAAAGGACAAGACCATTAAATATGGAAAACCTGACTCTTGGTCAGCTATGCTTTTGAGAAAATATCTTGTTCAAAAGGAGAAAAAGTGAAAATGAATAAAGGAAATCTCTTTCCAAATGGCGTCGGGAAGCCACGAACACCATTCATGCAACACCATTCATCACAGCTTACACAGTCCTGAGGACGAAGAAAGATTTTCCTTCAGCCTGGCAAGAGCAAGCTGCTGTCATCTGCAGCCAATGAGATGTTGTCACCACTTCAAACTCTCATTTTTCCCCAATGAACTTTCGTTCAAGACTTCTCTCGACTTCCTCCGTTCCTCTATAAAAAGATGCTGTCATTTGTTCTCCAGTCTCACCTTTGCACATCCCAAACTGCAATTCCTCTACTATTCCTGAATAAACTCATTTGCTTTGCCATAGGCTTTATTGTTTAAATTTTTAAGGTTGATAATATAAATGTTTCTCCAGTTGTGACATTTCGCAGTCACTTTGTTTTGTGGTCCAACTTTCACAGCTCACGTTATTATACTCCAAGTCCCATGATATGGAGTAGTTTCCTTTCAGGAGATGCATGCAGGTCAATGTGACTTATGCTCCCCTCTGACATTAAAGATGTCGTGGCTTCTTCTGGTGAATTCTTGGTGTCGTATGACACCTGGGAAATTCTCATGAACGCTAAGTTTCCCAGGAACATCTGAAGTATACTTAAAATCATGGACCAAGAATTCCATACGGTCCTCTCCAACACCCTGTTTACTCCACTCCTCCCATATCCAGAAAAAAACCTGTCACACAACACTAAAATTGCACAGATTATAAATATCAACGAAGGGCAACAGGAAAATAAATATTCTTTTATGAAGAGGCGTGTAATTTATAACCTACTCCATTTTGCATTTGTAAGGGAGTGATTTACCATATGAGAAACATACTGAACAAAAGTGAATTTGTTCCATTCACAAAGGATAATAAAGGAGAAGCTGGAATAAGATCCAGCGTCTCCACAAGTCTAGTGCTGGCCTCATCATACTAAGCCACTTTTGCATTTGCGTGAAAATCGTGTTCCTAGACTTCTTGAAAAGGAGCACACACATAACCGGTTTATTTTGTTGACATGAGGCACATCTTAAAAATCATTTGTACTAATACTCCATTTTGTCAAGAACTTAGTGGGTCTGAGAGTTTTACTCCACTTACAAACTAACAAGTTAGCCAGCCACAGTTTTACAGATGCTGGCAGAAAAACATGGGTCCTGGGTCAGAGTCTAAGGTCAGTTTGTTATTCATGGAAATAACAGTAACCAACATATCATTTTTGCTCAGTCTTCCCAAACCCCAATTCCCATCCATTGACACAGAGAGGGCCAGGAGACAACTACGATGCAAAGTGTTGCTCCAGGAGAGAAACTTCAGGTTTTGGAAACCCAAGTGTTTTATCATGGACCTCAAGTACACCTGCACAAAATTTGTCATGGAGGCGAACATTAAGTTTACTAGGTGGGATAGTAAAGAAGTCTTTCAGCCTTTGAGGTAGACATAATCTCTGTCTTCCAAGGCTCTTTGGTTTATAAGTATCCTTGAAAAGACAGTCTTTAAGAAAAAGCCTCTGTACCTCCGTTTGTTTGATGTGGAGAAAAATGACAGACCCATAGAGAATTAACTCCCAACATGACCTACCAGAAGACAAACTGGAGTGTCAGATCAAGTAACAACTTTTCTTCAACTGCACAGCATTTGAGAAATTTAGAACAAGCTTATCTATGAATCTAAAACATGTATACATATGTGTGTATATCATATATATGTGTGTGTGTGTGTGTGTGTGTATCACACACACACAATAGGTGTATATTCAACAATATCATGTATGTATGATATATATCATATATGAAGATAATGACTATAAACGTATATCATCTATATATCATCTATATTATCTATCTGTATATACATATATTAGATAGAGTGACTAGATTTAAAGATATGCTGGTGATGTTTAAACTCCTTTCTGACTCTTCTCTGTGCATCTGTTCTCAGTATTGTAAAATAACAATTATATCAATTATATTTAATTAGTTTATTTTCAAAAGCCCACAACAGACAAATTAATAAAACTTTTTTTTCTGTGTGCTGTGAAAACAAAATTCATCTCGATGAAATGTCATATGCTTAGCAGTCCAGAAATACATTAAAATGAAAATGATCCTATGAAGAGCCTGTTTTTGTTGACAAGATTGAATTTTGAAATAATGTAATGCATGTCCAATTAGTTAATGAGCACAAGCTAAATGAAGGGAAAACAATTTAATTGTTATCTTTCAGACCATGGAAATGAGTAATGTATACACAAGCATCATATTTACTTATAGGTTATTGGATTAAACATTAGATCATGTAATGGACAGGACTATTGGCCCTTGAGAATTACAGTATCTGTGTGTAATCACTCAGGAAAATGCTAACTGTAAACTCTCTCTTTTTGTATCCCATTGCAATTTTTTAAACACAGCAGCAAAAGTGAAAATTTCATGCTCATAATTATCTTGCTTATTCTGTTTCTATTAAGAAAATCAAGTACTGAGAATTTCTAACATCTCAACACCTACTGGTGACAACTTACATGCTTCTGCCTTTCATCTTTACAAATATTCCCTGGGAAAGCTGTTTTTATTTTTATTTTACAGACGAGGAAACTGAAGTTCGGACGTCATGGTAAATAACACGCAATTTGAATCTGTGATTATTTAACATCAGCACATAGCGTATCTCCTCAATCAAATTGGCCTTATACTTTTATATTTCCAGTATGCTTTGAGATAATGTATAAAATCTGAAAATTTTCAGGAGCAAATATTAATTTCACTGAGTGTAGGATTGGTGAAGAATAATGGGAACAACAGAGACCCACGCTAATTCTGTCTTATACACTAATATGCGTGAACAAAGAACAATTAAGAATAGTAAGAAGAATGTTTTAGCACAAAAGGAATGGAAGCCAAGGCCAGACTCGTATGAAAGTGCTACATATATCCGAGAGATTTAGGCTGGATTTGATCCTGAAATAGAATTTATTCGTTTTCTAACGCTGCCACAATACATTATCACAAAGTTAGACTGTTCAACAACATAGATTTACCATTTTACAGTTCCATGGGTCAGAAATCTGAGACAGTCTTACTGAACTAACAACAAGGTGTCACAGGGCTGTGTTGCTTTCTATAAGGTGTTGGTAGGATCCATTTGTTCTTTTCTACTTTCTAGAAGTGGAGAGTATTCCTTAGTTCATGGTCCTCTTCCATTTTTTTTTAAGTTTATTTATTTATTTTGAGAGAGAGAGAGAGAGAGAGAGCACAAGCGGGGCAGGGCAGAGAGAGAGGGAGAGAAAGAATCCCAAGCAAGCTCTGCACTGTCAGCACAGAGACCAACATGGAACTCAAACCCACATACCATGAGATCATGACCTTAGCAGAAATCAAAAGTTGGACGCTTAACCAACTGAGCCACCCAGGCACCCTCCCCTGCCCCTTCTTCCCTTTTAAAACCCAGCCATGGCAGATGAAGTCCTTTTCACTCTGACCTACTCATCTGTCTTCCTCTTTCACTGTGGTTTAGATTGTGCCCACCCAGAAAATCCAGAACAATCTCTCCATCTCAACTATAATTACATCTGCAAAGTCCTTTTTGTCATGAAATGCAACATGATCATGGAGGCTCCTAATAGTAGGCCATGAATATCTTTGGAGGACATTATTTTGCCTACCACAGTGAGTGAGGTCTAAATATATAGAAGGAATACACCAATTAACTACATGGATTGTCAGAATAAAGGCAAAAAAAAAAAAAAAAAAAAGACCCAACTGGATATTGTCAACAAGAAGCCCACTTCCAAAAAAGACTTAGGTTGGAAATAAAGGGTAAGAAAAAGATATACTTTGCTAACATGAATGAAAAGGAAATTGGAATAGTGATATCAATTTCAGAGAAAGCAGACCTCAGAAGAGGGAAATTTATCAGGGACAAAGAGCTGTCACTCTTCCAAAACGACATAACAAACTTAAACATGTATATACCTAACAGAGCATTAAAATACATGAGGTACAACCTGACCCAAGTGCTTGGAGATATAGACAAATCCACTATATGGTTGGAGACTTTCAAACACTCTATCAGTATTTGATAGTTCAAGCAGGCAGAAAATCACTAAGGATGAAGTTGACCTGAACAGCACTCCAACCCACTTGATCTAATTGATATTTATAGAATATTCCCTTCAACAATAGCAGAAGCTCACATGGAACATTCACCAAGAGAAATAGCATTCTAAGCTATAAAACACAGTAACACTTTTTTTAATAGAAATAACTTAAAGTGTGTTATCAGACCTCCATGGTATTAAACTAGAAATCAATCACAGAGATACTGTTGGAAAATCCCCAATATTTGGTAATTAAACATATCCTCCTAAATAACACGGGTCAAAGAAGTCTCAAGAAAAAAAAATTTCAAAACGTATTTTTAACTAAATGAAAATTCCCATGTCCCATCAAAAGGTGGAAATGTGGTGAAAGTATTACTCAGATGGAAATTTATACATGAAAAAAAAAGAAAAGATCTTACGTGAGAATAATGTAAGCTTCCCACTAAGAAAAACAGAGTAATTGAAGCCTAAAGCAAGTAGAAGAAGTGATTAAAGTATTAATATTATTTATTAAAATAAAATTTTATTTTCTTAGCAGAAATTAATGATATTGAAAACAGTAAAACAATAAAGAGAATTCATGAACAAAAGCTGATTCTTTGAAAAGGTCATTGAAACTGATAGACCCCTGGCCAGGCTAAGCGATGACCGGGTGTTTATAATTGCCCATAGCAATTATATGTTAGCTCCGCCAGTCTTTAGGCAGGCTTCTTTCCTCCCCACCAGCAGCCATGAACTTTAGTTTGCCCCCAAGTGTGAGCAAGCAGTAAAACACAGAATACCTCCCTTGAACGGCTGGCTCATCCTGAGAATCAGCTGACCACAGTAAGAAAGGAAAACATTTCCTATCAGACCACCTGAATCATACTGTGTGCTCATTCCCACTCAATTTCCTCTCAAAGGTTCCTACTGGTCTTACCTACCCCTCCCTATAAAAGGAAAGCTTGTTTTCTGTTTGATTTTGAGGGGCTGGTAGATCCTGTATCTGGAGTGATCTTCATACTGCAATAGCCTCTGCAAAAAGTCTCTCCTTAACTAAGTCTGGACTTGCTTTTATCTGGAACCAAGAAAACAGAGAAAACACCAATAACTGACATCAAAATGAAAGAGGGTTCATCACAACTGATCCCATGTACGCTAAAATAATAAAAGCTAATTTAAAAATCCACAAAGGAATCCTGTGAACTAGAAATAACAAATACCCACAAATTTGATTGAGAACAGGTGAAACAGACCAATTCCTTGCAAGGTACAAACTACCAAAACTCACACAAGAAAAAATCAATAATCTGAATAGGTCTACATTTATTAAAGAATTTGAGTCAAGAATGTAGATCCTTCTAAATATGAAGGAAGGAACTTTTCATGTAGGGAACCAGCCTAAAAAAAGAAAGATCCAGGGATAGAAACTAACTGAGCATGAATAGGAAAGATATAAAATGCTGTCTGATGAGAGCAGAGGGGAGAATTGAGGGGAACTATTAACACTTAACGAAGGTCTCTATTTACTAACAGATGCCAGGAAGCTATTTCCTCCCCCATGGAGCTCTGGAATTATAGGCCAGGGGTCTCTCTAGGGGGCATCTGACACTTCCAGTGTGAGGGGTTACCCTGTGGAACCAGCTTCTGTTGATTGCCAGCTTCCTGGCAGCCTCACAAGAGAAAAGAGAGACCAAAACCATTTGTTAGAAGCCGGTGATAATCCGCGCTTCAGTGGGGATCCTGTGAGTTGGTAAAAACACAAAGCAGTCAGCACTTGCGAAGGGTACACAGAATGGCTTTGGCACTTTGCTACAGGATTCCTAACAAAGGCGAATTGTGAAGCTGATGTGATTTACAGCTGCTTCCGGGAGTTCAAACCTGGGGCGGGGTATTGTGTCTAGTGCATGTGCGCTATCATTAATGTCACTACTTCACCTTAAAAATTAGCTGTAATCCCAGATTAATGCCGCGGCATTTCCCTTTAGTTTCATGTTGTTGATGGTGATCTTTCGGGTTTAAGGTCCTATGGCAAATTTTTTCCTTACTATAAAAGTAAAAGTCAATCCATTCTGAGTTACCTTAGAACTAAAAGTGTGTGTGCATATTGTATGTATGTGTGTGCATATTGAATGAGTGTGTGTGTTGTTGGGGGTGGAAGGGTAATGAGAGTGACATTTATTAATTTAAAAAGAGGGCCATCTGCCAAGTGGCTTCTTAGATTCATGGATCAGAAGGAAGTGGACACAGAAAAATTCTCAGGGTAGGAATTTGGGTAGGTTAGCATGACCTCAACAGGCTCAGTTTTAAGAAATTCTAGGACTTTGGGAATGCAGCCTTAAATTCCAAGGATTGTCCTCACTTCCCTCAAGATTCCCATTCCTTGGCTGTTGAAACACTATTCTAAGTATCCCTGTGAGGGGATTTTGCACTTGTAATTTAAGATTCAAATCAGTTGACCTTAAAATTTGGAGACTATCCAGGTGAGCCTGATCGGAATATATAAAGTCTAGTAAAAGGCAGAAGAAGACAGCAGACAGGAAATCAGAGGTCTGACGGACAAAAGGCACTCAAAGTCCAATTGCTGGGTTAAAGATGCTGAGAGAGCAAGGCAGGTACCCTCTGGGATCAGAAAGTGACCCCGCAGCCAGTAAGGAAATGGGGATCTTGGTTCTACAACTGCAAAGACATGCATTCATTCTGTCAACAACGTGCTTGAGCTTAGAAATAGGGGTCTTACCCCCTCTCCCAGGCCCCATTCTCCAGATAAGCGCTCAGTCTGGCTAACAGCTTGATTCCGGCTTCATGACACCTGAGCAGAGACCAGCCAAGGTCATCTGGGCTTCTGACCTGCAGAAATAGAATCTACTTGCTGTTTTAAGCTACACAATTTACAGTGATTTGTTATACAACAAGAGAAAACTAATACAACTCTTTCCCCATGTGCAGGCATAATCTAGATAATTTGTATGTATTCAAGTAAATATCATGTAAGTGCTCATTAAATAAACACGAAAATTATTATTGTTATGTTCTAAAGATGCTCAGAAAATCTACTTTCACGTCATCTTTTAATTGACGGAAGGCCAAGAAAACGTCTTCTGTTGTACAAAAAGAGTCACTTTATTATAACAAACTTTTTCAAGTAATGAGTCACTCAGCTATTCTCAAAGATCCCCACCCCACAATCTTACCAGTCATAAGCCCTCTTGGTCTGACTACTTCTGTATTTTTAAACATTTTATTATTATTTTCAAAATTGCTAGGAAGTCAGTCTTAGAAACTGTCAAACTTTAAAAAATTCTCCTGGAGCCAAACTACAAGGGGATGGTTACTTTATTTAGGTTGTTGCAATAGAAACAATGTTTCAGAGAGTGTCAGGGAGACTTGATGAGTGAAAGGGACTTTACAGGGGAAAGAAACTAAAGGATTCAAGCTTCCTTTCCAAGTCTGAGAACTTAGGAGAGGCAGGCATTGCAATCCCCTGGAAACTTACACCCCAGATCTAAGAATAGTTGACTTAAAAACAGGAATTTAAAGGGAGAGGGTTAGTTTATTGGTGCCAGTAAGCAGAAGGGCAGTGTGAGTTCAGAGAAAATGTTACAATTTGCCACAAAAATAAAGGTAGGTCATTCCATTTAAGGGTTTTGTGAATTGCCAGAAAAAAAAAAATCTATACTGCAGTTGAAAGGCCACCTTGAGTTTGAATGAATAACATCTTTTATTCCTATCACATAACTGAAGAGCTTCCCCCAAGAAATGCTGCTGTTCCAAATAGTCCCTGTCTTTGGCCATGTTTTGATTTCCTTCCCGGGTCCAGAACCCATTTAAGCCAGGTTTCTAAAAGATGCAAAGTTGAAGATGCTTAGTCAAATGAGCATTCTCTATTCCTAAAATCATATCCAGTATCAGTGTGAGAGCCCAGGGCCACTTTTCCCTGGCCATGTCCTGGTTTCTCTTTTTTCTCCTGACCCAATGCTGTCCTCAAGCATGTAACATCCTCAGTCTCAAAATATCCATAGGAAAAGTGAAAGGGTTGTATCAAAGCCCCCTCCCCAGTCAAGCCTACAGACACACAACTCACAGGTTTTGTACTTGTCCATCCTTGTTTTTCTAGGTCGTGGTGCCCCTCATTCTCAGAGAATAGACCACAACTACAAAACATTCTTCTCTAGCCGGTGACAACCCACATCCTGGACTAGCCCCAGAGAGAACCCCCTGAGCAACTTCTCACCTCCTGCTCTACCCACTCTCACCTCCTTCTCACCTCCTGACTCTACCAAGAGTCAACTTCCTCCCCGAACACCCTCCCCCATGACACAGCTACTACCCTCTTGAGGAGGGAAACAAAGGCAAGAGAAATGTAGCATAAATTAAGTCTCCTTACAGCTTGCTCACTGTAACCTGTTTCAGAAACCTGAAACATGCAGAGGGCAACCTTCCACAAGCAGTTCGTGGCTGCCTTACTTCCTTAATGTTTTTGTTTTATTAAAGACTAAAAGCAACCGTATCTTAACATAGCTAGCCCCTCAAGGTCCTGAAAGCCTTGCTTTCAAATTCCTTAGAGACTTATGCTATCCCTAACCCTTACTAACTTAAAAGTATATAATCATATGGTTTCACTCTTATGTGGATCCTGAGAAACGTAACAGAAACCCATGGGGGAGGGGAAGGAAAAAAAAAAAAAGAGGTTAGAGTGGGAGAGAGCCAAAGCATAAGAGACTGTTAAAAACTGAGAACAAACTGAGGGTTGATGGGAGGGGGGGGGGGGGAGGGAGGGGAGGGTGGGTGATGGGCATTGAGGAGGGCACCTTTGGGGATGAGCACTGGGTGTTGTATGGAAACCAATTCGACAGTAAATTTCATATATTAAAAATAAATTAATTAATTAATTAATTAATTAAAAAAAAAAAGTATATAATCAGTCACTCCTCACAGCCCCAGGGCAGCTGTTTCTGCCCACGGGTCCTGTCCCCGTACTTTAATAAAATCACCTTTTTGCACCAAAGACATCTCAAGAATTCTTTCTTAGCCATTTGCTCAAGACCTGTGCCATTCTCACATCCTTAAAATCCCTTAAAAAGCCCAGCCCAGGAGAAAGTAGGGGCCGACATTTCTCTGGATGTCTGGCCCCTCTTCCCCCTTGGAGAGTGAACAAGCTGTGTCCTATTTGTGCAGATCTTTGCCACCCAGGTCACCAGCCACCCTGACAAAAAGAAATAAAAGGGGGGGGACTCAGTTCTCCCCCTCAAGTAAAAAATTTCCCCCGAGTAGTGCCGACTTCACGGCTCCAAAATTTATGAGTTCTTCTGGTCTTCGGGAGAAGACTTTGTAAGATACTTAGCACCGAATAGGCATGCGATGCAATTTTGGGGGGTGAATGTATTTTTCTACCTCCTGTTCTTCTGTTCATGTCTACCGCGTGGAGATCCAGCTTGATCGCGATGTGAACCTGCTGATGCGATGTAGTCTTGATCTGAAAATGTCTTGCAAACCAGCGCCTCATTCCTCCCATTGGTTTGAGGCAGCACAAAGGTGATATCATTGTTCAATGCAATATTTCTGGTGCCTGGATAGCGTGTGTTTTCAGGTAGTGCTCAATAAATTACTTGTTTCGTAAGTGAACAGACATGGTAGGCCTACCAAAAGTTTGTTTTCGTGAGGACCTGGGAAGCTCCACGTATTATAAGATAGACAACGTCATTCTGTGGTAATAATTTCAGAAGCTAGTGACCTGGAACAAGAAAGGTTTATCATGAAACGTTTTGCCCACCTTGGGTCAGCCTAGGGACAATGTTTGCTCTGCGTCTCTACTCCAGCCAGGATGACAGAGAAGCCACATTCTGGTATCGTCACTCAGAACAGAAGAGAGAAAGAGACCTTGGGGGAAAATCTTATACGCTTGGGCCATCAGTTAAGTGTTCATGCTCAGAAGTTACAGATAACAATTCTGCTCACAAATCCTTGGCCAGAACTAATCATATGGACACACTCAACCGCAAGAAGCCAGAAAGCTTCTTTAGCACCATGTGCGGGCCATATTTAATGGACATCGCTCATGATTAGCGTACCCTTAATAGAAGCAAGGAACCAGGCACAATCAACTTGTATAGGAATAAAGTCTGATCACAGGACATCTTCTGACTCTCAGAGTGGTACCTCAGCTTTATCCCTGTGGAGCTCACATCCAGACCTACACCTATGATGATAACAGCAGGGGCCAGAAGTAAAGCCTTTGATGAATCCTGGACAGAAAAGGTCTAAGTAGCTCCTGTTTTATGCTTCTCTTCCACAATGGTTCCCACGTTGAGAGAAGCAATCCTCTTCGTTCCTGACAAAATTCATCACACTGTTGTCATGTCTTTTCTGGGGTTCCATGGGTCTATTTTTACTGTTTCCATCCTGTACTATTTTTTTTTATTGATGTGATTTTATTTTATTCTTTAATATGAAATTTATTGTCAAATTGATTTCCATACAACACCCAGTGCTCATCCCAAAAGGTGCCCTCGTCAACACCCATCACCCACTTTCCCCTCTCTCCCACCCCCCATCAACCCTCAGTTTGTTCTCAGTATTTAAGAGTCTCTTATGGTTTGCCACCTTCCCTCTCTGTAACTTTTTTCCCTCTTCCCCTCCCCCATGGTCTTCTGTCAAGTCTCTCAGGATCCACATAAGAGTGAAAACATATGGTATCTGCCTTTCTCTGTATGACTTATTTCACTTAGGATAACACTCTCCAGTTCCATCCATGTTGCTACAGAAGGCCAGATTTAATTCTTTCTCATTGCCACGTGCAATTCCATTGTGTATACAAACCATAATTTCTTTATCCACTCATCAGTTGATGGACATTTAGGCTCTTTCCATAATTTGGCTATTGTTGAGAGTGCTGCTATAAACATTGGGGTACAAGTGCCCCTATGCATCAGCACTCCTGTATCCCTTGGGGAAATTCCTAGCAGTGCTCTTCCTGGGTCATAGGATAGATCTATTTTTAATTTTTTGAGGAACCTCCACCCTGTTTTCCAGAGCGGCTGCACCAGTTTGCATTCCCACCAGCAGTGCAAGAGGGTTCCCGTTTCTCCACATCCTTGCCAGCATCTATAGTCTCCTGATTTGTACTCTTTTTCTTAAGGTACACAAGATTTTGTAAAACACATCAGGGACACAGAAGACCTATACATGCCAATGGCATCCTCTGCCACCAAGGAAGTGTGCAATTTTGGCCTGGTGACTTAGACATTCCCAGCAGCAAGGAACTCCTTTGCCTAATTAAACTCCTTAACCAAATTCATCAGGTCTGCCGGGCCAACTCTTTTCAGGCCAGGTTTTCTTCTTTTAAGAGCACACATACATAGACTAATGCCTCACAAGACATTTCTGGCTGGAAATTTCATTCCAGAAGCTCAATAATGATAAGTACATGTGAACTGGTTACCAAAGACACAGATGACGACACTGTGACCTTACCACTGGAAACCCAGAACGTATCAACTGTTGGTTTTCATTCACTAGGTGAGGATGCATCTCTGTGGGAGAAACATAACTGGAATTTATAGCAATTTAATCAAATGCAGTGAAAGCGAATAATTGTCTTCACTATCAGCTATGCACTATTAGTATAGAGAATATACATACACACACACACACACACACACACATACACACACCCGAGAAAATATGTTTAAACCAAACAGGTCAGATAGGATGTCTTCTAAAACCTATTAATATACAGCTTTGTTCCTCAAGGAAGAGAAATGTGATTTATTTTTTAAGTTTCGTTTATTTATTTTGAGAGAGAGAGGGAGAGAGCCCATGCTAGAGATAGCAGGAGAGGGACAGAGACAAAAGGAGGGAGAGAGAGATCCCAAGGAGGCTCCATGCTGTCAGTACAGAGTCCGATGCGGGGCTTGAACTCACAAACCACAGATCATGACCTGAGCCGAAATCAAGAGTTGGACGCTTAACCTACAGGGCCCACCCAGGCACCTCTGAGAAAAGTGATTTCTGACTGCAGACATCTGGAAACATTTTCTGCAGGAGGCAACTTCAGAGACTTCTGGAGGGATAAGACATCATTCTACGCAGGATATTGGTGGGGCGACAGGCATTTTCTACTTACTGAGTTTGAGGAAATGGATAATCCACATAAAGCTCATAGCCATTCTGTCTACCTGAATATTACGTTACTCAGAAGCCCAGCACCCCACCTTCAACAACGGTGCCCCACTTGCTTGAACTTTTATTCTTTTTTCTTTAAAGTTCATTTATTTGTTTTGAGAGAGACAGAGAGAGCGGGAGTGGGGGAGGGGCAGAGAGCAAGAGGGCGACAGACAATCCCGATACAGGGCTCAAACCCCTGAGCCACCCTGCCCAAATTGAACTTCTTTTCTAATTCCTACTCACTGGTCAGCTTCACGACAAGTGTGTATTTGACCCCTCTATACAGTGTGCTGCTTTGGGTGTGGTAGAGACACGTTAGCTGTGATTCTCATGCTAAGCAATTAGTTTTTTTTTTTTTTTTAAATTCTCCTTCACATATATTCACTCATGTGATTTCCATGTTTGTCCTGTGAGCTTAATTTGGTGGAAATATCTTTTTCATCACCTGACAAAGGAAGACTTAGCAATTTCCATGAACATTGGCTACAGGTAGACCAGGAATTGGGTATCTAGCTTGCTTCTTAACTGGTGGTGTAAACTTAGGCAATTTATTTAACTTCTCTTGGGCCCAGTGGGTTTGATCTCTAGAAAAGAAAAGATGATAATTGTATATACCATAGCTTGCTGGGGACATTAACTGAAATAATGTATGTGGGCCAGTTGGCATGATTACAGACATATACACATATACACAATTTTAATAAACGGAAGATCAATATCACTGCCCTGAACAACATAAAGTGTTTCTGAGTGAATTCTTGCCATTATCTGATTGTTTAATCACATGGATACAAAATAACCACTGAAAAGGAAAATAAACTATCTTCAACATAAGCTTAAAGTTTCCTCCAAATTGGTCTAAAGATGTGTCTTCCAAGGCTAACAGGAATGCAGGCTTAGGGGTTCAGCAGCACTTTCTGGATTCTCCTGCAATGGACCCAAGTAAATGAGGTTTTGATTTGCATTTCCTGGCCCCATTACAGGCCTGCTAATAGACCTATAGTGTCTATTAGAGGGAGTTATTATCGCCGCTATCAAGGTTAATGGACATGTCTTACCCTGGGTTCCCTTTTGCCACTTTGTCACAATGCAGCACAGAACTATCTGTAATAACTTCAAATGCAATTTAGGTCCAAACACAAAAGGGTTCGACACTGTCATCAAAATAGGTCTGAAGCCCAGTTTGTTTCCTTAGTCACATTTCCAATCCACAAAAGTAGGTGCTGATCAACGCTTTCTGAAGTCACCATCATTATTAAACACAGCAAATGAAATAGAGAGCTCACCATTACTGACACCCTGGAGTGCGCATGAGTCACAGGGCACAGTGTTTTCATACACTTCATATCAACTTATGGCCCTCAAAACATCGGTCCCTTGTTAGAGATCAGAAAATTCAGTCTGAGAAGCAAGAGCCTTACCTATGATCACACGCCAGAGGACAAAGAAAGGATCCAAGCCCTGGAAGAAATTCTTGCCTGGAGAGTGAGAAATTTGTAATTACAAGAGTCTTTAAAAAGGATCAGCGAGTGGGAAGAATAGACTTGACCTCAAGAAGGCCAACTCTCAAGGTCTGCTATCCTCAATCACAGAACAACTGGAAGCCTACCAATCCTCAGTACCTCAACATGCACCCCAACACACACTCTACCCTTGCAACAAACTTGCCCCCACCAGGACGAAATATCAGCCTAGTAGTTATTACTCTTTGGCAGTCTTGCTTTCCGAAGGCCATGTCGCCACTTAGAGAATTTCTTTCCACTTCCCTCCTGCTTGGTGTTCCTTGTTCAGTTAGTGGTTATTTACTTGCTAGACTACTTTTCTAACATCCTTTAAAACATTGCCTGCTTTGAGTGTAAAATCCATCCCTTACACCCCATTACTTACGAAAGCATAAGCTCGCTGTCTGTCCTCCAACGTCACCTCCTCCCTGTCACTCTCTGATCCCACTGTTCACTGTAGCAATGGAAATGCTGCCTGACTTCTCGCTCCTCCCATCCCCTTCGTGGAATCTGGACGATTCATAATGTCTTTCTTAGGAGCCCTGCCTTTATCATCTCGCCATTGCCCCCTGCAAACCCCTCGCTGAACCCTCGGATCTGACGTCATCAACCCTAGCAAATTCATCTCTGACACAAGCCTGTAGTGTTGAACACTCTCCTCTTGTGCCTATAAGATACTCTGGGCTCGGGGCGCCTGGGTGGCGCAGTCGGTTAAGCGTCCGACTTCAGCCAGGTCACGATCTCGCAGTCTGTGAGTTCGAGCCCCGCGTCAGGCTCTGGGCTGATGGCTCGGAGCCTGGAGCCTGTTTCCGATTCTGTGTGTCTCCCTCTCTCTCTGCCCCTTCCCCGTTCATGCTCTGTCTCTCTCTGTCCCAAAAATAAATAAAAAAACGTTGAAAAAAAAAAATTAAAAAAAAAAAAAAAAAAAAAAAAGATACTCTGGGCTTATCTTCATCACAGAATTGCTGGCACCAAGGTAAAATGGTTATCTATGTGTCTCTACTCCTTATTATATTCTGAATTCCTTGACAACAGAAATTGTATCTATTTGTTGTTATACCCCTGACCCCTAGCACGATGTCTGGGATTAATATTACTAGCTCCAGGGACACCCAGGTGGCTCAGTCGGTTAAGTGTCCAACTCTTGATTTCAGCTCAGGACATGATTTCACTGTTTGTGGGACCAAACCTTGCACTGGGCTCTGCTCTGACAGCACTAAGCCTGCTTGGGATCCTCTCGCTCTTCTGCTCTCTCCTTCTACCCCTTCCCCACTTGCACACGTTCAATCTCTCTCAAAGTAAATAAATAAAATATTAAAAAATAAAAATAAATACTACTATCTCTGTTTGAGCTCAGTGTTTGTGAAATGATTTAGAGTTTTACATGAATGGATATGATTTATTTAATTGCTATGTTTTCCTTATATATATTGGGAAAAATATCCTTCACCCATGTCTCATTATACTGCTTACTTTTTATTTAGTAATGGTGAGAAAATTCCTTTTTTAATAAATGTATAAAGTGATTAATATTAAGCTTTCTACTGCAGAAATTCCAGTAGGGTCCGCGAGAGAGCAAAGAGTCCCTTTAGAGCTTATCATATCCTGTATCAGGAGATCTGCTTTGCTCAGAAACAGCCTGCTTCCAGAAAAGAGAAGGGCAGATACCTGGAGGATGGCAACAAAACAAAATTTCAAATTAGATTTGAGCTCAGGTCTCTTCTGCTAGAAGCGCAAATTACAGCACTGACGCAAGGCATGGTCACTCGGTGATCGGAGTAATGAATCAGCACATGGCTGATTGCATCTATTCTAGACCTCCTGTGGAAGCAAGGTTTAGGAGATCCCAGATGAAGTATATCGGCCACGTTGCCACTGTTCCCTTTCTTTCCAGTCAGAGGAGGCCATTATGGTTGGAGGACATGCGACATCTTAGATCAAAATTTGAGTGATGAAAGCCTTCATTTTCTCATGAAGAAAAACTAAAGTATGGGAGTCACTCAAAACCACGAAAGCCTTTGGGAGGAAGGGAGGAGGTGAACCTGAGGCTAACGAAGCTTCCAAATGCAGGCCTTTTGCTTCGAGGGCACTGAAGCCACCTCTGTTGTGACCATCCAACCAAATCAGGGCACAACACTTGGTGTGCTGGAGAAATCCCACAGGAATGGGTTCAAGTACAATGGGCCATGACCTCCCCTGTGGACGCCCAGTAGAGCATGCACAACAGACCTCCAGAGGGGAAACATTCTGGGGCAGGCAGTTATGGACAAGGAGAGCCATAGGCAAGCAGGATGATGATTTGTGCCCACAAAAGGGACGGACATGGTCCACCAGCCTCATAACTCTCCTGTCATGGCTTTGAGGATTTCGGGGACTGTCGACTTTTAGTTCCAAAAATAAAAATCATTCCAAAAAAGCTTCCAGAGAATTGTTTTCCACTCCTTCAAGCCCACATCCCAGAGCCTTCCCCACCGGCCTGATGAGATTCTGATGAGGCCCATACAGGAAACATTCTCCACCAGGATTATTTGCTCCATGATTGTAAGGCTTCTGATTTAAGAGCTAAATCTACTCTACAGAATTATTAGTATCACAAGAATTGGTGTGATTCCATCACTTATGTCATAATTATCCTATGTGTTCTTTATGACCAATTCCAAAGAACATCCTAATATTTAACATATTCAGCTCTTGAAGCCTGGTGTGAAAGTGGCAATTAAGGGGCACCTGGGTTGCTCAGTCGGTTGAGCGTCCAACTCTTGGTTTCGGCTCAGGTCGTGACCTCATGGTTTGTGGACTTGAGCCCCAAATCAGGCTCCTCACTGTCAGCACGAAGCCTGCTTGGGACTCTCTCTCTCCCTCTCTCTCTCTCTCTGCCCCTGACCTGCTCACATTCTCTCTCTCTCTCTCTCTCTCTCTCTCTCTCTCTCTCTTTCAAAATAAATAACTTTAAGGATGAAAAAAATAAAATAAAATGAAATTTTTTCAAAGGGCAAATTAAGGGAAGACCACTTTTCCATAGTCAGTCCAGGGTGCATAGTTTTGCATAGTCCCCAAACACGGGTTCTTAAGGGGCTGTTGTCCCTCTCCTGATGCTAGAAGTCACCTCTTTGTCCCTCTCCCACCAACAAACATCCTGCTGAGTGTTCTCGGTTGTTGAGCACACATCTCTGGACTAGAGGACTCTCCGTAATCCCTAAATTATCTTGACACAACCTCACTCTAAAGAACAGGGAACACTGTGGTTCACTGGAATCTGTTTTGCCTTCAGGATAAAGCTCCTCAGCAAAACCCCCCATTCTGTGATTCCTACAGTGTCCTTTTTGCGGCTGCCTGACTGCATCCCTACTTCCCAAATCTTTGAGGTGCCGTCCTCCGAAGCATCAGCAATCCTCATCGTGCTTCCCTCATCTATTTCCCTATCCCCCCTCACCTCCATCCACGTCCGCCTGGGTAAAATACACCTGTTCTTGGAGGTGCAGTTCTGAACGCAATCTCTGAGAAGGCCTTCCAATGACTCTCCACCACAAGGACTCAGTCTGAGGTAAAACTGACCATAAAATTTGCAATTTACAATCGTACATTGGATTCCTCTCCGTCTTCCATTGATGAGTCAACAGTTTGAAGGAAGCCGTGGCATCATCTCAACAGGTAGGATTTCGCAGCGCTTGCCAAATGGTAGATTCTCAGTAAATCACTGATGCATGGAAAAGCACGTCTAAACATTCAGAGCCAGGCATGGCGACCCAGAGGCTGCCAGGCATGTCCCGTATGCTTAAGCGATGCACCTACATTTGTAAAAACAGTGCCTAGCTGCCAAACGAGCAGCAGTGAAGCAATTATTTATTATAGAATATCTGTCTCAATCCCCTCGTTCTTATTGTACTTCAGCTAGAATTCTAGCAATTTTTAGAACTCCAGGGTACACATACTAACATATTCCCAGACACATCGAAACTAAACCTGAATGAGAGTCAAACATCCAGAAACGGCCCTTGGTGGACCCCCAGCTGGCACCAGCCCAGAGGCAACCTGGCATGGCCTAGAAGCAATAGGGCCATTACATGGTGAGAGTAATGACTTTCCATGTGCGAAAGTCACACAAACAAATAGAATTTCAGTTTGCCTTGTCTTCCTTAAAAGGTGTTTCTTTCTCTCCCTTTGTAATTGGAGGTAATTAATATAAGGCCTTCTTATTCCTTCCAGAGGGACTAAAGTCATCCTTTTTTTTTTTTTTTTTTTTTTTTACCTTTGTTAAGCTACTCTATCCCAGCCAGTGTTTGAGCATGGCCCACCGGGGCCCTTACATTTTATGACCTCTGAGTAAGGCAGAAGAGATTCTAATTATACCCACGAGGCTTCTGTGCTGGCCAAGTTTGTCTCTGCTCTCCACTGCTCAGGTTGTCAGCTTTCCAGGGGGTTCCCTGCTCTGGTGCTTCCCATGCCTTACAATACAACCTTCTACAGAGGCCTGAGAATTCCAACAGGCTCTTTTTTCTCTATGCTGTTTTTTTTTCCCCCTGTGAGTTTCAAACAGTTTCAAAAAATCAAATTTTCCAGGCATGCAGCTCAGTTAGAGTGAATCAGTGATCAGAAGGAGACATTTTAATGGGGTTTTCACTAAAAATGCCCCAAGTGATTTTTGAAGTAACAGCCTGGACCAGGCAAATTGTTTAATTCTGCCTCGGCAAATCAACACCTTTGCAAGAAGTTTCCCAAAGCCATCGGGATATCAAATGTACACTTCTCCTAACTTGGTCACTCTGCCAGGACCCATCGCACTTGGTAATGGCTGAACACATCATAAGCAGGTGTCTTGAATCCTGACAGTAGTGAAAAACAGCAGATTTTATCTTCATTTCTGGCTGCTGTTGGAAATTCACTGTTGTAACTCTCGCCCCGGGAACAGTGTCAGGAAGACATGGTGCCCCCCAGAGTAAATAATAAAATTAATTATTTAATTAAACAGATAAGAAAACTGAGGTTCACTACCTGGATGCTACTCTTATTTGCTCTTTGCCCAGGAGACCTCAACAGCTGCTGATATGCGAGTGCACACACACAGTAAACACACGCACACACGGTAAAATCAAAAGCCAGCTTCAAAAAAAGATCAGAGCAGAGAACCTGACCCAACATCTCCACGGATGTCAATTTTATTCCACACCTCGCTTAAGACGGCCTGAGATGAAGCATATATTCACAGCCGGTGTAATATTACAACGTGACCAACAAAATACTAAGATTTGTATTCCCGGGACTTGCTATGAAATCAATATTTATCATCATCTGTGTGTTTTCTTTTCAATTTCGTTAAGTTTAACCAGTAGAGATAAGCACCCAGAAAAACATATTTATGCATTTGCCTCATTCTCACAAAATGTTAGCCATGCGCTATATTTACAATGATTTTTTTTCTTAACTAAAGTGCTCTTCTTTTTGTTGATTCCTGCTGAATATCAAGGGTTTATTTGTTCCCATATTTTTCGCCTGGCATGATATTTTGAAATATAATATATTCATATATATATACATATATTCATCTAATATATAAAGCGTGTATCTGCCTCTGTGTTGCGGACGACTGTGATAGACAAGCACGGTATGCCTTCACTAGAGTAGTGTTTGAGATGATAGATTAGCACAGCCCTGTGGCATATCACCAAGACATGCTTTCCCTTGAGAAAGTAAAATGCTCCTTGTGTGTGGCTGTTTTGCCATAATTCCATGTCTTTGCATGACCAAGTAGCCCAAGTTTTTCCACCACGTTCCCAACACGGTTTAGCATTATCGTCGGAAATCAAGAGAAGTTGTTAAACTTTATGCAAAATTTTGTTTAATGCCTTCTTAGGTCTTTCTTAATTTTCACGCCCCCTGAATTTTTCATGACTCCCTGGATTCATGTTACGTATTCTGTACGTAGAAGCAGTGTATTCAGAAAAGTGGTTTTTATTCCCCTCGGAACAAGCCTCGATTTCATTCTCCATCAAATGAGAGTAGTAATACTTCCCAATATGAAGATAAATCATACCTGTTAAGAACATAGGAATGAGCCCTGGTCATACTAGGGCTGAATACATATCAATATTTGCTCACCCTCTCCTTTGCTCCCATCAATTCCACGGGCCTTATAAACCCTTAATAACACTCGTGTCTGCAGGACCATCATTGGATCCAGACATCATAATTATAGGCATAGTTAAACCAAACTAAAATAGACATTATCATTTGCCAAATCAACCCCTTGTATGTTTCATACTTGTTTCATTCTTTTTAATTTGCGTGGGTTAAAATTCACTCTTCACGGTAGACAGCTTTATGGGTTTTGATGAATGTATGGAGTCCTGTATCCACCGCCACAAACGTGATACAGAAGAGTTCCTCATCCCAAATGATGTCCTCATGCAGCCCCTGTGGTCAGATCCTCTCCAGCCCCACATCCTGGCAGCCACTCGTTCTCTGTTCCTATAATTTTGTCTTTTGTTGTACGAGCATAAGCTTTCATTGATCTTAGATACCTAGAAGGTGGCTGCTGGGTCATGTGGTTAATGTATGTTTCCCATTTTGCAATGTGTGAGGCTTCCAGGTGTTCTGTATGCTCATCCGTCCTATGGAATGTCAGATCTACATGTGTGTGTGATTTTAACCATTCTAGAAGGTGTCCAGTGCAATCTTACTGCAGTTTTAATTCCCATTTGATTAATAATGTTGAGCATCTTTTCATGTGCTCACTTGCCACACATGTTATCTTTTTTTTGGTAAAGTATCAAAGTATTTTTTTTTTTTACCCATTTTCTAATTGGATTTGTTTTTGTGGTTGATTTTTTTTTTTTTTAAGTTTCCTGCATAGTCTGCATACAGGTCTTCTGCCAGTTAGGATTTGCAAATATTTTCTCCCACTCTGTAGTTTTGTCTTTTTAGTCTCTGGACACAGTTGTTTGCACAGCAAAAGATTCAAAAATTTGGAAAAGTCTAATTTGTTATTTTTAATTTTTTTTTAATTTTTTTTAACATTTATTTATTTTTGAGACAGAGAGACAGAGCATGAATGGGAGAGGGTCAGAGAGAGAGGGAGACACAGAATCTGAAACAGGCTCCAGGCTCTGAGCAGTCAGCACAGAGCCTGACGTGGGGCTCGAACTCACAGACAGTGAGATCGTGACCTGAGCCGAAGTCAGACGCTTAACCGACTGAGCCACCCAGGTGCCCCTATTTTTAATTTTTTTTTTAACATTTATTTATTATTGAGAGACAGAGAGAGACAGAGTGTGAGCAGGGGAGGAGCAGAGAGAGAGAGAGGGAGACAGAGAATCCCAAGCAGGCTCCAGGCTGCGAGTTGTCAGCACAGAGCCCAGTGTGGAACTCGAACTCACAAACCGCGAGATCATGACCTGAGCCAAAGTTGGACGCTTAACTGACGAGCCACCCAGGTGCCCCTAATTTGTTATTTTTAAAAAAGAGTTATGGATCATGCTTTGGGGTTATGTAGAAAAACTTTTTGCCTAAGCCGAGTCACGGGCATTTTATCCCTTTTTTTTCTAGGAGTTTCATTGCTTTATAGTTTATTTGTATGTGTATGATCCATTTTGAGTTAATTTTATACAAAATGTGAGGAATAGGCTGATGTCCTTTTTTTTTCCAAATAGATGTCTAATTTTTCCAGCACCATTTGTTGAAAAGACTCTAGTTGTTTGTTGTTTTTTTTTTTCATGGAATTGTTTTATATCTTTGTCAAAAATAAGCAGACTATATTAATGTGGACCTATTTCTGGACTCTCCATTATTCTCCTTTGATTTTTGTGTCCATTCCTTGACCAATTCCATACCATCTTGATCAATACAGTTTTATAACAAGACTTAACATGAGGTAGTGTGAATCCTCCAACTTTGCTATTTTTTCATATAATTTTCCCCTTCCCACACAAATTTGAAACTCACATTGTTAATAGCTACAAAAAGTCTTGCAGGATTTTGATGGGGATTGTACTGACTTAGCAGATTTCCGAATTATGCTATACTGAATCATGACACGTTTTTACGGAGCTGTACCATCCGTGGCCCTGCCCATTCACGTGTGATGGTATCCTTTCATTGTTGTGGGTTCCACAGCCACCAGCAAGCAATAGACCCTCTCTCTCTATCCCCTCCCCACCCTGTCTTTCATTTGAATCTTGCAGCATTAGTTATAATTGGAATGCAGTAAGCAAACGATTCATCGGGCTCCACGCATGGTTCAGGAGAAAAACACTATAAAGGGCACAAAAGTAAAATGACGTTAGTGCTAGTAATCTTTCTAAACAGCTCATTACCAATGCAGCCAAAATGCACTCTCATACACCCCCGCCTAAATCTACGGAAACCTTCTCTGACCCGAACACATACTCAGTAGCAATTTCCCCCAGTTACAAAATTCAGCAGGTAGATCAGCTTAAGGCTCAGCCTGATGCATTCAGTGATTGACAGCTGTCTGCAACAGCAGGACCTTACCCCACACGGTTGCAGCTTTGACAGTCAGATTTTTCCAGTGCTCTGAAGTAACCTGGCTCTTCTCTTTGGCTCCACAATTACCTGATCCCTATCTCTGATGAGATTAAAAACATCTAAAGGCAGTGGGGACATGTCTCGTCCCAGCATTAAGATGCACCAAGCTCCTTAGAAGGGAACAATTCAAGAAACTACCTTTAGTAAAACAAACCATGAAATGCAAACCGAGATAATTATAACAGAAAATTAATGTCTCTGTTATTTTTAATCCAGGCCTCTCAGGTCACTTTGTGAACAGGGCCCTACACACACAGAAAATTAAATTGGCCAAGTGTGCATTGCTGCAGCTGTGGCCCTGAGCCCCATCCAATATTTCTTCCTGAAATGGCTATATTTTTCCTTTCCGATGCTCCTGAGGTGAGGTGTCCCAAAGATTTGCTTTCTTCTCAGTGCTCATTACTCACCTTGAAAGAAGCCTCTTCAAATTTGACTTAAGGAACAGTCATTGTCTTTAATATTGTAGGAAACAAGGAAGAGATGGTGGAAAATAGAGGTATTTATCGTGGAGTATGAGTGGTTAGATGGAGGTAGGCCCTGGGAAAATGTTGGCACGGAGGCTGTGGGAAGGAAATCACAGGACCCTGTAACTTTCCATGATGGGCCCTGTGTTTTTTGTTTTTTGTTTTTGTTTTTGTTTTTTTTAACTAATTCGTGTATTTATTTACTTTAGACAGAGAGAGATCATGCACAAGCTGGGGAGAGGGGCAGAGGGAGAGAGAGAGAGAGAGAGGCAGAAAATCTTATGCGGGCTCCACGCTTTGCACAGAGCCTGACATGGGGCTGGATCCCATGACTGTGGGATGAACCTGAGCTGAAATCAAGACGAAGATGCTCAATGGACTTAACCACCCAGGTGCTCCACTACTGTGTTTTTAAATGAAACTTGCAGATCCAGAAGTAAATACGGAAAAAAATCTTGTGTTAGTAGAGCCAGGTGAATGCTCCTAATACACTAAATGTAATCTATTTGTAATGGTAGATATGTTGCTTTTCCAACCAAAATAATTTGTGTGTGCACGCTTTCTGCAGGGCATCCCCTTGGGTAGTGATTTGCTCAACAGTATTTCTTTTTCTTTTTTTCAATTTTATTTATTTTTTTATTATATGAAATTTATTGTCAAATTAGTTTCCATACAACACCCAGTGCTCATCCCAAAAGATGCCCTCTTCAGTGCCCATCACCTATTCTCCCCTCCCTCCCACCCCCCCATCAACCCTCAGTTTGTTCTCAGTTTTTAAGAGTCTCTTATGCTTTGGCTCTCTCCCACTCTAACCTCTTTTTTTTCTTTTTTTTTTCCTTCCCCTCCCCCATGGGTTTCTGTTAACTTTCTCAGGATCCACATAAGAGTGAAACCATATGGTATCTGTCTTTCTCTGTATGACTTATTTCACTTAGCATCACACTCTCCAGTTCCATCCACATTGCTACAAAGGGCCATATTTCATCCTTTCTCATTGCCACGTAGTATTCCATCGTGTATATAAACCACAATTTCTTTATCCATTCATCAGTTGATGGACATTTAGGTTTTTTCCACAATTTGGCTATTGTCTCAACAGTATTTCAGTCATGAGAAAAAATGCACTTGTGGAGGCCAACATCTGAGCAGGGAAGGGAAATAGTCTTGAAAGATATAATAACAAGGCTGTGATTTCTGACTTACTGACTCATCTTGTTTTCATAGTTTCTCTGAATGATCAAAGACTGCTTCTTAAGCTCCTTTGTGACATTTACATTTTATTGGTAACCCCTCCCCTTTCTGGGGACTTATATTTACCTTTAGATTCCATTAAAATCATACAATTATACAACTTTCGGGCACTGCCTTAGGCAGTAGCAATCCTTGACTCTCCTGCCCAGAGGTACCAGACCACCACCAGACCCACCTTGTCCCAAATACGTAGTCTCCATTTGTAGCTTCTGGATATCTTGGATTACCATGAAAGATCCAATCTGATATCCTAGGCAATTGACAAGAATATGCACATCATGATATATTAAATTATTCATTTATTCATTTAACCTGTATTTAGTAAGCACTATATACTATAAACTGAGTGATACAAGAGTGGCATGTCTGACTTTAAGGCAGTTGCCTCTCAGCTCCCAAACTTCTAGGATTTGAACTGATCTCATCTTGGCCTACAGCTTCCTATGGATACGACTAAACTCCAATATTGTTCTTGTATCCCATGACAACAAGAATTGAGAAGCTAAATTTCTAATATCCGTCTCTGGTTACATTTTCCTTCAACTCTATCCAACATATATAGGATTTTGTTTTTCCTGAGGATTTGGTCTTTAGATATTGGACTTTCCCTTAGGAGACGGGGTTCACTCTTTCTATTTGTTTCCTCTATATAGATCACCTTTAGGTCCCCGTGTAACCTCAAATGTTATTTTGTAGCTAGGACATGTACTAACCTATTTTGGGAAAGATATTGTCAAGAAAGACTATTTGGAAACAAGACCAAAACTGTAAGCTGGGGCCCAGTCTTAGCATTCGATGTCGCGCTAATAACCTCAAATTTATTTATTGTACAATAATAAAGAACTCTTAGAAATGTTGTGTCTTTAATTTTTGGATGCATAATGATAATGAATGCACAAGAAGGTTTATTTTATGGAAATGTGTAGTTTTGGTTGTTATATGCAAGAGGCTATATTCAGGGAATATTTGAAAGTTAACAGAATATTTCATAAGTAAAAAAAAATGTTATTTAAAATAAGATACTATTGGGGCACCTGGGTGGTTCAATCAGTTGAGCATCTGACTCCTGATCTCACTTCAGGTCTTGATCTCAGGGTCATGGTTTCGAGCCCTGCATTGGGTTCCATGCTGGGTATGAAGCCTATTAAATAAAGATACTATCAATCATCATTCAAACAAAAAAAATGAATATAAAAAATATTGGGACAGGGCACCTGGCTAGCTTCATTGGTAGAGCATCTCAAGGTCATGAGTTCAAGCCCCATGTCTGGCTCTGTGCTGACAGCTCAGAGCCTGAAGCCTGCTTCAGATTCTGTGTCTCCCTCTCTCTGCCCCTCCCCTATTCATGCTCTGTCTCTCTCTCCTTCAAAATAAATAAACATTAAAAAAATATATAAATATATAATATATAAACATATTATATATAAATATATTATACATAAATATATAACATATACATATATAGAGAGAAATAAAAAGTACTTCCAGACTAAAGAAATACTAAGTTATTCAGTCAAGCACCAACTACCTTTCCTTCATTTTATTTCCTGGAGGAAGTAAAGTTCACTGATTATGGATGACAAAAGAAAACCAAGGAGTGTATGATGATTCTCATGAACGGTGACTGAGACAAAGACCCTTCAATGGATGTGATTTTCTCATCTCTTTGCCCTCACTGGGAAAAAAAAAAAAAAGACAGTGGGGCCCAAGGAAAGAAGCAATTTTCTATTCTGTCTCTGACAACACTATGGAGTTCAGACAATTAAACTTTACTTGAAATGCAAAGTGATTTCTACCTCAGCATGCTACCAGAACAAATACACAAGAACAAGAAAGAGGGAAAGGAATAATCTTTCAGATACTTTTGGAGAAACACACTCTAGATTTTTAATCCTGAGAAGAGTCAAGATGAAAATTAAAGACACGAGGAAAATAGTAAATTCCAATGATTAAAACAGTTCACATCCAGCCCTGAAATTGGTCCTAACTATTCATGTAAAACTAATTTGTAATGATTTCTAGTTAATGTCTAACTTCTTACACTATAGTTGGTGTTAGTCTTTAAAACTGCAATTAAGTGACTAATTTAATTTCTAAAATTGCCATTACATTTTCTTTTGGTGTGGCTGAGTTTAAATTATTAATATACTTGCAATTTATTTTTCATACTTTTCTTTTTGTGAATAAATGAGCTCTGGTTTTTGTAAGGGCTAGTGAACTTTGGGTTTCAGATGTGTTATGAGTTTCTTTAATAATATTTTGAACTCTTCATATCCCACATCCTATTTTTCTAAGCACATTTTCTTTTTCTCTGTAGATTTGCAAAGGCAAAGTATATATTGAATCTCATCATCCAATGTGTGAAGGATCATTGGTTGTCCAGGAAGACTTTGATCTCTTTTCTATCCTTACAATTACTTTTTGTCTCCAAATAATATTTCCTAAATGTTAATTTAGCCATGTGTGACCCAATGGAGTCTTAATGCCTCAAGAACAATGGTGCAGTCTGCTTCTCAGTGACTCTGGAAAGGTGTAGAAAGAAGGCAGTGTTTAGTGTTCTTTCAGGGGACAATGAGAGGAAGTTTATAGGGCCAGGGCTGTGAAGAGAAGCAACAAACAGGCCATGGGCCAGGATCTATTGCTTCCCAGTGAGAAATGAAAAGAAAATAGACAAAGCTAAAACCAGAACCAAGAAGGGCCTCTCCCATATGGTACCGGTGTCAGGACTCAGTGCAGAAAAGAAAGGATTTCGGGATTAGTGCTACCCCCACAGAGTGCCACTGAAAAATCTTTAACATTGCCAGAAGCTCTCTCCACATGACACTAAACATCTGTTTAAAAATTAATCTTTTAAGTGGATATTTCCAAATAACTTTATAGTTAACAAAACACAGACAAAATGTTCTTTAATTTTTTTTTTCTATTTTTCTCAATTTTGTTAAGGCAAATGCACACACACATAAGCACATACACAGCTTTCTGTGTTCTATATTCTTCTTTTAAAAAAATTATTTTACTTTTTGATAGAGAGACAGAGCACAAGTGGGGGAGGGGCAGAGAGAGACGGAGACACAGAATCCGAAGTCGGCTCCAGGCTCCGAGCTGTCAGCACAGAGCTCACCGCGGGGCTTGAACTCACAAACCGCGAGATCGTGACCTGGGCCGAAGCCGGACACTTAACCAACTGAGCCACCCAGGCGCCCCTACGTTTTTCTAATTTTTAGTTCCCATAACCACACACTTCCGTGCTCAAAATACCAATCATACATGACAGCAAAATGTTTCAAGTATACGATTAGACATGTAGGCAAGCATATGCGTGTGTATACACACACACACGCACACACACAAGCCTGCTGAGAAAAAATTGGTTCTTTTGCTTGAGTTTTAGGAACCGTCAGAAAGATTTTTTTCTAGATGGTAATGAAAATGGAATAAAAGCAGAAGTGGTTTATTTAAGCTAATCTACGAAGCATAAATTTTAAACTTCTTCACCGTGGACTTCCAAAGAAGCAAGGTAGCATGACTAATAAATTATCAATGGGAATTATGAAAAAAAAAGACCTGTACCAGTAAAAATTATGAGGAAATCTCTAATTCCTCCCTCAGAAACCTTGTAAGTAAATGTCATGTTTGACAAAGTAGTTCATGTTGAGAAACACCATCTGTGAGGGATATTAGAAACTAGGAGGAGATGTCATGCTTGATAAAGCTGGTAACGCCGATGCCCATCAGAAGAGCTGGCTAATATTTCAACAGCACGGGGAAAAGACAGTCAAGAGAAAAAAATGATGAGTTGGAAGAAAACACCTGAGACCCCTGCTAATGAAAACAAGCACATGAGAATATTCTGTATAAAAGTGTTTCCCATCCAAACAACGTATTTGTACTTCTGTTAGGGAAACACACCTCCTAATGTTTAATATTTCCTCTCGGCTTCCAGCGAACACCTTGATCTGTCCTCGGACACTCACCAAATATGGTTTCTGTGCACATATTGATTTCCAAAGCCTTGAAGTTTGAAAAAACAAAACAAAACAACACAGGAAGCCAACAAGTCGTACTCCCCGTTCTGGACACATATGACCGTATTACCATTCAATTCAATGAGTATGTCTGGAGGGTGTTTTCTGTGGCTGGCTCTGTGCTGGGCACCACGGGCACGCGCCCGCCCTCAGGGAGCTCACAATCTAGTATAAATGCACATGGAAGAAGGCTATCTCATGACAGCTCAATGTGGTAAATCCTCATAATGAGCATACACGGTAAGCAGCATACTGTAGAGGAGGGTATGGCCGTGGTTATGCCGACAAGACTTCACATGAGCTGTGTTGTGAAGGATGGATGGTAGTTCATCGGGGAGTGAGAATCTAGATGAGGTTCTGAATCATGCGTGAACTTTCATAAAAGTACCTTCGTATCCATATTTCCCTAGCACCCCAGACAAAAGCTGCTAATAGTCTCTATCAGTGCATCGTGCCTTTGCAGTTATCTGTAAAACAAACATGTTAATTTTCAGCCGTCTCTCCACTGAACTACAAATTCCATGTTGGCAGTGACAACTGTTCTGTTCGCCATTTTGTCTGCAGTAATGAAGACAAATTCAATAAGTTCAAAGTCAATTAACTGATGGACTGTTCTAGAAGACCCTCGGTAATTTTTCCCTGTACAGGTCTCCTGATACCCACTCTATAATTAATGAGACTTTCTTTACTCAAAATAAATAAACAAATAAATAAAAGATGCAAAAGGCAAACAATGTCTGTTAAGAAAGTTGTACTAAGATGTATCTTTTCCCTTCTTTGGAATGTGAATTTCTCATATGCTGCACTACACAAAACAACACTTGCAGAGCTCCTGTGGAAAGAAGAAAGAAAGAAAGAAAAAGAAAGAAAGAAAGAAAGAAAGAAAGAAAGAAAGAAAGAAAGAAAGAAAGAAAGAAGAGAGGGAGTGAAGGAGGGAGGGAGGGAGTAAGGAAGGAAGTAAGGCAGGAAGGAAAAAAATAAATGAACAAAAACTTGCTTCGATGTGTTATCTGCTCACTGTTACGGCAGCTACAAGAATGGACAGGAACCTATCCTGTCAACTAACCTCAAATGGCCTAATGTAGTTATGAGATAGCTTACAAAATAGGTCTTCCCTTTGAAAAATCATCTATAGTAAGAAAGAAAAACCTTTCGTCTTTGTTTTTCTCCCAAACCGTGAGTCAAGGACTGCTCAGACTTTGGGGAAACAAAACAAAAACTCTCACAAAGCAAAGGGCTAAAGCATGTCAGTGGAGGGCTGGATTTAGTGTATTATCCAATTGTTGATTAATATCATTTGGTAAAGGACAAAGGGCAATAGAGATGTACCTAACCTCCGGCTGAAGTCTCCTGTGTCATAAAATTCATCTTCATTTCTCGTTTAAAAAGAATCAAATTAAACTTGGCCGAGATTTTGGCCAGCCCTTCAAACTTGAAGTATGTGGGGATCAATAAGTAAAGAAAGCCTAATAAAAGTAACAGTGCTATTTTCTGGTGCTTTCCATGTACCAGACAATATTCTGGTCTTAAAGGGACAGCATTTACCCCCACGGAGCCCTCTGTTCAGTTATGTGAGCAAATTTTAAGTGCTGGGTTGAGAAGTGTGTGTACTGGCTCAAAACAACAGGGGGTGTGGACAGTCTATACAAAATGTAGTGGGACACATGGCTAGCGGGACAAACACAATCATAAGAGCCCAGCTTTGATACATAGAGCTGTCTTGAAAAGAAATTTTTCTGGAATTAGGAGGAGAGAATGAAAACCATGACCTAACCATGCTGTGATCATGGGTGACTTAAATAAAACTAAAGATAAACATCTACCATTAATTCAACAACAGACCACATTTACCTTTGTGAAGGCGAATGTGCCGTTAAATAATAGTAAAATTTTTCTTTTAATAATTTATTTAAGAGACAGAGTCTCTAAGTGTTTTGATGATATGTATGTTCCTATTAGAAGTAGGATCCAGACACAGATTTGGTAAACTGGAGAGAAAGAAAGAAAAAAAAAAATAGCAACTCTATGTTATAGTCACTTTGGTATTAGAGCAAAATGTTTTAAATTCAAGTAATTTTGTACGCAGACTCCAACAAATCTATGTGCTCATTGGATAGACCAGGAATTAAATGTAAATACCTTCTTTGCAGACTTCTTGTGACTATTAGAACAGTACCTTGTGCACAATAGTTGGTCAATAAAATTCGCAATGGCTTGGCCTCCATAAACTAGGATTCCCATCACCTTCTCTTCACTTTTTATTGTGACCCCTCTCCTTTTCTTGTCTTCGTTTCTTTACTACACCTTTCTCACTCGTGAAGGCTGGTATAAAGCGTCTAGCTGTTGGATGATGCTGATCTTTAGTATCGCTGCTGGGGCAGTATTTGATGTTCTCCCCAGGAAGCAGCCAGCAAGAGAAGTGGGGGGATCTATTTTTGGTTCAGAATTGAACACCCAGGAGACTCCTTCAGCTAAAAGGGGCTTAAAGTGCCTTCTGCTCACCACATGTCACAGAGTTTATTGATCCGCTGAGAACTGCAGCTCATAAGGAGCACAGACATAGTTGGAAGCAAGACAGAGGCATGGAGCCTCAGTCCCATAGGGTTACTGCCATTAAGAAACAAACAAACAAACAGGAAGTTAAAAAAAAACAGGAAGTTAACATTATGCAAAGTATATGTGAGAAAACAAGTATGCAGTAAAAAAAAAACAAAACAGTTAAGACTCATTGTTTAGACTGAGGGAAAAAAAACTAAGACCTTTTGGTTATAAATAACAAGGGCTAAGATCAAGGAAATGGATATGTAAACTGACAGAGTGTGTACATGCTGCATCTTTAAAAGGTAGGTTAACATGTTCATTCTGCTGGGGATTGTTACACATCAAATGTTTTCTCTGGATCCAGTCTTCAGCTTCAGACATTTCTCTCCCTCCTAGTCACTGCCTAAATTTGCCATTGTCTGCTCTGTGGCTTTTTTCTCAAAAATGTATTAACTTTGAAGGATTGGTCTGATGAATTCTATCAATGCAAGGCACTCTTCTCTACGTATAATCATTATCTAATCATTATATAACTAACTTTTGGGGGACTATCTTTAAGAAAACTTTCAGAAGGTGGAAAAACTACGTATTTTACATGCCATCCCATCATCTTCAAGGTTCAATTTTTTTCTGAGAAGTTAGTTGTCATTTCATTGTTGCTTTTTAAAACATGTGGGGTTTTGGGGCGCCTGGAAGGCTCAGTCAGTTAAGGGTCTGACTTCAGCTCAAGTCATGATCTCACAGTTTGTGAGATTGAGCCCCGCGTTGGTCTCTGTACTGACAGCTCAGAGCTTGGAGCCTGCTTCAGATTCTGTGTCTCCTTCTCTCCCTGCCCCTCCCCCTGCTTACGCTCCCTCTCTCTCTCTCTCTCTCTCAAAAATAAATAAACATGTAAAAAAATTTTTTTAAATAGATAAAAAATAAAAGATGCAGGGTTTTCTCCTGTGGGTGTTTTTATGATTTTCACTTTCTCATTGGCTTTCTTCCACTCTCTTACATTGTGCCTATTTATTTATTCATTCTGTGTTTATCCTGTTTGGTGTGGTACCTCTTGTTGATATCTTTCCTCAACTTTTGAAAATACTTGGCCATTATCACTTCAAACGTTGTTTGTGCCTTAATCTCTCTTTCTCTCTACTCTCTTTTGGGAAAACAATTACATGTTTTGTTTTTTTTTTCCCTAAGGCCTCTTCCATATATAGTTTCTATTTTTCTCTTACTTTGGTTTGGATTATTTTCCTGCAAATCCATTTTATTTACAATCCTTTACTCCCTAGTGTCCAATCTGCCCTTACACCCACCTAGTGTAGTCCTAATCAAAAGTCTGACTCATTAGTTCCCAGGATTTGTATCTGTTCCCTTTGTATAGATTGCAACTCCCTGTTTAAAATGTTAACCACCCCGGGGCTCCTGGGTGGCTCCGTCAGTTAAGCTTCAAACTCTCTATTTCTACTCTGGTCATGATCTCAAGGTTTTTGGGATCGAGCCCTATGTTGGGCTCTGCACTAACAGCACAGAACCTGCTTGGGATTCTGACTCTCTCTGCCCCTCCTGCACATACTCTCTCTCTCTTTCTCTCTCTCTATCTCAAAATAAATGAATAAACATTTAAATACAAATAAAAAATAAAATGTCAATCACTCTGTTATCTTATCTTGTTAATTATGGTTATTGTAAAGTTTTGCATGATAATTCCAATATCTAGATCACCTGTGAAATTATTTCTATTGTCTGTTTTGTTTTGTTTTGTTTGTTTGTTTTTGTTTTTTGTTTTTTGTTTTTTTTGGCTGGGGAGGTTTCTGTTATTGATGTCGCGGTTTCATTTGTGTGCTTGTATAGTAAATGCTGGACATTTAGACCAAAACAGTGTAGGGGTTCCAAAACTTCCTTAGCTTCTGGCAGGTAGTTTGAATAGAGGTACATCATATTATTCTAATTAGGCCTTGAATTAATAATAAACTAACTTATCAGTCTTTATATGGGCTCAGTTTTTTCTTATCCCTCCTTACTCCTTGGATTTATTCCAGGAGCTTTCTTTCCTGGCTGGCTGTGACCTCCAATTTTCCTCTCCCTGCCACCATTGAAGTTGCCAAAAGCCCTTCTAATATCTTTAGTCTCCTAGATTTGGCTTTCTGCGTGGGCTCTCCAACTCTTGCCATATGCTACTTCTGAAGCAGTATAAAATACCGTGCTCATTCCAATATAGAAATGTCTTTCATTCTTTCTTTATGGAAGCTTGACTGCTCAAGTTCTGGCTCTCTTTGTACCCTTAAATAAAAAATTTGGGGGGGGGTGTAGGGGTATTGTGTCCAGCTTTCATAACTGTTCTCAGCAGGAAATTGTTATCCTGCAAGCCAATTTGTCTAAGAACCTGAAGTCTACCTGTGTATTTTTATACCTAGCTGTATACTAATTTCATGAAAATGATCCAATAGAAATTGTTTTGTTTTTAATTTTCTACATTAGCACACTTAATTCTAGTGCACTTAATTGAGTTATGATTTGAGCATTCAGTTTCTAGATAGATGTGGGTAGCAGCAATGCAGGACTGTTTCATGAGATGCCTCTATCAGAAACAAAATGTTCATTCAAAATCAAGGTATGGTTTTTTGGAAACTTGAACTTAAAGGGCCTAAAATGTTCTAAATTTGCCTTTTTTTTTCCTTAGCATAATACTTTGGCATATATTTTACTTTTAGAATCACTTCTCCTGTGGTTTGTACTTGAGTACTTAAAGCTCACTATTTTAGGATTTTTGATGTCCAGAGTGGGAAAAGAGGAAGTATTCAAAAATTTAGGATACCATACTGTTGTAGAAAAGTGTGAGACTTGCAGAGATGCCTGAATCTCTATCTGAGGGCCTAAAAACCATGGAATGTCAAATAAAATAAAATAAAATAAAATAAAATAAAACAAAATAAACCACCAGGATTACCAAGTACCTCCTTCCTATTTTCTACTTTGCCTTTATGGCAATGAGGGAAGTAGAAAGGAGTACAGGTTTCGTATAAGTCTGAAGTGGGATGGGCAAAATGTGTTTCAAATTCCTATTATGTGCTTTACTTCAATTCGTTAATAGGTTCACTGTGTTGCTATGTCACAACCTGGGTCTCACTTTTACCCAGAGGCCATTAGAAAAGGTGAAAGCTAGAGAAGATCTCCACAAAAGACTCCATCCATACATCCGTAGCACTCCATCCAACACGCATGTGGGATGTTGAGCCTACTCCTTGAGGTGGGACTTCTAGGTCTTCATGAAAGTTCTATCGATCCTGCAGCAAGATGCTGCTGTCAATGAACCAGAAGGAGTTTTTTCATCCTTCCATGACACCATTTGTGTGACCACTGATTTCTTCAAAATAAATTGAAACACCAGATGTAAAATCAGTTTTGCATATGGCTCATCTCTTTAAGTAGCCATCTCCACTCCAAACACTATAGCACAATATATATATCACCTGAAAATAAAACTATTTTTCTTAGTCTCTCTCTCTCTTTATACACACACACACACACACACACACACATACACACACACACACATATATATGTAGATAGATTTTTTTTTCTTCTCTACTGGGAATAATATTGAATAATACTGGAGTAATCACACTTCTTGCCATATCCTGAAATGTCCAAATGTAATAGGAACTCCCCTGCTTTATTTAAAATTTTTTAACATTTATTTATTTTTAATATTTTTATTTATTTCAGAGAGAGACAGAGCATGAGCAGGGGAGGGTGGAGAGAGGGAGAGACACAGAATCTGAAGTCGGCTCCAGGCTCTGAGCTGTCAGCACAAAGCCCAACGTGGGGTTCGAACTCATGGAGTGTGAGATCACAACCTGAGCTGAAGTCGGACGCTCAACTGAGCCACCAAGGCACTCCTAACATTTCTTTATTTTTGAGAGACAGTGAGAGAGACAGAGCACAAGCTAAGGAGGGGAAGAGAGGAAGGGAGACACAGAATCTGAAACAGGCTCCAGGCTCTGAGCTGTCAGCACAGAGCCTGATGGGGGGCTTAAACTCATGTAGCATGAGATCATGACCTGAACCGAAGTTGGACGCTTAACCGACTGAGCCACCCAGGCACCCCAAGAACCCCTCTGCTTTTCTGCTTTCCACTGTAAGGTCAACCATTGGTTCAGGATAGATAATTGTTAGTATATCAAGAACCCATCCTTATGATACTAGTTTTTAGCTTTTACCAGAAATAATTGGTCCATTTTTCCATGGGCTTGCTCAGAGTCAAAAAATATGAGCATACATTTTTTTTTCCTTCTGCATAATGATCTAATTATGGAAAGAGATTTCCTAATATTAAATTAACCTGGAAACTCTGTTTTGACAAAGTAAATTATAAGCTTAATATACTATTGGATTGTATGCATGGCAATTTGTGTAAGATTATTATGTCTATTCTTGCATATGCTCATTCTGTAGTTTTCTCTTGGAAAAAGAATTAATTTTTCAAAATAAATGATAAAACTTTCCATAATTTTCTCTGCCCTAGAAAAACTTTCATAGCATTAGAATGTGTCATCACTAAAAACCTAAAAGACTCACCATAGAATAATCAATAATTTATGTATTTTTTTAAAATTTTAATACGTTGGCATTTTTGAAACTGATAGTACATAGTATTTATGTATTTATGTTTTGTACTTCTTATGATAACTTTTCTCTACTTCTCTTGTAGCCCAAATGTATTCTTAGGTCCCAGCAGCCTGTAGTTCCTGATAAAGTCTATAAGTCTCTCTATGTTCAAATTCTGGTTCTATCAGACATTCAGCTTTGGCATCTGACCTATTAATTAGTCCTTTTAAGCTTCAGTTTCTTTATCTTTAAAATGAGAAGAAATGATACATTTATAACGTCCGTCTGTTTGGGAATTAAGGAATATAATGAATGCATACCATTTAGAAATGCCTAGTACGTGATAAACATTGAAAAATTATTATCAGTTATTGTTATAAAAGGTTTTATCCCTGAGCCGTTTTGATCGATAGTACCACTGCTCACACAGGAAGACCTGAGTCCATACTCTTGGTTGCCAACCCCCAAACAAATAATCCATATCACTGTCTGTGTCTCTGCCTTTGACATTCATTAAAAAAATATATTTACTGAGGGCATGCTGTGCACGATGTACTATTCTAGGCACTGTGGATATGGAATGATGGAAAAACACAACTTGCGTTCATGAAACTTTCATTCTAGTAATCTTTCCTCTGTTCTACCACCCTTCCTTCTGTCGGTCATCTGCCGATCCATGCTCCTTTTTAATACGTACTTCTTATATTTTTTAAAATAAGAATGGAATTGTTTTTCAGAGATAAATGACATTTTGCCATGTATTTTTCAGTGTCACCCTTGAATCCTAGGCCTAGATTTTATTCTTGAAAGTTTGGGTGGGGGAAAAGACTTGACGGATTTGATCTGGGCTGTGGTATGATCAGAGCTATAGTCTAACATTTTCCATTGGACAGCAGGGCATATTCAGAATGGAGCAGTGAGTGGGAATCAAGGCAGCCCGACTTATGAGGGTATAAAAATGGAGGAGAGAGAAGAAAAAGGGAACACTTGCACATGCAGTCCAAGCAAGAGTTGACAAATTATTTATGCAATGATAGGGGAAAGGAAAAGGAAATTAGAAAAGGTGCAGCCATAAAAGTCAACCTAAATAATTGAGAGTATTAGGAGTGCTGCTAATAAGAACCAGAGATATAAGAAAAATGACTAATTTCTGATGGTGAGATTCCTTGTTATATATGTATTAGCCTGTAAGTCTTAAGATAGTACCTGGAGGGAGGGAGAAAAAAAAAAAAAAGCAAAGTGTAAATTACGTGTTCATGGCTCTATTGCCAATGCCTAAAATTTTGCCTAAAATATGGTATGTGTGAACGGACTGAGTGACAGTTTTTAAATAATTTAAAAATGCAAATATAAATAGAAATCTCATTTGCTCACCAAAATTTATATAATTGTCATCAGACAGATTCTTGAAAGGAGCCTGACAGTCTTAAATTCAATTATTAAATAAATACTTCAAATATTTGTAATTTGATTTTAATTGTGAGTGATTTCCATATATGAAAATATGACACTCTATCAGACAAAAAATATATTAACAAAGTGTTTTAAAAAAAAGGCTTGGCAAATATGTGCAATGTTGCAACCAGAATTAATGTTCCTAACATACAAATGCTCTTATGAGTCACAGATTTCAACCTAAATAATACAGTAGAAAAAAGGCGATTCTACAATTCATGACAGAAGAAACGCAAATAATCAACAGGTGTATTAAATAATAATAAATATTAGCAGTCATACAATTTTGTCTAATTTGATAGAACAAGGAAAATATTTGTAATAGTATTATGTAATTACAGGTAAACAGGACATCTCCAAAAGTAACAGAAATGGGGGGGTGCCTCGATGCATCAGTCAGTTGAGCATCAACTCTTGATTTTGGCTCAGGTCATGATCGCAGGGCTGTGGGATCAAGCCCCATATCAGACTCTGTGCTGAGTCTGATGCTTAAGATTCTCTCTCTCTGTCTCCTTCTGTCCCTCTCCCCTGCTCACTCTCTCTCTTTCTAAAATCTAAAATCTAAACATTTCTAAACTCTAAAAAAGAACTTTAAGAAGAAGTAATAATAATGGCATTTAGTAAATGTTACAGTAACTTGAGGAGCAGAATTTCTCATTTTCTCACTAAGTTTAAAATGGCTGCCCCATCACACTCCAAAATCCCACTTCTAATAATCTGTCCTTTGAAATATTCACAAGGTAAGCATATAAGAATGTTGATTACAGTGTTATTGTTGGTAATAGGAAATAAATCAGAAAGGAATTTAAAATCCATCAATATATACAGAGTTCAAAGTTAGAGTACAGCCATATGATATAATACAATGGAAACAATAAATACATAACAGGTAGCTCTTGACACATTGACATAAATCATCTCTGGGATCCATTAAGTCAATAATGCAAGCTGCTAGGCATAGGGTAGTGGTAGTATAACCTCATTTACGTAAATATGTAAACGTGTGCATGCCTGTGCTCCTGGTCTGAAGGTGTGTTTGCTCAGGTGATTCAAGTTGTGTGTGTGTGTGTATACACCAGTACACAAATATCGGGAAAAACATTCAAGGAGTGGGAAAAAGAGGCCACTTTAAGAAAATGGAGAAAAAGACTGGGAAGAGGGCCAAAAAGGGTATGCACTTAATGGTTTTATGTCTGTATTTCCATATTCTTTGTCAAGACTATGTATTACTTTGTGGGGGGAAAAAAAAAACCAAGGGTCTTAAAAGCAAACAAATGAAATAGTTAGTTGAAGGGAGATGACTTTAAAGTCTCTGAGAGTAGGAGACATAATTTCTTAGAGAAGTCAGATTTTTGTTTGTGTTATTACTCTCTAGTAAATACATCATAGACTGCTCTAATGAATGTATTTATACACACTAATGGGAAAAAATTCATGTTCCAACAATCTCTGAATAATTCCTGATAATATACAATTCATCAAAATTATGGGAACTCCATCCTTTTCTATCTTATTGGGAATAATTGTAGCTTCTTTAGATTTCCCATAGGTGCTCTTAGAGGCCGCAGTGAATTAAAAATGAGAGGTAGGTGGGCAGGCTAAGGCAGTTAACTAGAAATTAGGAGAGTAGTTTAGACTCGGCTAGCTAATGTGAACTGTGGCTTGCTTCACCGATAAAATGTGAGGAGACTGATTATATTGTTTACATTTTTCAGAATTGCAGATTTAAAGAGTTCTAGAGTCTTCTGGAATTCTGTGTCTCTAATTGCAGTGGTTCCCTCAAAATGCTTCACCAGTCTGGACGGATCACTTAGTGTGAGTTTCTCCAGAAAAATGATTTAGCTTGGGGTAGCTTATTTGGGAAGTAATCTCAGGAAATACCAGTAAATAAGTAGGGTCTTGAGACATAGAATAGAGATGAACCGAGCCGAGAAAAGTATAGTGTCTAATCTAGTCAGTTACCACCGTGGGCATTGGAGCTCAGTCCCCCTGGGAATGACCTGAGAAATCTCTGGTGTTTATACATCAACTCCCTTCTCCTTAGTGGTTGAGGGCTGTGACTGGAGTACTTAATGCTATGGCATGTCTGTTTGCCCAGCACAAAGGCAGCACGCCCCAACAGCTGGACTAGGTGCTCCATGGAAGAGACTCCCATATTCCCACCAAAGAAGCCTTCAGCATGTAGAGCTACATGCTCAGGGGACAAGGGCAAGGCACTGAAGCATCTGCTATATTTCACCACTTGCAACTTCATTCTGTCAGGTTACTTATTTTTCAAGGGGTAGTCACAAACACTTAACAAAAAAAGGTCTATGATAGGAGTTTTAAGGGGAAGAGTTACAGTCCCTGCTGGCCCACTCATTCCCAAAGTTATCACTGATTTTCATCCTCTCTATCCCTTACCACTTATTCTATATTCCCATCACCCTGGACTATTATTCCTTCTGGCCAAGGTTGCCTGGGCACTGGGGTATATCCAGACCTTTGTTCCTGAGTATTTATCCAAACTCTATCAAACTCTATCTCTTTGTGGTAATGAGGATCCCATCTTGTCCAGCCTGGTCACTCCTTCCTTTGCCCACTAATCCCACACAGCATGAAAAGCCCCAACTGACCAAGCAGAAGCCATTGCTTTAGGTAGTAAAAGGAGACAGATCTAACTTACTTACCACTGAGTAGTTTGCTGGCCTTTTTAAGAGTCCGAATCATAAGGAGAGCTCAGCACTAGTCTTTGCTGTTAATAGGTTGGACACTAAGCTCCGGTAGGAGCTATAATTCCTTTGGTGAAAGGGAACTCATGTGCTTGCACTGACTCATATTCTCCACTCTGGCCACAGTAGCTACTTTGTTCACGGAGCCATTGCGAATCACTGGTCTTGCTTCCGTCCTCAGGGTGAGCAAAGACAGAAGAGGGTGTAGCTCCCCTCGTCAAGTTATTGTATTCCCTTGTTGTTTTGTGCATCCTCTTGACAGATATGCCTCAGTAGGCATTGATATTACTTTCAAAGATCCACACACACTTTATGCTCATGGGTCCATAGAACTTCCTATCTCTGAAATTCCAAGTTTCCTGCTTCTGTGCTCCCCTCAACAAGCCAAGACATTTGCCATTGCGCTAGAATCTATGTATATTCTTATTTCAGCCAATTTTTTCTCCATACCACATTGATAACCTTGTGCAAGCATCAGCACACTGTGGCCAATGGTCCTGCCACCTGGTGTATGTAAATAAAATTTCATTAGAACACAGCTGAACCCATTTGTTTAAGTATCATCGATAGCTGCTTCCACATTACAAGGACACGGTTGAGTAATTACGAAAAAGACCCAGTGGTCCACAAGTCCCCCAAATGTTCTATCTGGCTCTTTAAGAGAAAGTTTGCTAGGCTTGGACCTCGTATATTGCTGGAATCTCTTTATGTGGGGGGAACAACTCCTCTCTACTGTTTCTCACGGCCAACCCTGACTGAAACTGTAATCTTCAACAGTGTACTTGTGGCCGCATCAACATATCTAGCCAACCTCTCATCATGCACGACCCAGGCATCAGTTTTATCTTACTTTGTTGGTTGGTTTCGGCAGCCTCAGTGAATCCACCTGTGTGAGCTGAGGGAGTTGTGTCAGTGCATCTGAGGTAGGTGACACAGGGTCTGAGCTCTTTGCTTGTGCAACTTACTTGTACCCTCTGTATTAATCGTGTTCTTAATTTGCTGTATCTTATGCTTTGACGTTTGAGGGATGACCTTGAGAGACACTTCCCTCCTAGGGCTAGCTAATTCCCAAAGATAATAACAGCTTGCCTACAAGTATGCTTTTCATAGTCAACCAATAATCTCAAACCCATAGGTCCCGACCACCTCCTTATCTCACTCTTACACACCAAGCCAATATTTCCCCTTCCCTAAATCACCAAATCCAGGTACCAGGCAACTATATCCCACCCCTATAGCCCCCTGCCTGCCAGAATTATTCAAACTGGCCAGTCCTAAACTGTTTCCTTTGCCCTACTTTGCCGTTTCCATAGAAACCCAAATAAAGGCTCTCTCCTAGGCTTTCCCATTGCTCCCGTTTCTACTTCTTGATCAAAATCTGATGCCTTCCCCCTATGCTCTCTTGAGAAATGTAAGTAATCAGTCTTCCTTCACTGGTGTTGGCCTCTCCATGTTATCATTCAGTCACCTTCATAAATTAAAATCCCATGGGCCCAAATAAAACGCCCTCTGGATCTGCTCAAGTTCATTCCTGAATGTTCGGTCTCCAACTCATGATGGATTTACTACTATTCCCACCCAAACTTCTCAGGCTCCCAATAAATAGATCAAAGTTCTATTCCTATGTTTAATGTGTGCTGTGTTCAGAATTCAAAGGGGTCTAGCAAGTACTAAGCCTCTCTTTCTTAGTATCACAGAGCACAGTGCACAAAATCTCATCCTTTACCTTGAACAGGTTGTCTGGGCATGGAATTCACTATAGCCCTAAAATGTCCATTGATGGGACAGCCCTTAAAACTTTGCATGCCTTATCTCCCAGTCTTCGGTGCATGTAGATCTTACTAGAATGCTGGCCACTTTTATCTCACCATGCCCAATTAGCATAACGTCATCAAAATGGTAGGCCAATGTGATATTCTGCGGAATTTCCAGATAGTCCGGGTCCCTTCAGACTGTACTATGACAAAGACACATACACTTGGGCCAAGCACGTTATCTTGTACTGCTGTCTATCCTGGGTGACGACGAACTGCTTCTGATTCTTCTGCTGGATTGATATCTTAAAGAACATTTTCACCCAATAAAGCCAGGTAAATAGTCGTATACCAAGTTGTAGAAAGTATGTTGACCTTTCCAAGGAAAGACACCACATCCAGTACAGCCTCTGTAGGTAGGGCTACCACTTTCCTCAGTTAATAGTCCTCGCTATCATCCATGATGGCCCTACTTTGCTGTGCAGACACTAAGCCAGAAGCTTAAATGTGGATATGACAGGAACAACGGCCTTTGAGGATGACACTAGTCAGCCATCCTACCCGTGCTTTCGGTTTACCATCTTGGCTGCAGGTATGGGCATTCCCTTTCTCCGGTGTACATTAGTTCTTCTGGCACATTGCTGTAGGTTCCTTCAGTGAAACGCGGGGGAGTTTCTATGGGAGGTGCTTCCTGTGGACTTCCATTCATGGGCTCTGGCTCGGAGAATGAGCTCCGATGTGGAAACTCAGTAGCAGCCATATTTTTCCTTTATAATGGATGATAGAGTAGTCTCCTCTTCTGCTCCTGGTCTGTTGGTCATGTAAGTAAAACAATTCCACCAATGGCACAAAGGAAGCCAGTTCCATAGCAGAATCTGTCACTGTCCATATAGGTCTACAGAGGTCTTCAACGAAACCTTTGGCAATGCTCGTACCCTGACTAGCACCGTGAAGGAAGATTCTAGGGGCTTCCCCAGGGAACACGGTCAGCTGGTAGATTCTCTTTTTTTTAATACAATATATCAATTTTAACATGCTCACTTCTTTGAGCCTTTTTATCCATATATATTTTTTCATGGCAGTTCTGTCATCTTCACTTTATTTTCAATATGCCATAATTTTTGTTAAGCTCCAATGATCCACTCCATGCCAGCAGTATACTGGTTTGTGCTTTAGCGATCGTTGCCGGGACATTACGCCCCAAATTACAGAAGAGTATCCTCATATTAATCAAATCTCCACTATCAATCCTTATGATCAACCTACCACCGGGGTTGAGCAAACTCCAGAGCAATTGCTAAGGTGTTCTCTTAGTTCTACCCATCCATGCTAGCAAGTGCCTTTAGCACTTTAGGAAATAAGATCCTTCCTCCTGTAGCAGGGACAAGAGCTCCACAACGAGACATACTGAGACTTACCTTAATTATTGCTCAAAAAACAGTACTGGGGGAAGATTCTTGATGAGAGCAAACATAATGTTGTGAGGCATCTGCCACAAGTAAGGATTTAGCATGATCTCTAGGTAAGAGAAGACTGCTAATATCTAGCAAGGAGAAGGTGGTCATTCCTGCCTCCTCAGAAGACTCGGAGGAACCTGGCTGCTTCTGGTTCTCAACCCACCAGAAAGTCCCATCCCTTTCCTCAAGATTTAAGTCCCTTCCCTGTTTGGGTCCAAACAAACACCAACATAAGAGACTTATTGGAACTGTGCATTCAGCTACGTTTCTAACTTTGCAAACTGTCCCATCCTGGAATTGGATTTTCGGAAAATCTACCATCAGTTTCAGTAAATGAGTAATTTTAAATTCTGGCTTTAATAGTAGAATTAAACTGAGAGTTGACCCACCTATGTCTGTAGTTTTCTTCTTGCAGAGTTTCAATGACATCTAACAAGAGTCAACTAAACCCACCTTCTTATAACTACCATTGACTTTCTGCCTCTCAAGCGCTGGAGCTTTTGCATGGGCCAGTGTATCCAGTTCTATCTCTACCCCACCCCAATCTGCCATCATCAAATGCCAGAAATTTTGACGATGTAACATGGCTGAGGTTGTCAACATTTATCCTAGGACCAACAGTAAGTTCATTGTAGCCAGTTGACTAGCAGGTGATCCAAAAATCAGAAGGAATGCCTAAGGTTACCTTCTTAGAAATAAAAGAGTCTTCAGGATAAGGATTCTAGTACAATTAGTTTATTTGAAAGGTTACCACAGGAAACACTAGTAAAGTAGTGGGAAACAGACAGGGAAGAGAAGGAAACCAGTATGGAGTGAAGGACTGAAGCAAAATGAAAAAAAGGGAGAGCATTAGGAGGTGAGGTCAGAGAGATAATGGGTGTAGATTTTGTATGGCCTTGTAGACCACTATAAAATTGTGGATGTTATTTTGAGTAAGATTCGGAACATTATAGGCTTTTGATCAGTAAACAACTGATGTAATTTATCTTTTAATAGGAAAACTGGCAACTGTGGAAAATTGTACATTGAATGAAAGAGGGTGAGGACAAAAACAGGAAGACGAGTCAGGAGGTTTTAAGAATAAGTCAGAGAAGACAGGATGATGGCTTGAGCATGAGTGGTAGTATAAGTGATGAGAAGTAGTAATATTCTGGACATTTTAAAAAATGAATTAAGTAGGTCAGCAATTAAGTAATCTCTATACCCAACATGGGGCTTGAACTCATGATCCTGAAATCAAGAATCGCATTCTCTTCTGATTGAGCCAGCCAGGCACACCTGGATATATTTTGGTATATGTGCTGCCGAAGCGAGCACGTCACCTGGATATATTTTGAAGCAAGCTCCAACATAACTTGTTATTAGATTCGATGTTAGATTTGAGACAAAAATGGCCCCAGGGTTCTTGACTAGAGCGGGTCAACTCATCATTAATTAGACTGTAGAAACTGGAAGTAGTTGGTTTTGTTGGTAACACAAGTGAAGACGTTAAGGATACTGTTGGAAATACAAGCACAAATGTAAGAGGAGTGCTCCCGTAGAGAGAAAAACATTTAAGTGAAGTCCAAGTCAAAGAAGAGAACACGGGCGAGCAAGTAGGTCTAAAGTCTGAGCTCTTGGCCATCCTAACTTGACATGTCTAAGAGATGAGGAAGAAGAAACAAAAGGCAAAGAGGATGAACAGCCAGAGAAAGAAGTGGAAGATGATGAGACTGTGGAGCTTAATATTTTACTGATAACTGTCAAGAAATAGAGTATAGACAAGATCATTTTTATATTGGGTTATTTGTGTTTTGTTACTGAGTTGTGTGACTTGCTTGCCCATCTTGGATATCAGTCCTTTCTCAGGCATGTGGTTTGCAATATCATCCTTTTTATGTGTCGCTAGATTCCCTTTGCTAGTGGAGAATTTTTCTTTTTTCTTTTTTTTCTTTTTTTTTTTTTTGGTTTTTATATTCATGAGATGTTAATTTTCTTGGAGTGTTTTGTTTTGGGTTTTGGTTGCAGGGAACTCACTGGCTTTACAGAATCAGTTGGAAAATGTTCCTTTCTCCTCTCTTCTGAGAAAAGATCTGTGAGACAGATGAGTGTTAATTCTTCTTTAAATGTTTGTTAGGATTGGCTGTAGAAGCAACTGACTCTACAATTTTTGTTGGGACTTCCATGACTACTAATTCCATCTCTTTATTTTTTATAAGTCTATTCAGATTTTTATTTTTTCTTGACTCAGTTTCAGTAGTTTGTGCCTTTCTAGGAATTTGTCCTCTTTATCCAGATTATCTAGTTTGTTGGCATACAGATGTTTATAGTATTCCTTCACAATCCCTTTTCCCCCTCTTATTTCTGCAATGTTAGTAGTAATAACTGCCTTCAATTCCTGATCTTGGTAAACTGCGTCTTCTTTCTTTCTCTCCTGGAAATTCTAGTTAAATGTTTGTCAATTTTGTTGATCCTTCCCAAGAACCAACTGTGGTTTTATCACTATTTCCATTGTTTTTCTATTCTCTCTTTCTTTTATTGTCACTCTATTCTTTATTGTTGCCCTCCTTCTGTTTTCCTTGGGTTTACTTTGCTTTTCTCTTTTGTTGAGTTTGTTAAAGAGGAGGAGTTCAGTTAGTAATTTGAGACTTTTTTTTTTAATGCAGCCATTTACAGATGTAAATAATCAGATAATGACATTTTTTCTTTTTTTAAGGAATGGTGCTGTTAGGGAGCTCCAAACCCATTCTGGCCTTTCGAGTGCAAGCTACATTGCTGGCTTTCAGTATGATTGTGGGAGTGCTATTTTTCAAGGCTACCACGGAGGTGAGGGAAGGATGATCAGAAAAAGGCAAGGAAAATGCCACAAAGCTTTCTGTTTTGATTGAGAGTCAGCTATTTTTTTTTTTTGAATAAATGTTCCTTCTATTCTTCTTCAAGCCTTTGGCCAACTGAAAAAGTTCTTAAATGGATTGATTTTGACCATTTTTGCTAGTGCGTTCTTTGCTTTTAAGGAAGAATGGAGGTTTAGAAGTCTTTACCCCACATTCCCACTGATCTCTTTTAGTAGTTTTATCATTAGCCATAATTCAAATAGGGGTATTCTAAATCCAGAAGGATTCCCACATACACACATTCAAGAGAAAACACAATAGGAAATCGATGCAATTATTAATTTGCATGTAGTTTGGAAATCACCTCCCCAAACTTCTTCAATGTCTATCTCTGACTTGCACACTTCATAAACTACAGAAATATTCTTTCAGATGAAATGTTATGCAGAGGTTTAATACATAGGAAACAGTTCAAAATGGAACTGCCTTTTCTTGAAGCAGGGGTGAGACACTCTGTGGATTTCTGTCTGCTCTTCTCTGCTTGTGGGAGGCCTTGAGAAAACTCCCTGAGCATCCAGTAAATCCTTTCTGGAAAATAAAGTAGCAGCTGAATCAGGCAGGTCAATAATGGGGTAGGGAGAGAAGGTAGCCTCCCCATTATCCATAGGTAGAGATGTAGATCTTGTGATTTCTGGCCCAATCCCATTGTAGACCTTACAACTCAACGTTCTAAAGCAGTGCACTCTCAAGGTGGAATTATTTATTATTCATCTTTTTATGTGAAGGCTATTATAGGCAACAAGGACGTTTCTCATTGTGCAAGCTGGCTGAGTAGACATTCCGTGACCTACAACCATTCTTATAATAGATATGTCTGTGATGTTTGTAACTAATACTGAACAAAAGTGTCCCTAACAAGCTAGATGGAAAATACAAAATACTCCTTTTTATTCAAGACTAAACTGTAAATGTACCACCACTGTAAATTTTCCTTGGGAAAATGACTTTTATTTAGTCTTCATGTGCTTTGTTTTCCTGTCAGCGTAATAAAGGATAACTAAAGAAGTAGCAAGCTTTAACAGCATCCTAGCGTGGAACAGTGGAAAACATATGTGCCTGCACACAGACAGATGAGTTAGGTGACTTCCCATAAAGCTAAAGAGAAATAAATTAATTGGTCATATTGAAGGCTTTGTGTGTTTTTTGTTTGTTTGTTTGTTTTTGTTTTGTTTTTTTTCATTTTTCCCACATCGGAAATGCCAAATGAGTCCAATGTATGTGTCAGTCTATTCATTTTGAAGGAAATAGCACTTGGGTTTTTAATCTGCCAGAAATAAACTTTGATATGTTCAATAATGCCAATCAAAAATGTTTTTATTTATTTTTAAAACATTCAAAGAGTAATCCACAATTCTCTTTCATTTGCCAGATCTTCTAACGTCTGTGTATCTAAATTTGGAGGGTATATTTTCGAGAAAAGACATAATCATTCAAAGGGAATGTGTTTTAAGGTCACAGCTGTCAGAAAAAACTGGAGAGTGTTGCATTGCATCCCCTTTCATATCCATGTTGAGATATGAAGCCACATTCTAAGCACAAAGCTCTAAGTGGAGGATCAGCAAACCACGCCCAGTGGGCCAAATCCAGCCCAGTGCCTACTTTTGTATGATCTGCAAGTCCAAAATAGTTTTCATATGTTTTAATAGTTGGGGAGGTGGGGGGAAGGAAGAAGACTATTTGGTGACATAAGAAAATTATGTAAACTTCAAATTTAAGTCTCCATAAATAAAGTGTTATTGGGATACAACCAGGCTCACTTGTTGACATATTTATTATCTACAGCAGTTTTCCCGCTACACTGGCAAAGTTGAGTAGTTGCTAAAGTTATGATATTTACTACAGAAAGTGTTTGCTAAAATCTATGCTAAGGGTACAAACCTAGGGGGACCTCAGGCTAATTCCTCTTTGACTTTCTTATTCTTTTATATTGCCTACCTTTTCACTTACTCGTGTATCCTAGAGTCTTGATTTCTGTCTATATCATATTTGTTACATCTGTAAAAATGAAATGAAATGAAACAGGTAAAGCATGGGACAGAGGACACTCAACATGTATCAATTCCTGTTTTCACATAATTTTCTTTCTCTTTTCCATGTGTCTACTACAACATTGGAGAGTTCTAAATACACTGTGGGCTTGATTCTCTAGGTGTTTCTAGCCACCAACCTTGCTCCTTTTCTTTCTATCTTGAAAGCATTAAAGATCCATTTCAACAAACAATAAAATCTGTCAATTCCCTCACCCCTTGAGGCTACCATTGACAATATGTTATCTGATTCTTTCTTCTTGGGGGAGAGGTTGTATCATATATACTCTGATAAGACTCAGTCACGAACACAAATTTCTTCAAGGCATTCTCTTCCCCCTAGGCACAAATGCTCTCAGATTAAGACCTAGAATAGAAAATAGAATATAGAATATAAAATATGGGAAAAAACAAACCAATCAACCCATGCTTCTGATGGGAAGAGAGAAAAAAGTTGGCTTCGTTTTTTCTACCTTACAACCTTCAGAGATCATAATTCCAATCTAGATTTGGTGGACTTTTTGCTTGTTTGTTTCTCCCCATGCCAAGAATCTCAAAATTGGTGGAACCTTTGAACTTGTTTTCTTGGCAAAATGAAAGGAGCTTCATTTTATATTGACATGGTGCGTCTTCCAAAAACCGAATTTACTCAACTTTTTTTAAACACATTTTCTTTTTAAGATAGAGATGTTTCTAATTATGGTTTTCTATCTGTGCATGTTTGTACAGAAGGGGAGTGTTTCTGAAAATAAAAGGAGATATGCCCTGATTCTGTGACTATACATTTTTAATTGCAGTCCAGGCTCTATCTGCAAGACCAAAGACCAATTAGCAATACATGGCTTTGATTATAACCCTTTTTTGCCTTTAAAGGGATGTTAATTTTCAAAATCCCTGCAGATTGATATGGAGCACAGATGTGCACAGCAGTAAGTGCACAATACGCAGCCCATGTACCTTATCTTCCAAAGTAGCAGTTGAAAATGGCACTCAACCTAATTAGCTCTCAAAAATGATTTAGAAGGACAGGAATTGGGAGGAGAGTCAGAGCCAGACAATATGTTGCTAAGTTTTGAAATAGAAACAGGTCTTTAGTAGAGAGTCTTTTTAAAAGATCCGTATATGGGAATAACAATGATAAAACATCACTCAGGGTCAACCTTCATGGTGACTCCAACAGCTTCAGTCTTAAGACTTTACACTTAGCTTGGCAGTGCATTCCTTTGGAACCATGGAATCCTATTTGTACACAGTTGCATTCTCCCGGCTCCTTGTCTTGATCTCTGTCTGTTTGTTCCAGATATTTTAATGCCTCTTGTTTTGGTGCCTGTGGTTTGCTCACAGTTCCCAACTTCTAACTCTAACGTCTCTGTTTCTTAATCTAGGTCTTTAGTGAGAGCCATCCCTTTTCGCTTAAAGTTCTGCACAGGGTTTCCTTGTTTGGGGTTGGACTTGTAAGAAAATTCCCAGGAGACATAGTCCTATCTCCTTAGAAATATCTGAACAAATAATGGGGACAGTTAGTGATAGTCTGCATTCATGGAGGCCTGAGAATGCACCATTTTTTCAAGTCATCCTGGGCTTCTGTTGTTTTCTTTTATCTTCGACCCCTCCCCACCCCTCCCCCTTCCTGTCCTCCTCCTTCTTCTTCCCCTTTCCTCCTTCTCCTGCTCCTCATTCTTCTTCTCCTCCTCCTCCCTTTTCTTCTCCTTCCCCTTCCACTTCCCCTCCTCCTCTCCCATCTTCCCCCTTCCAGTTTTCCTCCTCCCCTTATTCCCCTCCTCCTCCCCATCCTCCTCCTTTTTCTCCTTCTTCTTCTTCCTTTTCTTCTTCTTCTTCTTCTTCTTCTTCTTCTTCTTCTTCTTCTTCTTCACATAAGGACTTTCCAGAAAGCTGGTTTGAGAAAATACTTGAAGTTTTCTCCAAAATAACAATTTCCTAAAATTTTAATATCATCAAAACAAAGAAGTATTGAGAAGTATTAGAGGAAAAGTCAATGAATTGCCATCTCTACCATTGCCTACATTTGGTGAAAATATTCTGTACATCGTGTATGCACCAATATACAAAGACCAGTGGTATTTAAATATCTGTTTATAAAAGGCAAATTGTGTAATCTAAACCCCTAAGACATTCTAAGATGTAATAATGAATTTCTTCAAGGACTACTGATTTAGAAGACTGTAAAGTTTGGTAAATACATTTTCGTTTAATATGCGGAGAAAAAACAGACCACCTTTGCCTTTACAAACAATCTAAATGGATTGAAAGGGATTGTTCAGACAAAATTAAATTTTCTCTGGGCAGCACATTATTTAACTTTCCTTTCAGAGTATCAATATATATTTAGGTGAAATACAGAGCCCTTCTCCAAACTTTGAGAAGTCACTGGCTTGGAATGGCAGCCTAGGTTTGAATTCTTGTCCTAGTCTTTACTGCTTGTGCAGCCATGGACAAATGATCTGAACTCATTTCATTTCCACACATGTAAAATGTGAATGATAAAACTGCAAAAGGCTATAGTGTGGGCTAAAGCGAGTGAATGTTTGTTAAGCACACTGTAAAGTAGACTGGGTCAAAATCACTGCCTTTCTCCCGCTTTTCCCCTGAAACAGTTTATTATTCCATCATCCTTTCAGTGCAAGTCTTAATACCTAAGCTCCTCTCTAGGTCTTCTCAGATACACCCTCTCTGGTTTCTATTTGCTATTTAAACTATTCATAAATTTCTATTTCAAGATGACTTACATGTTGTAGTGAACCACAGAGTGGTCTCCACTACTAAGAGATAGCCCCCATTCTTTCCTTCTTGTATTCATTGTACCTTCTGCAAACGATTGCCCTGAATAAGAATAATCATGCTGCCCTCACTACAAAACACAATGTTGAGGTGATTTCTACCTCCTAAAGTTTCTGTCGAGGACATTCAGTTTACCAGAATCATATTTTCTAGGTGTGAAAGAATATGTTCCATATATCTCTTAAATCACATTTCTTCCCTCTATACAACTTAAGACAAATATAAAGTTTTATGCAAAAGAGAGTCTACATATTCTTCAACTATGACTAATTATTGAGAGTCTCTTTTCTCACCACTCAGATTCACTTGGTCTTATTATTCAGTGACCCTCCCCTCGATCTGATACGCACATACATACATTGTGCGTGTGAGGGAGAGAGAAGGGAGGTTTATTAACTAGAGTGACATTGTACAATTTTGTAAATAATTGCAGCCCTTATCAAATAACCTCTCTGAACTTGTCTGGAAATATTGAATGTGTGGATACATATTTTTTGTATTTCTTAATCCTTCTCCCTGATTGGCACAAATAGGATAGATGCTGAGTGTTTTGCCTTCCAGCTGGTGGCTTGGGAATCTCTGCATTGGAATTTCAACCAGAAACCCAGGGTTACTTTGGCTGCTGCTCAAGGAGAGAAGCCAAAATCACAGTTTGCTTCCATCTGGATAAGTAGAACTTTAGCCTGTCATTTCTGAAAGCAGAAACATATTAATTACCCGAAAAAGAGATTTCTGCAAACTTCTAGAGGGAAGTGGTGAGGAAAATTCTAAAGCAAAGTGATAGCGGTCCGTTCAACTTTCCAGCTTCCCTTAAGGCAAAGGTGATGCTGTACTATGCCAAACTTGTGGCTGTACCAGTCAGTACTTAACAGTTGTCTTTGCAGAGAATCCTCAAGACTGGAAGAAGTGGTGAAGGAAAACCATGTTTCCTTTTTGTTATTTAAAATAGGTTGCGGCACTTTGTTTTCATAATGATAAATCAGAGGTTCACAAGGTATATATTAACTTAAACCAGAGAGTTTTATCCTGAATAATGCTGGCTTCCCAAGGAAGGGATTAGGTAGTGATTCTATGACCTCACAATTATGCTCCTATTTTACTAACCTTGTTATCAAAGGTAAATGCCATGGACTGAATGTTTGTCTTCCCAAGATTCATGTGTTGAAATTCTAACCCCCAATGTGATGAAATTAGGAGGTGGGACTTTTGGATTAGTGCTCTTATAATTGACACCCTTGAGAGTTCCCTTGCTCTGTTTCTGCCAAGTGAATATACAAGAAAAGGACAAGCTGCAACGTAGAACAAAGCTCTCACCAGAACCCAACCATTCTGGCACCTTGATCATAGACTTAGCTTCCAGAACCATAAGAAATAAATTTATGTTGTTTATAACCCATTTCATCTATGGCACTTTGTTACAGCAGCTCAAACTGACTAAGACTCTAAGAATTTATTTACAATAAGATATTTTGACTTGATTGGATATATTTGAGTGTTATATGTCTTTTACCCTGAAATTCAGGTAGATACCACATTCCTGCTGGTTGACACAAATTAAATCTGATGTACATGTTTGTGCTTTTCCTTCAAAATCTTAGCTTCACCTCTCCTACCTGATTTTACCAACAATCGTTTTGCCCAAGATACCCATTAGCTACATCACATCCTTCCTGTATGATGTTTGTTCCATTCCTAATGTCATAGGCTCCTTGACATTTTAGGGCCAAGAAGCTAGATATTCTATCCCTAAACCTTTGGATAATATGATAATCACAAAAAGTAATTTATCTTAAAAATCTTGCTGGAGATTATTTTAAAAACAGAACAGTGATGCCTGGGTGAGTCAATCACTTAAGTGTCTGACTCTCGATCTCGGCTCAGGTCATGATCTCATGGGTCAAGAGATCGAGTCTCATGTCGGGCTCCATGCTGAGAACAAGCATCCTGCTTGGGATTCTCTGTCTCCCTCTCTCTCTCTCTGCCCTTCCCCTGCTCTTGCACATGCTTGCGTGCAGGCATGCACTCACTCTCTCCTTCTCTCTCTCTCTCTCTAAACAAATAAAAACATAAAATAAAAATAGAACAACATGACAACTCCTTGAATCCTCTAGTTTCCTCATCTTAATTGATATGTCTGTAATATTCTACCAATCTGGCAAGATTTATACTTTTAATTGGTTGGGCAGTCCCATCTCCCTTAAATAATTCATTCATACTTTCATTTAATATTTAAAAGTGTTTATTATGTCTATGTCAGGCACTGAGGCTACCGTAGTAAACAAGACAGTTATGGTCTTAGACCTCTGGCTGGGCTCGCGATCTCTCCTGTACCTTGTTCCCTTCACTACATTTCCTACCTGTTCTGGGCTTTTCTGGTTACAACCTCTTGTCTTCTTGACAACCATTGCCCTTATACCTGTATCTTTGGTCTCGTGTCATTCTTCAAGGACTGACTTGGTTCTCAGCTTGGGTAGCATCTGTACAGACAGAAAACTGACACACAAGGCCTCGACTCGACTCCTTGTCTCAGTCCTTCCAGGCCTCAGAGCCTCTCTCAGCAGCAACAAAATGCCCAGGCTTCACACGAGAATCAAAGGACTTGGGCTCCTGTTCATCTAAGTCCTCAGGACTGAATATTTCGGTTAGTTTGCAACTAGTGCTCGTTTCTAAACTTGAGAAGACTGTGCATGTTTTAAAAGGTGGAGAGGGCAGCAAAAACAAGTCAGACAAACGATGGCTCCTTTATTCAACAAGAAGTCATACTTTCTAAGAAATCGGCTTGCACGTTGATGCAGACAAATTCTGAAAGTAGTACAAATGAGAGCCTCCTCCCATCATTGCCACTACCACCCCCCATTAGACCTACACACTTACTCACAGAACCTCAATTTGGTAAATAATTATTAAAAATAACATCGAATACAGAGAACATCTCTAACCTCCACGGGCAGGAAGGACTGGATCTAGCTTTAAACTCAGAGAATCTAACTTCAGAACCGGTTCTCAAAATTTCTCTCATTCTTGCTTCTTGTGTGATATTAAGACGATCTATTGCATTAATTCCCGTGTTCATATTACTCTGAAGCAAAGATACATGGAACGTCCATTTGGCCAGTCACCCTGATGGTTGCTAAAGATTTAAGTAAAACAAGAGACTCTTTGCCTTTAAGATGTCCACAGTATAAGCGGTGTGTGTAAACATACGCACACGCACGCACACACACATATATACATACATATATATACAAGAATATACATTTATATACATATAAATATATAAACTAATAATGTATATATTAACAGACATTTGCATTACATTAAAGGTGATGATAGGTCTCAAAATCCTACACAGAGATAGTGATGACTAACTCCATGATCACGACATAAAAAATGTCATGACAGAACAGAAAGACATTTAAGGGGTGCAACGAGAGCATTTCTAACAGGGAAGTTCCTAGTGATAAATGCCTACCTCAAGAAACAAGACAGGGGCCCCTGGGTGGCTCAGTCGGTTGGGCAACCGACTTCAGCTCAGGTCATGATCTCCCGGTTCGTGGGTTCGAGCCCCGCGTCAGGCTCTGTGCTGACAGCTTGGAGCCTGGAGCCTGTGTTGGATTCTGTGTCTCCCTCTCTCTCTCTCTGCCCCTCCCCTGCTCATGCTTTGTGTCTCTCTGTCTCTCAATAATAAATAAACGTTAAAATTTTTAAAAAAAGAGGGGCGCCTGGGTGGCGCAGTCGGTTAAGCGTCCGACTTCAGCCAGGTCACGATCTCGCGGTCCGTGAGTTCGAGCCCCGCGTCAGGCTCTGGGCTGATGGCTCGGAGCCTGGAGCCTGTTTCCCATTCTGTGTCTCCCTCTCTCTCTGCCCCTCCCCCGTTCATGCTCTGTCTCTCTCTGTCCCAAAAATAAATAAAAAATGTTGAAAAAAAAAATTAAAAAAAAAAAATTTTTTAAAAAGAAAAAAGAAACAAGACAAGCCACAGAAAAAAACCTCACCTAACTGTGCACCTCATGGAACAAGAAAAAGAATGAACAAAGCCCAGTTAGTAGAAGGGAGGAAATAACAAAGATTAGAGCAGAAATAAATGAAATATAGGCTAAAAAGACAAAATAAAAGATGAATGAAATAAGGAACTTTTTTTTTGAAAAGGTAGCAGAATTGACAAACCCTTAGCTAGACTCACCGAGAAAAAAAGATAGAGTACTCATATAAATAAAATCATAAGTGGAAGAAGAGAGGTTACAACGGATTCCACAGAAATACAAATGGCCAGAAGAGACGGTGATGAACAATGATCAGCCACCAAATTGGGCATCCTAGAAAAAAATAGATAAATTCCTAAAAACATAAAATCTACCAAGGCAGAGTCATGTCGAAATAGAAAATTTGAGCAGACCAATAACTAGCAAGGTGATTGACTCAGTGATCCAAGACCTCCCAACAAATAAAAGACCAAGACCAGATGGCTTCATTGGTGAATTCCATCAAACATTTACAGAAGAATTGATACAAATCCTTCTTAGACTCTTTGAAAATCTAGAGTGGCCTCGACTTTTCCAAACTCATTTTATAAGCCCAGCAGTAACCTGATACTAAAACTAGACAAATAAAAAAAACAACCTGATATCCCTGATGGACATAGATGTAAAAATCTTCAAAATATTAGCAAGCCAGATTCAACATTACATTAAAAGGATCATTCACCATGATCAAGTGGGATTTATTCCAGGAATGCAAATCAGTCAATGCGATACACCACGTTAACAAAATGCAGGATGAAAATCAAATGATCATCTTAATAGATGCAGAAGAAGCATTTGACAAAATTCAACATCGATTTATGGTAAGAAAACCTAACACTCAACTTTATACACTCAATATATATACTCAATAAAGTGAGTATACAGAAGGAACATACCTCAACGTAATAAAGACCCCATAGGATAAGCTCACAGCTATCATCATACTCAATGGTGAAAAGCTAAAATATGTTCCTCGTGGTATTGGAAGTCCTAGCCACAGCAACTAGACAGTAAAAATAAATAAAAGGCATCCAAAGTGAAAAGGAAGAATTAAAACTGTTACTAGTTGCAGAAGACATGATATTATCTATAGAAAACCCTAAAGACTCCATCAAAAAACTGTTAAAACTAATACATAAATTTAGTAACAATGCAGGAATCAAAACCAATACCCAGAAATCTGTGTATAGAAAGTGTGTTTCTATACACTAATGGTACACTCTCAGAAGGAGAAATTAATAAAACAATCCCATTTAAAATGGCATCAAAAAGAATATAGTATCTAGAAATAAATTTAACCAAATAGGGTGAAAACCTTGTATGTTGAAAAGTACAAAACCTTGTTGAAAGGAATTGAAGAGGAAACAGATAAACACGAAAAGACTCCATGCTCAAGAATTGAAAGAATTCATGTTGTTAAAAATGTCTCTACTGCCCCGAATAAATCTACGGATTCAGTGCAGTTCCTATCAGAATTCCAAAGACATTTTTCAGACAACAAGAACAAAGATTCCTATAGTAATTAAAACTGTATGATACTGGCATAAAAACAGACAAAGATCAGTGGAACAGAAAAGAGAGCCCAGAAATAAACTCATGTGCATATGTGGTCAATTATGAAAAAGGGGCCAAGAATATAAAATGGAGAAAACACATTCTCTTCACATGGTGTTGGAAAGACTGGACAGCCACCTGCAAAAGAATGAAACTGGACCACTTTCTTACACCGTACACAACAATTGTCTCAGAATGGATTAAAGATTTAAATATAAGATATGAAACCATAGGGCACCTGGGTGGCTCAGTTGGTTAAGCCTCTGACTTTGGCTGAGGTCATGATCTCACGGTTTATGAGTTCGAGGCCCGTATTGGGCTCTCTGCTGTCTGCCCAGAGCCTGCTTCAGGTCCTCTGTTCCCCTCTCTCTGTCCTTCTCTCACTTGCACTCTCTCTCTAAAATAAATAAACATTAAAAAAAATCTTTAAAAAAAGATATAAGGGGCGCCTGGGTGGCTCAGTCGGTTGAGCGACCGACTTCGGCTCAGGTCATGATCTCACGGTTTGTAAGTTCGAGCCCAGCGTCGGGCTGTGTGCTGACAGCTCAGAGACTGAAGCCTGCTTCTGACTCTGTGTCTCCCTCTCTCTCTGCCCCTCCCCCACTCATGCTCTGTCTCTCTCTGTCTCAGAAATAAATAAACATTAAAAAAAAAATTTTTTTAAAAGACATGAAACCATAAAACTTCTAGAAGGAAGCATATGTGGCAATCTTCTTGACACAGATCTTGGCAATGATTTTTTGAGTCTGACACCAAAAGCAAAGCAATAAAAGCAAAAATAAGTGGAACTACTCCAAACTAAAGAGGTTCTGCACAGAAAGAGGGAGAGAGAGAGAGAGAGAGGGAGAGAAACAACAAAAGATCAATCTACTAAATGAGAGAAAGTAATGGCAAATCATATATCTGATGAAAGGTCAATATCTAAAATATGTAAAAAATTCATACAACTCAAAAGCAGAAAACAAACAAACAAGCAATCCTATTTAAAAATGGGCAAAAGATGTGAACAAACATTTTTACCAAAGAAGACGTACAAATGCCAACAGGTTTGGGAAAATATATTCTATGTCACTAATCATCAGGGAAATACAAACAAAAAGCACTGAGATATCACCTCACACCTGTTAAAATAGCTATTATCAAAAAGACAAGAAGTAACAAATGAGGGTGCCTCCTTTGGTGAGGATACAGAGCAAAGGAGACCCTTCTGCAGTGTTGGTGGGGATGTGCATCAGCGCAGTCACTCTGGAAAATAATATGGAAGTTCCTCCAAAAATTAAAAATAGAGCTACTGTATGATCCCGGTATTCCACTTCTAGGTATTTATCTGAAGGAAATTAAAACACGAAATCAAAAGATGTATGCAATTCCATGTTCACGGCAGCGTTATTAGCCAAGGTATGGAAACAGCTTAAACATCTGTATGAATGAATGGGAAAAGATATCTGAGTATAAAATACAGAATGGAATCATTATTCAGCCACATAAAATAATAAAATCTTGCCATTTGTGACAACATGGATGGACTTAGAGGGCATTACGTGAAGTGAAATAAGTCAGACAGAAAACAACAAATACCATATGATTTCTCTTGTATGTGAAATCTAATAAATAATAAATAAACCTAATAAATAAACAAATAAACAAAATACAGAGAACAGACTGATGGTTGCCTGAGGCAGGACCTGGGAAGTGGGAGGAATGGGTGAGTGGTTTTTGTTTTGTTTTGTTTTGTTTAAACAAATGGACTTATGTTTTGAAGACATTTAAGATGTCACCTGTCTGCCAAAGTTACCAAAGAAACTTTGGAAAGTTACCAAAGTGGAATGCAAGGAGAATGAGATTTGTAGTTTAAAACTGCATGTAGAAGTAAATAGCAAAGATGATGAACTAAGAGCCTTCAGGAACAAATTATAAGATGAGGAAAGGGAAGATGACAGATTATAAAAGACCCTGGTGACATATCAACCAAATGAAACTTGTCACCTCCAGTTGGGTTCTGCTTTGTACTAGTCAAATTAAGAGCAATAGGGTGATGGGGTTAAAAACTTTCAGATGTTGACAGTTTGATTTGATTCATCTTAATATTTATAAAAAAGATTGTCCTGTGAATTGTTTTTCATTATTTACTTGCAATGCCTTCATTTCTACATGTTTCAATTTTATTATCTTTTTTTTTTTTTTAAATGCAATATGAGGTTTATTTTTTTTTATTTTTTTTTATTTTTTAATATATGAAATTTACTGTCAAATTGGTTTCCATACAACACCCAGTGCTCATCCCAAAAGGTGCCCTCCTCAATACCCATCACCCACCCTGCCCTCCCTCCCACCCCCCATCAACCCTCAGTTTGTTCTCAGTTTTTAACAGTCTCTTATGCTTTGGCTCTCTCCCACTCTAACCTCTTTTTTTTTTTTTCCCTTCCCCTCCCCCATGGGTTTCTGTTACGTTTCTCAGGATCCACATAAGAGTGAAACCATATGGTATCTGTCTTTCTCTGTATGGCTTATTTCACTTAGCATCACACTCTCCAGTTCCATCCACGTTGCTACAAAAGGCCATATTTCATTCTTTCTCATTGCCACGTAGTATTCCATTGTGTATATAAACCACAATTTCTTTATCCATTCATCAGTTGATGGACATTTAGGCTCTTTCCATAATTTGGCTATTGTTGAGAGTGCTGCTATAAACATTGGGGTACAAGTGCCCCTATGCATCAGTACTCCTGTATCCCTTGGATAAATTCCTAGCAGTGCTATTGCTGGGTCATAGGGTAGGTCTATTTTTAATTTTTTGAGGAACCTCCACACTGCTTTCCAGAGCGGCTGCACCAATTTGCATTCCCACCAACAGTGCAAGAGGGTTCCCGTCTCTCCACATCCTCTCCAGCATCTATAGTCTCCTGATTTCTTCATTTTGGCCACTCTGACTGGCGTGAGGTGGTATCTGAGTGTGGTTTTGATTTGTATTTCCCTGATGAGGAGCGACGTTGAACATCTTTTCATGTGCCTGTTGGCCATCCGGATGTCTTCTTTAGAGAAGTGTCTATTCATGTTTTCTGCCCATTTCTTCACTGCGTTATTTGTTTTTCGGGTGTGGAGTTTGATGAGCTCTTTATAGATTTTGGATACTAGCCCTTTGTCCGATGTGTCATTTGCAAATATCTTTTCCCATTCCGTTGGTTGCCTTTTAGTTTTGTTGGTTGTTTCCTTTGCTGTGCAGAAGCTTTTTATCTTCATAAGGTCCCAGTAATTCACTTTTGCTTTTAATTCCCTTGCCTTTGGGGATGTGCCGAGTAAGAGATTGCTACGGCTGAGGTCAGAGAGGTCTTTTCCTGCTTTCTCCTCTAAGGTTTTGATGGTTTCCTGTCTCACATTCAGGTCCTTTATCCATTTTGAGTTTATTTGTGTGAATGGTGTGAGAAAGTGGTCTAGTTTCAACCTTCTGCATGTTGCTGTCCAGTTCTCCCAGCACCATTTGTTAAAGAGACTGTCTTTTTTCCATTGGATGTTCTTTCCTGCTTTGTCAAAAATGAGTTGGCCATACGTTTGTGGGTCTAGTTCTGGGGTTTCTATTCGATTCCATTGGTCTATGTGTCTGTTTTTATGCCAATACCATGCTGTCTTGATGATGACAGCTTTGTAGTAGAGGCTAAAGTCTGGGATTGTGATGCCTCCTGCTTTGGTCTTCTTCTTCATCAATTTTATTATCTTTAAGGGAAAACAACGATATCTTATTTTTTTTTCACCAGGAGTTTTACATTTCACAGGAATAGGAAAAACTGGGAAAAACAAATTTTAACGCAAAATCCACACGGTGGCATATGAAATAAGTTTTATAGGAGTTTAAATAGAGCATAAATCCTCTGGGTTTGTGTAGATGATTTCATAGTAGGAAATGATTTGGAAAGAATTTGATTAAAGAGGAGCACAATGAGGAGTGTCCCATTTGTTTTTCCATTCTCAACATTAATATCATCTTCAATGGTAAATATTATTGGCATTTATCACTAGTCATCAATTTCTTAAGAAGGAGCTTCTACATCATGTGTGGATCAGGAGATTTGAAATCTCAAAACTAAAACAGCTTCATTAGGCATTTCAGACAGAAAATTGATTGCAGCATTTTCTTCTTTAATGCATTCAAAAATATTTGTTAGTTCATATGTTTGAGGACTGAGATTTTTTAATTTATTGTCAAATTGGTTTCCATACAACATCTGGTGTTTACCCCAACAAGTGCCCTCCTCCCTGTCCATCACCCACGAGGACTGAGATTTTTAAAACCAAGTTTATAGTTGGGCTCTTAAAAACTTTGACACTTTATCCAAGCCACTTTTTTTGCAGTTGGTCTTCCTTTCTTTCCAAAAGTGATAAAGTTGTAACTGGGGACTCTAAGTCTTCTTCAAACTGCCTCATCTCAATTTCTGGAATAGGACCCATAGATCTCCCTGCTTTCACTATGGTCTCCCTACATTTATTCTCTTCAGAGAAGCCAGAATTATGCCTTTAAAGTATAAATCAGGTCATGTCACACCACAACTAAGAATTCCCCAAAAGTTTATTATCTCTCTTTACAGGAAATCTCAATCCCCAGTGACCAGAATAAAGCCTCGCGAGATTTGGCCCTCACCACCTCTCTGGTAATTGTCATTAAGGACTAGTTAGAGAAATAAATATAAATCTGGATTTTCAGTGGTTGGATGTTTTTCTTCATGATAAGCTAGGCATGAAAAATGTCATTTGAAAGTGTGTTTGCTCAGAGGGGAGTTTTGAACTTGCACTAAGGTCAAAATCTTGTTATGAAATTATAATGCTATTACAGAAAGTTAGGTCATCTGAAAACAAGATGGGAAGAGCTTTGTAAATTTTTTCACCTTCCTACTATAATAAGTAACTAAAGCCCACTCTTGTTTATACTTAAGTTCATCCTCACACCCAAATTTGCTTCGTCTGGGATCCTTTGGGATAAGAAAGAACGAAGGTCTCCTGTTAAGATCCTTGCAGACATTAGGAAATAGGCTGGAAATCATCACAGTAAAACTCTGCTCTCCTCGCTAAGACAGTGAGTACCATGTCCATGTATAAGATGCACTTAAGTCCTGTCGGTGGCTTCAGTATAGAAAGATGCTGGCGGTATCTGGTTGGCTTAGTCAGTTAAGCGCCAGACTTCTGCTCAGGTCCTGATCTCACAGTCCGTGGGTTCAAGTCCCAGCTTGCGTTCTGGGCTGACAGCTCAGAGCCTGGAGCCTGCTTCGGACTCTGTGTTTCCCTCTCTCTCTGCCCCTCCTCTGCTCATGCTCTCTCTTTCTCTCTCTCTTTCTCTCTCTCTCTCTCTCTCAAAAATAAATAAAAATTTAAAAAATTAAAAAAATAAAAAGAAGATGCCAGGGGAATAAGAAGAAGTTGTGGGGTCCTGTATATGGAGGGAAAGGGAAAGTTTGATAAGATCAAAGTCTTCAAAAACAAATTACAAGACAAAGAAGGGTAAATGATAGGTTACGAGGGACTTTGACATCAACCAATGCCAACTTCATTTAGGTTCTAAATTAAAATAGTGGAATTAAGAATAATTGTGTCATGGAGTGTGGGGGACATAGACAGGAGTGAGAAAGAATTGTGGAAATTTGAACACTCACTTGATGTCTGATTCTATTAAATAATTTATTACTATTGCATATTGTGTGATAATCGTTCTGCAGGTATAATTTTTAAGTAAAAGGCTTTTATCTTTTTATAAATATGAGCTACTTGCAGATAAAATTATATGTTGTCTGGAATTAGAATCAAAAGTCCACTGGATTGGGATATAAAGAAAATATATATGGCCATATATTAACAGTTTTTGAATAAATGAAGTTTCATTTTAGCATTTTATTCTACTTTTGTTGATGTTTGAAATTCTATAATTTGAAGATCTAAGATTATACAGTGGCAAAGAAACACGTGGTGAAGCAAGGGATAAAAACTGAATTGTATATGTACCAGATTCCAAATAACTCAAACTGAAATCTGCTTCAAACATTGTATGACTATAAAATATGTGATGATGGGTTGGATCATGCCAAAGCTTATCTGTTCTTGATCTTTCGACTACAGAAAAAAAGCTTCAAAGGCTCACCAGAAACAAAGATGTTACTCTGAGAGTTGTTCAGAAGTAGTTTGAACAAGGAGGATAATCAAGATGGGAGATTTAGACAAGGTCGAGTAGTATATAGAGGTATGAGGGAGGGGATACGTGCAGCCATCTCACCAATCCCAGAAGATGATGAAGGAAATGAGGAGAAAGATAGACAGGAAGATAGGAGATGAGGTCGAACCATCCAGGTAACTAACTGAAAACTCAGGGCATTCCTGGAGCCCAAAACTTCCTACATTGGCTGGGTCAATCCTTAGCCACCATGCAGTTTGGAAGGATGGCCCTAATTAGGCTACTTCAATAAGATGACTTCTTCCCTTGGGAACAAATGATGGATTTTATATCCCAACCTTTGCATCTGTGAAACTGAGTGCCATTCTGGAAATGTCGATTATCTGCATTGCTAATCAGAGGTAGTACTTGTAGATAAGGCTTAAGAGTTCATTAGCAGATGGGCAACTTCGATACACAGCTCCTTTGAGAGAAATGGAGCAAATCAAATTTGATGAGGACCTGTCTTGAGACCCGATTTTTGATGGTTTATTGATTTTATTTGTGGTTCATGTCACTTTTCTTTTAGTCCATTAGATGATGTAATTGAAAGGCAGGAATTTGGAGGTCATGAGCACCGTCTTGGCATAGCTATTGGGTAGCTGGAACAAAGTGTTCTACTAATATGAGGTGTGAAATGTAGACTCTGGAACTTGTGACAAGAGATAAAAGTAATCTAACAGCTATTGAGTTAGGTTTGAACCATCCAGGATCATTTCATTTTGGAAAGATTTGGGGAGAGACTAGAAAGTTTACTCTGCATTCTCCTGAGTATACTAGGCTAAAATAAATTTGAATATTAAAATTAACTTTTCATTTTTGCCCATGGAAAAGAAAGCATCAACCTTTGCTCACATGTATGTTTCCCAAGCAAATAAGTGCATATAAAAATAGTGCTGAGATTGACGTATTAAAACAAGATTCTTCCTAAGAAATGAAAATATGATCAGAAAAGACATCTTTCTCAGAGAGAAGCTTCAGGATGACAGATACTGAATAAAGTTGGAAGGGTTTCAGAATGAAAATGACAAAGGAAAATGCACCTAAAGATAGCAGATCTTTACCGTACAGATGAGAAGACATCTGGATTAATCTTCTTTTCTTAGAAAGTATCCTGTTACATTTGTGAATACAAATGTTGGCCAAACATGAAAAACTGGTTTAGGTCACATATTTAACTCAGGTGAAATAATTTGTTTTCCCTTTTTCGTTGAATGTACCTTGGGGACCAGAGCCTGCATGGTTCAAACCTAACTCAATAGTGCTGAGGTTGAGAGGTGGGGATAATGGATTTAGAAATGTTCGTACCAGGGGGTGCCTGGGTGGTTCAGTCGGTTGGGCGGCCGCCTTCGGCTCAGGTTATGATCTCACGGTTCTTGAGTTCAAGCCCCACGTCAGTCTCTGTGCTGACCAATCTGAACCTGGAGCCTGCTTCGGATTCTGTGTCTCCCTCTCTCTCTAGCCCTCCCCCATTTGTGCTGTGTCTCTCTCACTGTCTTTCAAAAATGAATAGAATAAACGTTAAAAAAAAAAAAAGAAAGAAAGAAATGTTGGTAACAGGACTAGGTAAACAGCTATTACCTAGCTGTTTGCTGAGAAGGGACTCAGTGCCTGAGGGACAAGTCACCTGGAGAGAACGATGGGCTTTATGTCTGCTAGTGCTGATAGAACCTAAACCCACAAGACACCGTCCAAACTTCAATCAGCATAAGCACCAAAGGAAAGAGTTGGGCTAGATCAGCTCCTTCTTCCATGCTTGTGCTCATAGAAGCTACATTTAGTAGGCTAGGCTGACCATTCTCATTACATTGGCCCTAACAGTTCTATTTTATGCTTGTCACCATTGCAGAATCTTTTTAAGTACTTCCTTCCTCAATCCCCAAGTATTCACTTGGTAAAAAATTACACTGCCATTCTAATTTTCTGGGGACTTCTTGACCCCTTTATGATTATGTTTGATATTCATCAGAACCCTTTTTACAAATGGATGGAGTGGCATTCAAGAAGTTTACAGTGAGATTTTTTGCGAGAAAAATACTTTTAGGTGAATAGGTCTTGCCATTGTCAGTCACAAAATTGTATATGGCTGAACTTAAAACATTTAATTAAAAATTGATATGTGTGCACACAAGATAGAGATATAAAATACATATGCCTAGCTATTAATGTAATCATTCAATTAAAAAAGTAAGAGTATAGGCTTTTGAATAATGGGGGAAATATTTCAGATAATAGACGATAGATGACCTATTTTCCTCAGACAGACATAGAGAACCCTTTCTATAAACACAACTATAATTACAAAGCATTTACAATGCCGGTCTTAATTCTGCACAGTTGAAAAAAAATGAAAGAAGAGATGGCTAATACAATAGCAAAAGTGTTAATAAAATTCTGGGTAAAGATTAAGATTGGGGGGTGTGAAAAACTAATTGATAATATGCTGGAATTAGTATTTCTGTCATACTTAAATGACATTTAGCGACACAATGTAAATTGTGGGTGATATGAAGCAACGAAATCCAGTGTAATGGAAATTTAGGTATTGATCAATAGATTCCTGATCAAATAATCTATCTGCTTTTTAATTGGAGAAACCCAGTGAGTGATAGCCATATTGTCAACAAGACATGTGAATATATTTGCACATACATTACATATGAACGTCAGTGAATACACACACAAATATTGTGTAGGAGGGAATTTGTGTTCGTAAGTACAGATGGTGATTTCACCGCATGGCCACTCAATGCACAAAATGCATTTTGTCTGAAACTGATGGAGTTCCGTTTCTTCATGATCCTCTATCTGCTTGACAGAAAGGAACATTTATTCAGTCTAGTCAGATTTATATTCCCTTAGGAAATGTCTTTTTGCAGATACTTGCTCACTCTCATTGATTATGTCACCTCTCCCTTTTTGCACTCACTGTGGCATCTGACTTTTGGGAGGAAGGAGGGCTTCTGTGTCCCTGTGGTATGGAATAAACAGAGACCTGGAATTCTTTCTGTGTTTTGGGGGCATTTACTAGTCCTGGGCTCATTAGGCCTTCTTTCTCCCCCCAGTTTTATTGAGAAATCCTTGGATATAGATCACAGTATAAGCTTAAGAAATGCAACATGATAGTTGGGCTTATATATACTGTGAGATGATTACCACAATAGTTCAACTAACATCCACTATATCATTCAGACACACTACAAATACAAGAAAAAAAATATTGTGATAAGAACCTTAGGATTTAGTCTCTTAACAATTTCCCTGTATACCATACAGCAGAGTTAGCCATAGTCACCATGTTGCACGTTACATCTGTAGTACTTATTTATCTTATAAGTGGAAATTGGTACCTTTGACCACCTTCCTCCAAGTGTCCTTCCCCTACCTACTGCCTTTTTTAACCACAAGTCTGATTGCTTTTTGCATGGGTTTAATTGTTTCGATTCCTCATATAAGCGCTATCATACAGTATTTGTCTTTCTCTATCTTACTTATTTCACTTATCATATTGACTTCAAGGTATAACCATGTTGTGACAAATAATAGGAATTCCTATACTTCAACTTCTTCATCCATCCATCCGCTGAGAGACACAGGTTGTTTCCGTGTCTTGGCTATTGTACATAATGCTGCTATGAAAACATGGTGATGCAGATATACATATAGATACATTCCCAGAAGTAAATTGCTGGGTCATATGGTAATTCTATTTTTAACTTTTTGAGGATCCTCTATACCATTTTCCACAGTGGCTATACCAATTTGCAATCCCACCAGTGGGCACAAGGGTTCCCTTTTCTCCACATTCTCTCTAGTGTTTGTTATCTCTTGTTCTTCTGATGATGACTATTCTAACAGGTATGAGGTGACATCTCGTTATGGTTTTAATTTGAATTTCCCCAATGAATGCTAATAATGAAATGTTTCATGTACCAGTTGGCCTTGCATATGTCTATTTTGGAGAAATGTCACTTTAGGTCCTTGTTCCATTTTAAAATTGGGTTATTTGGTATTTTGCTACTGAAATTATGACTTCTTTATTGTTTTAGCTATTAACCCCTTATCAGATATATGGTTTGAAACTATATTTTTCTAATTCCATGAGTTATCTTTCAATTGGTTGATGGTTTCTTTTGTTGTACAGAAGTTATTTTTTTTTATTTTATTCAGCCCCACTTTTTTTTTTTATTTTGTAGCTTGTGCTTTAGTTGTCATACCCCCCAAATCACTAACAAAACCCATATCAAGGACCTTTGTTCCAATGTTTTCTTCCAAGAGTTTCATGATTTAAGGTCTTACATTTAAATCTTTAATCCATTTTGAGTTAATGTTTGAGTGGTGTAAGGTATGAATCCATTTTCATTTCTTTTGCATGTGAATGTCCAATTATCCCAACCACATTCATTGAAGAGACAGTCTTGTCTCCATTCAGATTTTCTTGGCTCCCTTGTCAAATATTAGTTTTCTTTCTTGAGATTTATTTGGTAATTTGGGGTCTTGTGTGATTGCATATAAATTTGAGGAATGTTTTTTTTTCTTCTTCTGTAAAATATGCTATTGAAATCTTAATAGGGATTTTATTGAATCTCTAGATAGGTATTGGTAGTATTGACGTTTTAACAATACTAACTCTTCTAATCCATGAACATGGGATACCTTTCCATCTTTTATGACATCTTTGGTTTCTTTCATAAGTGTCTTGTAGTCTTCAGCATAAAGATCTTTCATCTCCTTAGTTAAATTTATTCCTAAGTATTTTATGGGTTTCAATGCCATTATATATAAGAATGAATTCTTTCTTTATTTTGTGTAGAAATTTTGTTGTTAGTGTATAGAAATGCTACTGATTTTTGCATGTTAATTTTGTATCCTGAAACTTCATGGAACCCATCAATTAGATCTAACAGTTTTTTGGTTGAGTCTTTTAATATTCTATGTATAAAATCTTGACATCTGAAAATAGAAACAATTCTACTTTTTCCTATCTAACTATGATACCTTTTTTTTTCCTTGCCTGATTGCTCTAGCTAGTATATGTTCTTCTGGTATGTGTGGCATAGGAGTGGTGAGTGTCCATAAGTGGGCACCCTTATCTTGTTCCTAAGCTTAGAAGTAAAATTAATTTCATCCTTTCATAATTAATTGTGCTGTCAACTGTGGGCTTGTCATATGTGGCCCTTATTATGTTGAGATATGTTCCTTCGATGCCTAATTTCTTTTTTACATGAATGGATGTTGAATTTTTTCAAATGTTTTTCTGAAACCATGGAAATAATCATATAATTCTTTTTTTCATTCTATAAGTGTAATGCATCACATTGGTAGATTTGAACCATCCTTGCATACCAGTGATGAATCTGGCTGGATCATGGTGAATGATCCTTTTAATGTGCTGCTGAATTCAATTTGCTAATATTTTGTTGAAAATGTTTACACCTCTATCTGTCAGTGGTGACGACCTGTAGTTTTCCTTTCTAGTAATTTTCTTTTCTGGTTTTAATATCAGAAATAGTGCTAGCTTTGTAATATTAGTTTGGTAGTGTTCTCTCCTCTTACTTTTTTTGAAATAGTTTGAGGAGTATTCATGTTAATTCTCAAAACGCTTGGCAAAATTCACCAGTGAAGCCATCCGAGCCTGGCATTTCTTCACTGAGAGATTTTTGATTACTGATTCAATCTTTTTACTAGTAATTGATCTAGCCAGATTTTGTATTTCTTCTGTATTTGATTTTGGTAAGTTGTATGTTTCTTAATTTTTTCCCATTTTTCTAGGTTATCTAGTTTGTTGGTGCATAGTTGTTCATAGTAGCCTCTTATTATCTTGCATTTCTATGGTATCAGTTGTAATGTCTCCTCTTTCATTTAACATTTTGTTCAGGTGGGTCCTGCATCTTTATTCCTTTGTTAGTCTAGCTAAGGGAGTGTCATTTTTGTTTATCCTTTCAAAGGTCATATTTCTTATTGTTTTTCTGTTCTCCATCCCTTTATTTCTGCTCTAATCTTTATTATTTCCTTTCTTCTGTTAACTTTAGGCTCAGTTTATTCTTCTTTCTTTTTAATTTTCTGAAGGCATAGGGTTAAGTTATCCATCTGAGGTCTTTTGCTTCTTAATAGGCATTTATTGCTATGAACTTCCCTCTTAGAACTACTTTTTCTGAATTCACAAGTTCTTCTATGTTGTTTCCATTTTCATTTGCTCAAGAACGTTTTTAATTTCCCCTTTAATTATTTTCTTTTCTACTTGGGTTGTTTAAGAGAATGTTGTTTAATTCCCAAATATTTGTGAGTTTTCCAGATTTCCTCATGTTATTGATTTGTAGTCTATGCCATTATGGTGACAGAAGACACTTGGTATGATTTCAGTCTTCTTCGATTTGCTATGAATTGTTATGTGGTCTAGCATATGATTTGTCCTAGAAAAATGTGTGTTTGAGATGAATGGATATTTTGTTGTTGTTTGGATATGATGTTCTGTATATGTCTCTTAGGTCCATTTGGTCTGTAGTGTTGTTCACTACAGGATGTATAGTCATTTGGTGTATAGTGTTTGGCCTGTATTGTCATTGATCTTCTGTCTGATGATCTATTCTTTGTTAAGAGTGAGGTATTAAAGTCTCCAACTATCATTGTGTTATTGTTTATTTATCCTTTTAATTCTGTTAGTTTTTGCTTTATATATTTAGGTGCTCCAATGTTAGATGCATAAATATTTACAATGTTATATCTTCTTGATGTATTGACTCTTTTATCATTATGTAATGACCTTTTTTGTCTCTATGTAACATTTTTACTTTCAAGTCTGTTTTGTCTGATATAAGTATAGCTATATTCTTTTTTTGGTTACCATTTTTTAGTGCCTTTCTATATCCCTTCATTCTCAGTCTGTGTATGCCTTTAAGGCTAAAGTATGTCTGGGCATGTCTGTTGATAATGTCCTTGGGCAGGCGGAGCCTGCTATTATGGTCTATTTTTGGCCAAGACAAATGTTTGAGATCTAAGTTTGGGGAATGGAGGTTGTGCCATTGGCTGAGAACAGTAGGACAGGACTGCTGGCTTGGTTCCCTACCCAAGTGAGACCATGGGATGGCCTTCATGGTTGTCTGGATTCTCTGGTCAGGCTTACTAGATGATTGGGTCTGGGGACTATATTCACTAATGGATAGGGCTAAGAATTATCTTCTCTTCCCTGGCAGCACAGAAGGACAGACTCAGGGACTGTATGGTTTATTGTTTCAGGACCTATATCAGGCATGAATGTGCACTGAATTTTCTGGTCAAGTGAGGTCAAGTGAAGTCCCTCTGTAGACAGGGAAAACCATGGGCTGTGCTCTCTGTTGTCTGCCACTGTAAGCATGGTTGCTGGATGGGCTACACAGCTTCCCTTGTGCTTAGGTTACCTGGTCACCTGGAGGCTGTTCTCAGCAATAAATTAGTTTCCTTGGTTAGGTTCAGTGGGGGAAGTAACTCTAAAGCTGGTTATGCTCCTTGTTGTTTTAACTGAAGCCAACCTTCACTCCAAGTTCCTTGGCCAAATAGGTCCATTTTTTTTTTTCTGTAAACTATCTTATCTGACTGCCTTTCTCTAGGCTCAAGTACCACTGGGCCACACAACCTCCAGGTGTTCTCATCAGCCCTTCCAATCAGAGGAGCTGGGACCACAGTGAGTGGGTTTGTGTCTTGAGAGCACAGGAAGGGAAGAGTTTCTCTGGGCAGGTCTCAATTTTCCATATAGGCTCTCTTGTGGGGAGGAACAGGGAGCTACTCTCAGCCTTGACTATGAATTAATCCTCCTTGCTGTGTATATAAGGTGAATTCTCCACACCCAGTACTGTCTTTTCTTTGGAGGCAACCATATCTATTTGATTGTTGCTGGACTACACAACTTTTTTCCCTCTGTTCATGTGAGGCCAGGAGACACTCTCCACAGCAGGTGGGGCTGTGACTCTCAGCACCTCACCTGGGAACAAGAAAACCAAGTTCTAGGGTTAGCAACACTCCTCATTTGAGAATCCAAATCAAGCGGATCTACACCCCACTGGGTTCACTGGTCAGAGTGTGCCACCGATATGGTTCTGCAGATAAAAAAAGCCAGTGGTTTGGATTACTGCTTGAGCACTGCAGGTATAAACTTGGTCTCCCAATATCTATGTGCTGGTTATTACAAACCCCTTCCCTGTTCTCTATCACAGTCAGATTCCAGTGGTTGAGCCCCATAAATTCCCCTGTACTCCTGGTGGGTCAATATGAGGACAGAGGCTTGCACAAAGTGACCCACAATTCTGGGGGTGGGTACTGGTTGTGCCCCAAGGGTTCTTTCTCTTTTCCCATTGGAAGAACTGGAGGCTCAGGAGAATTCTCTTCACCTGCTGCTTCACCAGCCTAGGAGAAGGACAATGCATTCAGTGTGTAGCCATTCCTCTTACCCTTCTAATGTGGTGTAGGAGTATGTTTCAGCCTCGCTCTCAGGTTCCAGGATTCTCTCAGGAATGTCCGGTTCTTGGATAGTTGTTATTTGTTCCTATCATGACAGGGAGCAAAGTCAGGAATAACCTACATAACCATCCCGGTGACATCCCTTTCCTGGTATTCATTGGTAATAATAGGCCTGTTCCTATTCCTTGCATTCTGCTAACATCTGCTGCTGACATTGTGCCTAAAACATTCAGGACACTTTGTCTTTGCTTAGCCATAGCCAGTTGCCTTTATCTGCAGAAACACCTCCAAACTTCTTGCTCACTATATATCAAAGGTGCTGAGTCTCTGTATTTCTTCTTTTGCTTGCCTCCCCCTGCCCAGATGGTTATCCCCTCTTTGATGCCTGGATGTCATCACCTTTGCCACATGCTTTCCATAAAGGCCAATAGAATTTACTCCTGAAGGAGCCAAAACATTCTCTTTGTCATTGGAAGATGTGTATCATCTTAGGATTTTTCTTGTTGGCGACACTAACCTTAATAGAAATAACTTCATCTATTTAAGATGCAAAATAAAATTAGGCATCTCAGTAGTCTAAGAGTAAATTATTTTTAAAAAAGAATAATTGTTTTCCATCCTAAGACTTTTGTCCTCTTTCCCTCCGGATACACACATTCATTCTAATCTATGCCCATCATCTCAGTAGTTTTCCTATAAGAGTTTGGTAGAATTGAAAGAGCACTGAACTTGCCTTTGCATTTTTTGCTATGCTAAACTTGGACAATTAAGTTAGTCTTGGTCTATTGGCCTTGCTCTGTTAATTTATGAGATGGACATAATGTCTGCTACACAACATGGCTGTGAGCATCAAATGCACGGAAGACTTGGACAAGGTACAGTCGGTGCATCTTGTTTCATTTCCTTATTTATTAAAACCTTATGAATATATATTTCAATATATGCCTTGTACATAGCATATTAAGTGAAATTAAGCTTTCAGATAAAAACAAAAATCTTACCACCATAACATATCAAAAATGTAATGTGTTCCTTTCCATACTTTGTCCACATACATACACTGTCCCAGTACAGATATTTTGTATTTTCCATTTTTCTTTTGACATTAAATGACAAGTATTTTAACAGTGTTATAAAATCTTTAGAATATCAACTAAATGGCTTCATATGTTGAAGGATCATTATTAATATTTCCCTGATATTGAACTCTTAGCTTATTTCTAAATTTTGTCATACCAAATAGTTTTTGTAGTGATTTGAGTCTTTTTGTTTCTCTGTTTCTCTGTCTCTGTCTCTCTCTCTCTGTCTCTCTGTCTCTCTCTCTCTTACACACACACACACACACACACACAGAGAAATAAGTAAAAGCTTTACTTTTCTAAGTATCTGCAATACACCATATGGTAAGCTTTATGGAGAGGGCTGTCTCTGTACAGGAGTCTCTGTGTGGGTCCTTGACATTTTTGTTCTTTACATGTATGTGTTTATTTACGATGCTAATAAAAGTTGCAACAATAGCAACGACAGCAAATTCTAAACTTTAGCACTGTCTGAAAGCCAGCCTATTGTCAGACCTTCTTTTGCTTTATCAGCAATTACTCAAACCACTGCAAAACTTTTCTAATCCAGCCAATTGGCCAAGGGCTGGAGGTTGAGGGGGGAGGGAATAAGCAGTGATGCTATGCTGAATGTCAGTGCTGAATTCTGCTAAGGAGCAGCCAGCAGCAAACAAAAAAGAGACTGGAGAAGTTGTCACATAGAGGCATAAGGCCATGTGTCACCTCACCAGCTGAGCACCCAGCTCATGTCACCCTCCCCTGAGTGCAAGTACATTGGGGGTTACCTACAAGGCCTCAAATGACATCAGATTGGGGATGTCCAAATGGCCAACTAGGCAGCTGGGCCTTCCCTGTAGCCAACACGTTTAGCATTTCTAGTTAAGTATCCTTTGGTTTAAATATAATTAACCTCCTTCTAAGTGTCAGGAGTGAAGTGATTGCAGGTGTTTTTAAGCGAGGACATAATGAAGGCAAATAATACATATAGTCCCTTAAAGAGTAGATACAATTGCTTATAACACAGAGAGTAATAAGAAGAAAAGGCCCTTTTTGAACAGAGATCATTTTCAAAATTGAGAAAGGTCTCAAGAACATCTACATGCAGCATTTTACTAAAAAATGTTTAAAAAGACCCTGGAAATGTTCTGAAAATAGTTTCCATTAGTAATAGAAAATAACAATCTCCTTTAAGAAAAAATATCTGACCTTTCCAAATGCAAACTGATACCTTGTTACAGCTTTAATTTGTAAACTTTTGAGGTTAAATACATCCCCCCCACACACCAAAACGAACAAACAAAACACACACGCATGCACACACACACACACACACACACACACACACGTGCACACACACAGAGTATGGCTTTAAAACTTCTGAGTTGAGAAGGTAAGTTGGAAATAATCTGTTTATAACTCCAAAACCATTTTTATAGCTAAGATATCTGAGGCCCAGAAATATAAGTGATTGGTTAGGTCATTTAAATAAACTAGAGGTGAGAATCCAAGTGTTTTGAAGCTCAGTCATGTACATGTTCCATTAAGAAAAGTTGTACAAAATCTAGCTCAAAGGACGTCTAACTGGGAAGTTTTCTGTCATTTCACACTATGTCCTCAGATTTTGGCGGGCTCAGATTCCACTTCTTACCTTGATTCAGTATTTGTGCGATTCTCCTTCATCATACTGCTGTCCACGGAGAGACTGAAGGAACCAGGCTCGGGTTCAAGCCCGGGTTTCTCTTTGTAAAGCTCTGTGTCCAACACAGAAGCAAGGGGAGGGAGGCATTCCATCCTGGCTCTTTCACTCATTCCCTCCTCCATGGCCTCAACTTGTCTTGATCGGTGATTTGTTTCTGTTTGTGGTCTGCCTCCCTCAGCTGAAAGTGAGTGCCATTAGAACAGAATTCTCATCTCCCTAATTTCTGAGAGTAGTCCTAATCCACTGAGAACATAGAAGGTGCTCAAAAAGGACTGGCTTCAGGGGCGCCTGGGTGGTGCAGTCGGTTAAGCGTCCGACTTCAGCCAGGTCACGATCTCGCGGTCCATGAGTTCGAGCTCTGGGCTGATGGCTCGGAGCCTGGAGCCTGTTTCCGATTCTGTGTCTCCCTCTGTCTCTGCCCCTCCCCCGTTCATGCTCTGTCTCTCTCTGTCCCAAAAATAAATAAAAAACGTTGAAAAAAAATTAAAAAAAAAAAGGACTGGCTTCAGAAATAAGAGAATAATCTTATAGAAACTATGTAATCTCTGCAGAATGAGGAGTCTGTGTCAGCAAGGGTGAGATTCCATGACATGTGTAAAGCCATTGACTCTAGCATCTAGAATGTGACAGGTGCTTAACAAATGGTTTGCTACTGAAGGGCATTGGTAGTGGTAATAACTGTCCATACTGGAGGGTGGAAGAGACACCCGAAATCATGTCCCGAAGGACACAGAGTGGTTTAATAAAATAATAAATGGTAACAAAGAGCACGATGGGAAGTGATATGAAGAGAATCTGAAGATGAGGCCTTTTGGATAAAAGTCTCATGAGCCTGACAGAACAAGAGAGGGCCATTTAAAGTAGCCTGAGAGGCATGACCATGAGTATGGAATGGGCTCAAACTTCAATCCAGTGACAGTCATTATTTTGGGAGGTGAAATCTGTAGCTCTTCAAAAATGTTATTCCTGAGTGATCAAAACATAGCTGATGTTTTTAAAATTATCTTACCAACAGTCTAACTACCTCACTGACAAATTGACAGAGTCTAATCTTAAAAAAGGGAATTGAATAAGTTCTCACTTCCCAAAAACCATGCAACAATTATCTAAGGCATTTCAGTTTTTCTCCCATCCTCCACTGGTGCAGTAGGATGAGCATAACTCTGGCTCAAACATGAGCTCCTATTCTGGCTCTATTCTCCATTCATTGTGCTGCCCACAACAGATGACTTAGGCTCATCACCCCCATTTCCCTATTTGCAAATGAAATTAATGATGGTGCGCTGAGTTGTGAAAATTAAAAAAGGAAAAACACTTGAAAAGCCCTCATCCCAGTGCTTAGTACAAGGGAAGTTCTGTGTTAATATTAGGCTTTGTTGTTTTTTAAAATTTTTTAAATGATTATTTATTTTTGAGAGAGAGAGAGAGAGAGACAGAATGTGAGCAGGGGAGGGGCAGAGAGAGGGAGACCCAGAATCCGAAGCAGGCTCCGGGCTCTGAGCTATCAGCACAGAGCCCGACGCGGGGCTCAAACTCACGAATTGTGAGATCATGACCTGAGTCGATCTTGGACACTCAACTGACTGAGCCACCCAAGCGCCCCTATTAGGCTTTGTTCTTAATAATATTTCCAATTTTAGTGTCCATACTAAAGACCTGGATGCTATTCCTCACATTTAACCAATTCCTAGCACTATTCATTCATGCTTTATTTCATTTTCTGGCCTTTGATAGACTTCCTCCTTCATCTGTGCATGTAATTCTTCAAAAATAATTCCAGTGAGTGGTAGAAGGTAGTTTAGGGAGGAGTCAGCTCTAGATGAAAGAAAGGTTGCTAGAAATAGGAGACCATCATACCTGGGAAGAAGATACATGTGTTTATTATATTATTCTTTTTACTTTTTGAATACATTTGAAATTTCTTATAAAATAAACGAGAGAGAATGCCTTTATCATTGGTGATTTTATATGTGAACCAAGCTCTAGGGCCATTTGTAAAGAGTATGAGAGATTTCTGGCGAAGAGCTGGCCCCTACTCACTGTGGCCTGAGATGTTAATGCTGTGATTCATTAGAGTAAGAATATCTCACCTAATGAACTGATAAATTATAAAGAACACACTTGGATAAGTACCTAGCTCTGTCGTTTTAAGTTGGCTTCCCAGAACTCAGTGGAAAGAGTCTCTCTTCAGATGTTTGCTAGAAGCCACCACTGTAACCATCTGGTGCTGGGCTTTTCTCTTTAGGGAGGTTTTTGATGATGAATCCAGTCCCCGTACTCATAATTGATCTGTTCCCTATTTTCTATTTCTTCATGATTCAAAGTTGGTAGGTTGTATGTTTCCAGGTTATCGAATTTGTTGGTGTATGATTGTTCACAGTGGTCTGTTATGATTCTTTGTATTTCTGCAATATCAGTTCTCCTCTTTCATTTCTGATTTTATCTTTTTAAGCCTTCTCTATTTTTTCTTAGTTTAGCTGAACGTTTACCAACACTGTTTATCTTTAAAAAAAAAATAGCTCTTAATGTCATTAGGCTTTTGATTTTCTGGCCTGTCTTTTCTTTATTTCTGCTCTGATCTTTATTGTTTCCTTCTTTCACTGATTTTTGGCTTAGTTTGCTTTTCTTTTTCTAGTTTCTTCAGATGTAAAATCAGGTTGTTTATTTGAAATATATTTTCTTCTTAATGTGGGCATTTATCATAATGAACTTAACTTTTATTGTCGCTTTGGCATCATTGCCTAGGTTCTGATATGTTGTGTGCTTATTTTTGCTTGAAGATTTTTTTAAAATTTCCCTTTTAATTTCTTCTTTGACCCACGGGTTATTTGGAAGTGTGCTGTTAATAGCCACATATTTGCGAATATTCCAGTTTTCCTCCTGTTATTGATTTCTAGTTTCATACTATTGTAATAATTTTTAAAAATCACTTGGTGTGATTCCAGTCTTCTTAAACTGCCTAAGACTTGTGCTGTGATGTATCCCATGATCTATCTTGGAAAATGGTCTGTGTGTGCTTGAGATAAATGTGTATTCTGATGTTGTTAGATGGAATGTTCTCTAAATATCTGTTAGGTGTATTTGGTCAAAAGTATAGTTTAAGTCTCATGTTTCCTAGTTGATTTTCTGTCTGGATGACCTATTCATTGTTGGAAATGTGGTATTGAACTCTCCTGCCTTATCGTAGAATTGTCTATTTCTCCCTTTGGACTTTTTATTGTTTGCTTAATATATTTAGGTGCTCCAATGTTCAGTGTATATATATTTACAATTGTTATATCTTCCTGATAACTTGACCCCCTTATCATGACATAATGGCTTTCTTTGTTCCTTGTTATAGTTTTTGGCTTAAATTCGAGTTTGTTTGATATAAGTATAGCTACTTCTATGTTCTTTTGGTTTCCACTTGCATGGAGTATCTTTTTCTATCCCTTCAGTTTGAGCCTCCTGATGTTCCAAAAGCCAATGAGCCTCTTGTCACAGGCATATGGTAAGGTCTTTTTTTCTTTTTTTAATCTGTTCAACCACTCTATGTCTTTTCATTGGAGAATTCAGTGTATTTATATTTAGAATAGTTATTGGTATATAAGGACTTACTGATGCCCTCTTATTAACTATTTTGTGGAGTTTCATAGTTCCCTTGTTTTTCTTCCTATTTTGCTGCCTTCCTTTGTGAATTGGTCATTTTTCACAGTGGTATGCTTTGATTTCCCTCTTTTTATCTCTTGTGACTTTACTGTAGATTTTTAACTTCTATTTACAATATGGCTTACAGAAAGCTTACTATAAATGTAACAGTCTATTTTACACTGCTAACATTTTAACTTCATTTACATCCAACAACCCTACCCTTTTACTCTCCTTATTTTATGTTTTTCATGTCAAAATTTGCATCTTTTATATTGTATATCCATTAACTAGTTATTGTAGCTACTGCTATGTTTACACTTGTATTCTTTAATCTTTATCATAGAGTTAAGTAATTAACACACCACACTATAATATTAAAGTATTCTGAATCTGACTATATGTTTACCCTCACAGTGTGTTGTATTTTTTTTATATGTTTTCATATTACAAACTAGTATCCTTTTGTTTTGGCTAGAAGGAATCCTTTTGGTGTTTCTTGTAAGGCAGGTCTAGTGGTAATGAACTCTTTCAGCTTTTGTTTGCTAGGAAAGAATTTATCTCCCCTTCATTTCTGAAGGACAACATTGCTGAGTAAAGTACTCGGACTGGCAGTTTCTTTTTTTCAGCACTTTGACTACATCATCCAATTTCCCCCAGCCGACAAGCCACTCCTGAGAAATCTACCGATTGCCTTATGTGAGTTCTTTTGTGTGAGATTTTTTTTCCCTCTGTTGCTTTAAAAATTTTCTCTTTACCTTTAATTTTAAATAGTTTCATTATAACGTATCTTGGAGAAAATCATTGTGGATTGAAATTTGGGGATGACTTATTCGTTTAATGAACGCGGAAGTCCAAATCTCTCTGCGGGTTTGGGAAGTTCACATCCATTATTTCCACCATTTTCCTTACCTGTTCTCTTTCTGGGATTCTGATGATGCATATGTTGTGTCCCTTAATGACGTCCCCTGAGTATCCTATCTCCTAGACTTCCTTCATGATTTTCCATTCTCTTTCCTTCTTTTTTTTTCCTTTTTCTCTCTTTCATTTTTTCTTCTCTTCTGATTGAATTAATTTCAATTGCTCTGCTGTTTAGCTCTTTGTTTCTTTCTTCTGCTTGGTGAAGTCTGTTATTGAAGCTCTCTATTAAGTTTTTCACTTTAGTTATATTCTTTTAGCTCTAAAATTTGTTTGGTTCTTTTTTATGTTTTCTCTTTGTTGAACTTCTCGTTTGATTCTTGCCTTGTTTTCCTGATACTTTTAACAGCTCTCTGAGTATCTTCACAACAATCATTATTAGTTTTTGCTGGGAAATTCCTGGATCTCCGTTTCTTTGGGGCCAGTTACAGGACATTTACTATATTTTGGGGAAGACTCACATTTTCCTGATTCTCTGTGATCCCTATATCCTTGCATTGCTGTTTGAGGATTTGAAGAAGCTGTCACCAATTTCAGAGTTTATGGACTGACTTTGGTAAGAGACCACTTTCACTTGGGAGTGGAAGCACAGTAAAGCATGCTGTGAGTGACACAGGGCACCAAGTATGTTGGTGGGGGGCGGTGGCAGACCAGTTTTGCTGTGGCAGGATATCTCTTTGGCTTAGACAGCTGGGGTCCACAATGCCAACAGCTGCCTGTTCTTTGGCATGCCCTGAGGTGCTCTACAGTGGCTTCAAGTGCTGTTGACCTTAGTGGTCCCTCCAGGTCCAGTGACTGGGGACCAGGACAGGGAGTGGTGATGGCTGGAGTTTGAGTTGTGCCCACACTCAGCTGTGGGGTCTGCCCCAGATGCCTATGTAGGGACAGGGTCCACACTCATACATAGTGGTGGGGCCAAGGCAGGCAGAAAAGGCTGTTGGCTTTTGGCTCCCTGGTAGCTTCAGGGCCCTGGTTGTTGACGTGCTCTCCTGCGGCTGCACAAACTACATTGCACATGCACATTGCAGTGGAGCTGATGACCGGGATCAGGCCAGAGGCGTGCAGGTGCACATGCAGGGGTTCTGGCATATTCTGTTCTGGTTGCACAGTACCTCCCAGGCTAGTGTAGCACAGTAGATGCCAGTGATGGGTATCAAAGCAGCAGCACCCACAGGCATTCTGGAGGGGTTAGCCCCAAGTCCTTGCACAGGGATGCAGCTGCAAGCATCTAGACTGACATTTTATATTTACCCAGATGCCGAGGCCTGGGCTGGCTGCCAGTTACAGTTCTCAGGCTCCACCTCGGGGAGTGGAGGGGTTGGGGAGGAAGTTGGGAGACACTCCAGCAGCCGGTATCAGCAAACCGAAACACCTGCGGGACAAATGCTCATGAAATCTTCAAGGGGGTGCGTGGTGACTGTGTTGCCCGTTAGTTTCGTTCGTGTCAAAATTGACTGGGTTTGCCTGCAAAACAGCTCACTGTGAGCCACCATCACCCCTGCTACAAGGCCGCTACTGGGAGTCCCTACTTTCCCCCCTTACTCCTAGACATATCTGTACATCTCAGCTTTGCCAGTCTGGACGAGGTGAGGTGAAAGCAACGTGGGACCTGTCTGCAGTGCCCGGAAAACTGGGGAAGATGGTAACGCACCCCAATCTTCCATTTTGGTGATGTCCCTGACTTCAGTTTTTACGTTATCATTGTGGCCTCTTGTATAATTTAGAAAGTTGGAGTTACACGTACAAAGTCTTTCAGGAGTTAACACACTGGGAACTTAGTGGCCTGCATTGCATTAGCTGCGCTCGTTGATAACAAAAAGGAGACCAACTTTTAGTTTGTTATTCTCTTAAATTCTCTACCTCGCTCCCTCCCTACCTACCTCTGGTATGCTAGAGGTTAGAAGGGCTCTGATAGCAACCCGTGCACACCAGTGCGGAAGCTCAAAAAGACAGCGGATAATTTAGACGCTCTCACTTTTGCTACAGATTAAGTAAAGGCGAGTGTCAAAATATTTTCCAACCAATCCTTGGCTCCGAAACTTAGTGTACATCCTGGCAGATGGAACCGGACATTTTTATAGAAAGAGTCCATTTCCCGGTCCCATGTAGATAAAGTCGAAGCGAGTTTATTTCATATAAGTTTTTGAATAGGTGCATGAATGGTGTCAGGGAAAAATGGTACAATATGCTGGATATCTAGCGAGAGTGCAATAAATATTTCTTTAATTGAATTGGGTTTTAGCCAAAAGCATGTATCATATCCGCCAACAAGAAAACAAACCACCACATTGCTTGGAGCATGTGAAAAGTTGCCCCGACAGCTCTGATCTGTTTAATGGTCACATTGATCCTGCATCGTGTTGATGTCCTACAGAGTTAATTTCTCACTTCTCCAGATAGTAATATCAGCACAGTTGCATATCTTTCTGCTTCTTACTGAAAAATATCATCACAGTCCATGTCTAAATAGCTGAAATGCAAGAAACCTATGACAAAATTTAAACTCCGTTCCATTTTGACAATTGTGAGCAAAGTTAATCCGTTGGAAACTGCTTGTGCAATGTGTTTGAGTAAGGTTGTTTTACTTTATGTCTTTGAAATGTGAAAGCACACCCCTGATAAGGTTTGATATTGAGGCCTTGGGGATGGAAAGTATTACTAGACTGAAGAGATGATATCAAGGATTACAGGACTAAGTTGACAAAGAAGATTTAAAGATTAAGTACTCTTAGAAATCCTAAAAACACGAAGCCCCTCTCCTAATTTAGTTCACCTGGACATGATTTCAGAACTGTTAACAGCAAGCAGGATGATCTTTGGGAAATCACAAGATACCTCCAGACCCACAATGGAATGAGATACCATACCTAAATCAGGGTAGCTATTACCTGGAACATACTGGAAACCAAAGGCCATTCAAATATGATACTATCACTCTAGTGGCTGAAAAATAGTCATGCTCCAGGCCCTCCTAGCACTTGTCCCCACCCCTCCTCTCCCTTGGGGCCCTCCCTAATTAATGAGCATAAGCAATGGCTGTTCAACATTTTGGTTACCACCTCTTTACAAAACTGCCGTGTACATCGTTCATACCCCGTAAATAACCACCAACTGATCAGTAATCCGTGTGGAAGTACTTTTAATAGTCAGACATGCCATGTAATTATTACATATTATTTAATATTTGCCAATATATAACCACTTTGAGGTTGTTTGCCCTTAAAAATGGATGATGATTAGCATAATTCCTTTTCAAATACACATAGGATGCACTAATGAAAAAACACAAGAACACAAGTCACATCAGCCAAAACACAGAATTTCAGCCATATGCCACATTTGGAGAGCACCATGGGGCTGCCAAAATAGCCTTTAAGAAGCCAGATGTCACTGCTGGGGAAATATTTTTCACTCCCGCTCATTTAATTCTTAAACTACTAATTAGCCTTAGCCCACACAGAACTAAAACTACTCACTGAGAAAAGATGCCCTGACTCTTGCAGTTATATTTAAATTTCAGACTTTCTGCTATCGCTTCTGTGGGGGCGTCCTCTGTTTCCTATGCCTTCTCCCCGTCTGCTTCCCCCCCTTCCCTGGCTCTGTGCTCACGATGAAGTTAACCAAATGGCCCTGTCTCCATTTGGAGGTCAGAGGACGGCTGAAATCCAGCAAGGCCAAAACACAACTCTCAATCCTACCCGCATCTCAAGCTGTTCCTTCTCTCAGGAAATGACCAATGTATCATTTCCGGTTTTCAGAGACGATAAATCCTTTGAAGCATCTTCGCTTTCTCATTCTTTCCCAGTTGACAGCCAAGATACCCAAACATTCACTCTGTGAAGTTTTCCAGAAATTGAAACCTTCTTTTGCCTTTATCTCTTGTCTGGGTTCCTGCAAGAGGCTCGTGTGTGGGTTCCCAGATACGACTCTCATGTTCCACTGTCTATTCTCCAAATATCAGACTTGGAAGATTTAGGTGCGTCTGTGCAATTCCTCTTCCTATAACCCTCATTTGGCTTCCCTTCTTACTAAGAGGAAAGCCAAATCCCCTGCCATGGTCTATGAGGCCCTCCCTGCTCTGTCTGCCTCAAGCTCTGTCCTCTGCAATAACACCGTTCTTCCTAAAATGGGCCAAGGATAATCCTAGGTACTTGCTATTTTTTTTCCTGTATTGGATAATCTTTTAGACAGAATTGCTTCCCTCTGGTATCCATTCCAATGTTACAAAAAAAAAAAAAAAAAAAAAAAAAAAAAAAAAAAAAAAAAGAACTTTCTTCTTTACTCTTTATAAAACAGCAAACCATCACATGAAACACATATTACCGCCCCCATGCTTTATCCTTTCTAGGGCACTTATCACCATCTGAAATATTACATAAGTACTTGATGCATTTTTAGATCGACATCCCTGTAACAGAATATAAGCCCCAGAAAAGGAAAGAATTGTTTCTTTGTTTATTGCTCTATTCCCATTGCCTGGGAGCTGGGCGGTCACATAGTAATCAATCAGTAAATACTGTTAAATGATTAGGTCAAGGGTCTGCCGCATATTAAGCACCTTACTTGGTACTAGGGATACAGAGATTTTAGAAAATGACCTTTCTCTCAGAGTTACCACAGGTTTCTTTTCCTGAGTTTGGACTAGGAACAGAGGGAACCATGCCCTGTCTATGTATCATACTATATATTTGGTTAATTTTCTTCAAATAGATGTACCTACACCTGCACTGTCTCAAGTAACTGGTGCTGAAACTAGATATGATTCTATCTGGAAAGTGAATGAATTCTTTGGATAAATTTAGACTATGAAAATGAGAAAAATATTAAATCCGTCCCTTCTCATGAATGTGCTCAGAAAAAGTGATTAATTCTAAATCAATTCAATAATAATTACTAGCTAATTAATTAGAAAAAATAATTGAGAAGGTTGGAATAAATGAAAATTGAATATGTATGCAGGACATGTTTATTTACAAAGTAGGTTAAAAGGTAAAAAGGAATGTGAGTGTTAAACACCAACTGAATATGCTTCTTCACAAGGTTCTTTTCTGTAACCACTGATGCTGCTAGTAGGGAATTTCACCTCAAAATACTAAGAGGTTTGTGGGATAATGGGTTGTATACAAGTAAAAGGATTTGGCCAAATTGCACACGTAGAAGAGGTCATACCAATACCTCTTGATTTCACTATCCAAAATAAAAATTCACTATTCAGTGCTTGAATATATGTCGATCTTTCATCAAGATATATGTCTTAAACGCTCCTGTGATGACAAACTATTATTTTTAATTAGAATATTCAGCTTTTCCCTAAACAAGAACACCAAGTAGGCAATGTCTGAAATGAGCCTATGAAATATAAACATTATTAATTTGCAAAATAAATTCTCTTTGCTAGTTTTTCTAAGTGAGGATTTATAAAATCGCTATTTTACATTGCCAATGAATTCTGCAAATCAAAATAAAATTACTTGAAATGCTAATGTTATTCTGTATTCCTGATTAAGTCAACCAGATTAATTTTATAGTTATTTGCAATTTATAACGAAATCCGTATTCATTTTTGCCACTCAGTCTACTCAGTACAGTTGCTAAACATTTCTATCAATATTGCAGACAAGATAGAGCACCTGATTAATCCAAATACCTAAACATAGTTGCCTGAATTTAGCTAATTTATCTTGTATTGACAAAATCAAAAGTACGTAAGAAATAAGCATACGGAATGTGACTCACCATCTTGCAAATGTCAACCATATTGGGAGGCAAGATTACGTGTGGAAGGCTTGCTTGATTTGAATTTTCCAGCATAATTGAAAATACATTTTAAGGAATTTCATGTATGAGAAATAATCTGATTACAACAGGACAAGAAAAATTAGACTCGTGATAACATTCTCATTGAAATACTTAGCGCTGTGCTTGCACTTGATGATTATATCGAGTCAATTCTCCAAATTGGCAGTAAAAATGTGATTGCCTGAGAAATAAAATAATAAAAACTGTACAACAAATATATGAAGTCTACATTGTAACTTTAGAACAAGCCAATAACAGAAGAATTGATAGTGTTTCCTCCTTGATCTTCTAGAGTTATCATTTGAAACTATTCATATTGTGGCTACGTGAACTTGTGATTTGGTGTCAATGTTCAAGAATTTATACCTTTCTCCTTACAGCATAGGACAAAATTATAAAATCAAATCCTTTTATCAGGGATTAATTAAGGAAAAGACCATCTCCCTGGGAAAACATATATTCAATACAATTCTCTGTATTTTCTCCAACTTTACCCACGTATATGTTCCTTGATCATTGCTTTTTCTTACACAGATGCAATGATTTTTTTTATTTTTAAGTTATTCATGTATGTATTTATTTTTATTGAAGTACCGTTGACATATATATTCGTTTATATTAGCTTCGGGTATACGACATAGTGATTCAACAAGTCCAGATAGTACGCAATGTTCACCATTATACAAGTTGTTACCGCCTATCGCCACAGAAAGTTCCTACAATGTTATTGACTGCATTCCCTATGCTGTCGTTTCACCTCTGTGATTTATTCATTTTATAACTGAAGTTTTAACTTGTTAATACTCTTCACCTATTTTTCCCAACCCCTCCACCCAAGAGAAACTCAATTCTTGCTAACACCTTGAAAGTAGATTATGTCCTCAATTTTGACTCTCTGGCTAATTTAACTTTACAACTGGGTCGATACTGTTGACCCAGCACATCCCTGAGAACGTTTCATCTGAGCTTTTGATAAAGAGTCATACTTCTTGGCTCTGTAAATGCACAAGTTTTCAAGTACCAATTACACTGTCCTTTTAAATAAAATGATGTGTTTCTTCAGTTGACAGTGAGATCTTTTTTTTTTCTTTTTTGACAGTGAGATCTTTGAAAGTGTGGATCAAGTGTTCATTATACCTAAAACCAAAAACCCTCACACAGTTCCTAAGTGCTTAGAGGTGATTCAACACATGCTTGTTGGACTTAATGAAATAAAATTGAATTGACCTTAAAAAGCAGAAAACATTTTTAGTATGTTCTAGAAAATGCCTTACTTTCTGTTTATTGGTCTCAACAGCAGTGTGCCAAAGACTGTGGGTGTGTAACAGTGAGTAGATGTCTTGCAGGGATAGAATAAGAAAATGCAAGGAAAAACTCTGTCAACAAGAACCATTAGCATTTACTCACACATCCATTCACAGAGCATTTACCAAAGACCTAATCTTTGCAGGACACTGAGCTCATTTCTGGCAGTACAGAGACATCTCTTCCCTCAAAGTTCTTCAAACCTAGTGGAACGTTTTCAGTTATGTTACAGTATGTTATCCATGCAGAGATAATGTTTGTTTTTTTTTCCCACAGAGTAGTTGTTTGCCTTGGCACCTCATTTCTTACATTCACTCTAGTACAAAGTCATGCCAAGAAGTTAAATTAATGCGGACAACACGTTAACAATGACCTTAGCCTCCAAATATAAGCGGGTGGACTGGATATGGTTACTAACAAACCCCCGTAAGCCTCAAGCATTCAGTAGTCTTTGGCTTCCCTCACAAATACGATGTCTCCCACATAACACTGACTAGCATATGTTGCCCTTTCTGTTTCTGGATTAGAGCCTCCTTGTCTTCTAGACACCAAAACCCGGGCATCATTCATTCCCACCTCAACATGGAGCTCTCTCTGGCCCTCTAGTTGGTCCTCACAGAAGGGAGAAATATAGTACCCTCAGACTGGTCCCTCATTCTCTCCAAAGACTCCCTACTTTCATGCTGAACCCATGGCCTCTGAGGCCCTGATATCCAAAGCAGGCATCGCTGTCACCAATAGAATAGAGGAGTTTTGCTATAGAGCTCTTCAGTGTGAGTTACTGTCCACACTTCTGGCTTCACTGTGTACACAGTGATCCGTGTGTTGGATCACTTGTTTTTCTCTTTTCCAAGGAACAGTGTTTGAGTACAGAGAGGCGAGCAGAACAAAATGTGACCTCTGCTTCTAGGAAGTTTACATTCCCTGAACACGGAGTGCGTTTTAGGTCTATGTGCCTTTGCTCATGCCGTTTTCTTCTTTTCTGTTTTGGTTTTCAAAAGGCTAAACATGAAGACCGCTACTTTTATGAGTGTGTGTGTGTGTGTGTGTGTGTGTGTGTGTATGCTTCACATCATGTCCACTTTTCTTTTTTATTTTTTTAATTTTTTTTTTCAACATTTTTTATTTATTTTTGGGACAGAGAGAGACAGAGCATGAACGGGGGAGGGGCAGAGAGAGAGGGAGACACAGGATCGGAAACAGGCTCCAGGCTCCGAGCCATCGGCCCAGAGCCTGACGCGGGGCTCGAACTCACGGACCGCGAGATCGTGACCTGGCTGAAGCCGGACGCTTAACCGACTGCGCCACCCAGGCGCCCCCATGTCCACTTTTCAAACACATACACACAGGTGCACACACACAGACATCTCCTAATCCAATAAATCTTTTACTATAAAAAAAGCTACATGTAGATTACATTCCCCTTCCCTCTTTGCCATCTACAAGATGTAACACCATATCTAGAACATAGCAAGTCTTCACTGATGACCTAATTAGTAGTGTGTATATAAGTAAACAAATGAACAAATGATGGGCCCGAGTTTGCAATCATCCACTTACGTGGAGGCAATTAAATTTTTTCTAGTCTGAGTCAAATATTGACGGTCTCTGCTTGTGTGACTATTATACATCCCCAAGACCTTTGACATCAGCTAAGCCAAGTGGCCTGTTTTGGCCAGTAAGATGAGCAGAAATGTTAAAAACAATTGTCTAGTTCTCTCATCTGCCTTCTCCCCCTGTGCCCTGAGACGAGTATGTCCCAGATAAGGGCTTCGTCTTCAGTGTGATTCTAGGGTAGAAGGAATTTGGAACAGTACATCAGATGGCATTTACTTGTACAGAGGGCAACAAGTAAACCTTTGCTGTTTTAAGCATTTGAGATCGGTGGGTTGTTTTTTCCTATAAGCACAATGTAGTCTAAGCTACATGATTAATGGGATGCCAGGGATCCCATTATTTGATGGAGGAATTATCCAGGACTCCTCACAGCCTGAGACTTGGAAATCGTTTAAAGGAAGAATGTTTTATCATTCTCTGAGAACGGACTGGGCACGAAGCATCAGTCATCCTTACGTTTATAATTCTTACAACTACACCAGGGTAGGATCTGTCATCATTTACAGAAGAGGAAGTAGGCAAAATTAATAATAAGTAATTACAGTTGTTGAGATTTTACTATATTCCTGCTCTCCATAGTGTTTTACATTTTGCAGTTATTCTAGAGGCAGTGACTGACATGAATATGGAGAGGTCGTTCCTTGGTGTTTATTGTGCATCCTTGCAAGGTGTGTGTGGGCATGTGTGTGGGATGAGGAGATGTGATTGTAGAAGAGGCCTGCGACCTTCATGGCTGCTTGCGCTCATAACGTCCATGGGTTTTCTAGAGTAGTTCAAGCTCCTATCCTCTTTTTCTTCAAATAGGCTTTGTGCCCAACACAGAGCAGGGCTTGAATTCACTACCTTGAGATCAAGACCTGAGCTGAGATCAAGAGTCAGATGTTTATTCGACTGAGCCCCTCAAGTTCCTATTCCATAACATACTTATTTGGAAAACGGGTAGTGATACTTACAGCATAATACAATAGTGAAAACAAATACCATATGTTAGGTGGGAAAATCTCCATGGAATTTTTTCTATTTGTGTTAGGTCCCTGTGTCACTATTAACGGGGGAAAGGGACCGTCTCACTTCTGATTTTTCCTAATGAGTCAGGAGAGTGTAGATGGAAGAAAGCAAACCTGTCTCGTGTGACCCTGTCCCTGGTGGAGTAAAAGAAAAAAGTAAACATAATTTAAATTTAAAACTAGTTCCAAGTGCCTATAGTTCCCCATTATCAACTAGATAAGAAAAGATGATTCACAAACTATTTTTTATTCAATGAATAAAGGGAAATCAGAAAGCAAATAAAAATGTAGCACTTAATGGCATGCTAGCTGAAGGAAATTTCACTTGGAATTACGAGTGCGCAGAATTGGAAACTATCTTAAAGCCTCACAGACCAAAATCATCCTTTTACAGCGTGAAAACTGAGGCATGAAGAGAGAAAAGTGTCTTGCTTAAAATCATTCTAGTAATTAGCTCATACAAGATGGTTTAAGACATTTCAGGATTTCAGAGTTTGGTTGAGCTGAAATTTTGTCCTCGTAGAAAAGAGTATTAATGTAAATTTCATTTTTTTCTGACTCCCTGATGGGAATGTAGGTAGTAGTTAAAACTTACCTAACCACTGGGTCCTGTGCTACTTGAAATCTACACCTTACAATCAATATCTTTTATTTACTTTAACATTTGTCCAGTTACATTCTAATTTAGTCCATCATGCAGGGAACTGAATTCTGATAAGCAAATGTATCATATCAGGAGGCAAATGGAATCCTTAGGAGAATAACAACCTTGTGTTTACTTTTTATTAGCCTGTCTTTCAAATCTTGATTACTTTAGGTTAATGGTCTAACTTTAGAGCTCAGAGGACAAAAGTCATTATATGCCAACACAGCTAAGGGGCCACCTACACAGAGGCTAAAGTTTTAATGAGCATTAAGCAGGTTCCACCGAGTTAGGATCTGTGAAAAGGATTCGGGGGTGTTTTAAGTGAACCCTGTTTGCATTGATTAACATAAGGCATCAGATGCTTGATTCCCTTTAATCTTGTAAGACACTTCCAGAATCAAATAGAAACATTCATCTTGCTAAAGAATACTGCTATTTGTAAAAGCCTAGACTTGGTTAGTAGGTATCTCTCTAAGATAACAATGTTAACAATAGCAAGAATAATAGGAAAGATGAGTGGGCGTTCAATCACTCTTGAGTGTAATTTTATCTGCTCTGTTAGAATACTAGTTAGTGTTATCTCAAAAGTTGTCTCTTTACAGGGAACTAAGCCCAAGACCTTTTAGGAAAGGCAGGTTGGGATCAGATACCAGAGTGGAGGCTCTTGCAAGGTAGGTAGGAAGTGCCAAGACATCGGAAAGAACCACAAAAAAGAAGCTGGGAAGGCCAAAACAAAATAAAGCAAAACAAAAATTCAAATATTTACCTAATCCCTGGCTACATAAGGAAAGTATACTAAAGTTAACCACAAACATTTAAGTCTGCATTCTGCAGTTTTGTCTTCAAAGCAAGGCTAGGCAAAGAAAGATATCCTTAAGTTCTATTATTTCAAGAAGCAAGAAAATGACCAAAATGAGGTAAAAATGAGGGGGCGGGGGAATGAGATGGGAACCTGGGACTCTTTGGGATCTTTGTTGGATATAGAACCACTCACTTTTCCCCAAATATTTCATTTTTCTGATTCCCTGACTCACATTGCTCTAAAATGTCTCTGTTAAGATATAAACAGAGGTCACATTCTGGGCCCTACTCTCAAGAACCCCTAATATGAAATGATAGAGAGACAAGTATTTTTTAAATGCTTATTTATTTACTTTGAGAGCAAGACAGCAAGACAAAGTGGGGGAGGGGCAGAGAGAGAGAGAATCCCGAGCAGGCTCCACACTCAGCACAGAGCCTGACATGGGGCTTAATCCCAAGACCCTGGGATCATGACTTGAGCTGAAATCAAGAGTCGGATGCTGAGCACACTGAGCCACCCAAGCACCCTAATAGTGAGACAAGTATTTGATGAGAACCATCAGAGTGCTTTCTGAGTTCAGAGGGGGCAGACATTTTATGTGGTTAAATCAGGGATACTTCACAGCAACAAAGAAAGTAGCAGAAAGGCACTGTGTTATATATATGTGATATATATATATATGTGTGTGTGTGTGAGTGTGTGTGTGTTATATATAGTGTGTTATATATGTGTGTGTGTATGTGTGTGCGTGTGTGTGTGTGTATATATATATATACACACACATATATGTGTATATATATGTATATATATACACACACACATATGTGTGTATATATGTATATATATACACACATATATGTGTATATATATGTATATATATACACACACATATATGTGTGTATATATGTATATATATATATGTATATACATATATATGTATATATATATAAAATATTCCAGGCTCTGGAATCATCTTCTGTAGGTCAGATACTGGCGCTGTAACTTACTAGTCATTTACCCTTGGGCAAGGTAGATTAGTTAATACTTGAAAAGCCCTTAGAACAGTGGTAGCATTTTTTTGTTTCACTGAAGTAAGCTTTCAGTCTGAGATGGAAACACAGGCTACGGACAACAGGGAGAGATTGAGCAGGGAAGGCCATCTAGGTGAAAACGTCCCGAAAACCCAACAGAATTGAGCAGAGCGGGAAGCTGAGAAGCAAGACCAGGCTGGCGTCTCTGAACCCTTCTTGCATTTATCTGCTTCTCTTTCTATGAGACGGATCACTTCACATCACACCAGTGTGTAGCCATGTCACGGCCCCTAATTGATGGAACGAAAGTAGTTAAACACTTGTTCAGTGCATGGATGGGTGTTTTCAACTAGCACAGTCAAACAGTCATTGTGACTTTCTACCACCTCTCAGTCTAAGGCCTGAACCTTCTATTAAGTTGCGCGTCCAACTTTTCTGCCATAGTCACCTTTGATTTTAATCTTCCGTGCAACTTCATTCTCCCTGATGGTTCTCCTACCCCACATCCAGTTCCTTTCTTTGTCTTCTTCCAAGTCTACTCTTGCCTGCGATTTCTCTTTCTTACTAAATCATGAGCTTATCTTCAGTGTTTGGATGAACCCCATCTTCTCCAGAAGTACTCTCTCCTAACTACGTGTCACGATTGCCTCCCCTCAGGCATATCTCTCCAGGGTGAATTTCTTGCAACGAGAGTGTGCATAGACTCATCCATATGTCTCATTTCTTTGACTCATGTGATCCGTGGGCCTCTAATTGGCCTCATTAAAGGGTTATGTGTGATTTTTTTTTCTAGTGGCTTTCTAGTACAGATACCAGACGCCAGAAGAGCATGGTTCAAAGAAAGAAATGTGAAATGATCAAACTATCTGTTCCCTTAGTAATGCTGCTGGATACCTCCGAGATAGGCTAATAGTTAACATGGTAGGATCTAATTTCAAATTTCAGTAGCAGCTCAATATATAAGGGCTATCAGAGGATCTGAAGGTTAGCCAACCGCAATGTTGATGCAAATGAGATCTGCATGGTTAGGCACATACCATGCACAGAGGCTTCAAGAAGAGGGACTTGAACCATAGTTCACGCCCTAAATCACAACTGCAAGAGTCCACTGCATCATGCCAGGGGCCCAGGGAACCGCAGATAAGTGTGGGTTATCTTTTGGAGCATCAAAGATTTGGAAGACACTATTCTTTGATTAAAGTCAAAACAGATTTGCTGGAGTGTGTAATGCAAAATTGATACAACTTAAAACATTTAACCTGAAACAAAGTCTTTAGATTCCACCAGCTGTTCCAGGCGACTACCTCAGGTGCTCTGGAATCAGTGCCAGAAAAAAAATGTCTTTCTCTGGCGAGAGTATCTCAGGGAGCACCTTCGAGATAGAAGGTGTGCTGCCTTGCCATTGTAATGAGTCAAACTGTTTTGTTTCATTAGAGTAAACGTGTTTGGAATGCTATAATTACTTGTTAGTGAGGAGAACATTTGCTCTAATTAGGGATTCATTAGAAATTCAAAAATCACTTAATATTAGCAATTAAAACTGGAACTGTACATTGAGATTGAGTTTCCCATGTCAGTAAACTAAACAGCCAATGCACGCTCATTCTGAATTTTGCATAACTGACTACAGCTCACGGGGGCACAGAAGGAGAGAGAAAGTAGCAGACTTAATTGGAAAACTTGCATGGGGCGGAGGGTGGGAGGGTGGGCTGGGGAACCAAGATCTGGAACAGCCAATCCCCTCAGAAGTTACTAATATAGAGGGCTGGGCAGAATCTGGTGAACCAGCTAGTCTGGTCAACTAGCTCTGTGCTAGGCACAGAGCTTGGAGAAAGGAGGGTGGGAAGGAAGAGAGAAGAAAGAGGGAAAGAAAGCAACGATTATTCATCCAAGAAATAACTGGGCCCTTTCAATGTGCGGAATAGCCCATGTTCCCACGGACAGCAGACTTAAACCAGGAAATCAAGTATTAGAGCAAAACTTGAGCAAACTACATGATAGTTAAAGCTTGGGAGAAAACCTGTGGTGCAATACTATAAATCGTGTTTGACAAAATATGGTAAAATGTCACATACATGCTAGTGACCATTAGACTAAACGGCTCTTTCAAAAGAGCAACAGTCTCTCTGGCAAGAATTAATCAGGCAGCTTTGTCAAATGGGTAGGTTGTCTGTTTATTTGACAGGCAGAAGAGAGGGGCAGTGCATTCCTAACCAAGAACCCTGGATCATGCATACAATACATTGTTACAACATTTAAGGACAGAACTATGTAAAATTCTGGCCAGACAGCTTCGTGCCCCGTTGTTCTGAAAACAAAAAACAAACAAAAACAAAAACAAAAGACAAACAGAAAAAACAAGCATTTTATTTTTCTTTTAGATGTCACCGAAGAGGTTTTTCCTGGATCGAACAAAACAGTAGCAAAGTATAACGGTAAATATAATCGAGGTGTTTGGATGTGAGCTGACTTCCACACTTACTAAGGATTTGCACTTCCCTACTTATTTTATTTTCCCCTTTCTTTCCACAACAGCTTCAAACATTGTACCTTTCCATTACTGCAGTGAAGTTAGAATATTTTGGTTTTCTTGTCAAAGACCTTCGAGCTTCAGCGACAATTCCTACTCAAGAAACACCATGTGTTTTCACTGTAGACAGATGCTGCATCTTTCATGTACAGGGTGCTATTGCTCTATTTTCTAATCCCTCCCTTTCCATGTCATAGATCTTGGCAAAGGAAGGCCATGTCTACATGTGCCACTAATTTGACTGTTTTGACTGAACTGAGGGGCTATTACCTGCTTGCTGATAACTTAGTTAAATAACTAGCTGTCAAAACAATCATGATCATGCTGGCTGGGTGTTAAAGCACAGCAAGAGTGACTGAGACAGGCTGTATTTTACTGCTGGATAAGGACTTCAAGGATGGAACCATGGGTTCTGTAGAGGTTACTCCTTCCCTAGAAGTGCCAGCTTAAGCACCACTTACTACATGATTTGACTTTTTTTTTAAGTTTACTTATTTATTTTGAGAAAGAGAGAGAGAGACAGCATGAATAGGGGAGGGGCAGACAGAGAGGGAGAGAGAGAATCCCAAGCAGGCTCCATGCTGCCAGTGCAGAGCCTGATGTGGGGTTTGAACTCATGAAACCATGAGATCATGACCTGATCCCAAACCAAGAGCCAGACACTTAAGTAACTGAGCCACCCATGATTCAATTTTCTTATGAAGTGAGCATCACAGTTTTTATAATTTTCTTTGGTTTTGGAAAATTGCTTTGCCCACACACTCACTTATTTATTCATTTAATTAAGACATTCCCCATCTACCCTCCATATTTCAGATTTTCTGCCTGTGTCAGATTCAGATTCTTCCCCATTCCATGGAAAAAAGATTGGCTCCTTCTTCTTTGACTCCATCACAGGCTGTGAATCCTCTGTTCATTCCATAAATGCTTGGAGTTCCCTAGTCCCCTTCTTCAGTCTTTCCTTATTATTTCTCCTCTTTAAAAAAATTATTTATTTTTGAGAGAGAGAAACAAACAGAGTGTGAACAAGGGAGGGGCAGAGAGAGGGGGACACAGAATCCGAAGCAGGCTCCAGGCTCCGAGCTGTCAGCGCAAAGCCTGACACAGGGCTTGAACTCATGAACTGTGAGATCATGACCTGAGCTGAAGTCAGATGCCCAACCGACTGAGCCACCCTGGCGCCTCTTAACCCAAGCAGGTTCCACACTGTGAGCGCAGAGCCTGGTGTGGGGCTTGAACCCACAAACTATGAGATCATGACCTCAGCTAAAATCAAGTTGGACACTTAATCAACTGAGCCACCCAGGTCCCCCCTTATTATTTCTTGAAAGTTCTTCCCTCAACCAGTTCCATGTATTGAATAACCACCCTAATGCTAATGACTCTAAAATTTATCTCCAACCCTACACACCCTTCTGTGTCTGTCTCTTCCTTCACCTAAACTCTAAAAGCTCACACCTCTTGTTGTCTTTCTCACCAAACCTGTTCTTCATGCGTCAGTTCCTGTCTAGGGGAGGAAAACCCATGCAGTGACCCAAGTGAGACCCTCGGTCAAAAGCCTTGGCTCCTTTCTCAGGCACGGGCAGAACCTTCAATGAATCGTCATGAAAAGTTTATCATGATCCCTTTTTAGGCCTCACATCTATCTGCTTGTTCCATTCTAACAGCCATCTTCTTTGTTTGGACTATAACATCGCTCTATTTCAAGCAACCTAAAATTTATCTCTGAACAGAAGCAATCTCCAATATAGAGAGATCTCTACAGTCTGCTTCTTCACCACTCCGTCTTCACTATGCAGAGTAGACCTTCTCACGTGTTCAAAAGCATATTTACGTTACACTCGATAAACACAATGTTTGATATTCATGAAAATCTTGAGTCCCTCAAAAGCAAGTCTCAGGTCAAAAGATAAACACAAATCCAAATTGTAGAATTTCTAGAAAGCAATGATAATGAAAACACTACATTTCAGAACCAAGATGCAGGGGGAAAAAATGCTGAGAAGAAATGCAATTTTAAATACTCACATGGACAGAAAAGAAATCATGAAAGGGAATAAGTATCTCACGGAAGATTTGCACAAAAAGTTGAAAAAACTCACATGGACAGAAAAGAAATCATGAAAGGGAATAAGTATCTCATGGAAGATTTGCACAAAAAGTTGAAAACTAACAGCCAAATTAGCTGAAGCAGAGAAGAAGGAATCAAAGACAAAATACAAATCAATCATCTCGGGGGAAAACGCTAACAGAAAAACCTACTAATAAATAAATAAATTATATGTGGAAATAGAAAATTAATAAAACAACAACTTACCTGAGAAAAAGAGAAGATTAAAAAAATGCAAAATAAATAAACATGGTTAAGAGAAGGGGAAAATCAATGTGGAAACAGGGAGAACAGAATAAAAACACTCGAGATTTGTTTTTGTTTTGTTTTGTTTTGTTTTGTAAATTCCAAGCAAATGAATAGAAGCTGGATGAAATGGACAACACTTTAATACAATGTTATTTACCCAGACTGACTTTATAAAAGCAGCAACTAAATAGATGGATTTACATACAAGTGAAGAACTTTAACAACAGTATACTGCCAAGAGGATATCAAAAACACATGATTTCAGAGCAGAATTCTACCGAAAATACATAAAAATTCTAATACTACTTAAATTGTCCCAGATGATCGGGGGCAAAGGGACATTTCTAAATTATTTTAATGAAGAAAATTCAATATTGACTCAAAATATAAAATGGTTGCCCAAAAAGAAAAGTATAGAATAAATTACTTTATGAACCTCCATTCTAGGGATTCAAGGATGATTATTAAGAAATATGTAAATAGATTATATTATTTCATTTAAAGACATTGTATAAATCTTGCCATAGAAATGGAAATACATTTGACAACTTTCAACTATACTCTTGATAAAACACCAACTGTAACACAATAGAAATTGATGAGTATGTACTTAAACATGATTATGTGTATACACACATATGCACACAGACAAGTGCATACACACACACGGGCGCACACACATTCACACACCAGGTCCAGATTAATGGAGGGACAGATCCTGGTGACATTATCGATTTTTAGAGTCAGGAAATGTTCGCTCTCTTTTAACTTGTATCATTATTATCCAACTTTTAACTGGGGTATTGACCAATGTATCCGGCAAACAAAAGACATTAGAGAATTAAAAGCGGTGATAAGGCAGTTAATACACACACACACACACACACACACACGCACACACACTATTTGTTGCTGGTATGATCATATAACCAGGAAACCCCAGAATGTATAAGAAAAAAACAAACTATTAAAAATGGTAAATCCGTTCAATGTGATAGCAGGATATAGAGTTTATATTCAAAGGTCAATAGCCTTCATATACATAGACACTAATACTATATAATGGAAGAAAAGGCTTCACTTTTAATGATAGAAAAAAACAAGCCACTAAAAAGAAATGTGCAAAAAACAACTGCATGCAGAAATTAAAAAAAAAAATCCTTAAAGACACAAAAGTAGACTTGATGAATAGAAATATATAACATGCTTTTAACAGAATGACTCAGTCTCATGAAGATGTCAATTCTCTCTGAGTTATTTATAAATTAAATCAGTAAAAATACCAAGATTCATTTCCAGAATTAGATCAGCTGATTCTAATCTTATATAAAACATGAAGTAAATATGGCCATAATAATACTGTAAGTAAAAAGGTGATACAGAGATACAGCCTTAAGAGATATTAAACATTCTATAAAGGCTTGAGAATTTTAAAATGTAGTACTGGAAAATAATCACAACAAAGAAATGGGATAGAAAATCCAGAAATAGACCCAAATATTTATAGAAATTTCATATATAACATACAAGGGATCTCAAGCCAGAAGGGAATATTTTTGACTGCATGTAAACAAACGACTTTATGTAGGGGATTCAAAACACATGTAAAGACAGATGACAAGCTGAGAAAGCAGTTTTATTTTATTCAGAGGGACATTTTTGCAATTGCAAAAATCCAAACTCTCTCAAGTGATCTATTAGGACTGGTTACGTCCAGCTGTATCCTACACAGTGGAATCCTAAGCAGTTAATGAACTTGTATGGGCAGATCTCCAGATCATATCTTTCATGAAACAAGGAAGGGTAAAAAGAATATGCATGTTATGCTACCTTTTGAATAAGCAAGAAGAGTGTATACATATCTGTTTATATTTGCGTAAAGACATACTAGAAGTCTCCATTATGCTCTTACTGCTGGATTTTGTCTATGCCAGTCTTCTGTCCATGTGAGTTCTTCCTCCTTTGTCTCCAGATCATTCCTACTTACCCTTCAGGTCTTCCTTTCTAAGTGTATTTCTCTGGGAAATTGTATGGTCTTTGTTGTCCGCTGCTGTGTCGCAATTATTCCCATGTGCTTATCTTTACGTAAGCTTAGTCTGTCAAAGAAAACTGTAATTGTTCATTTGTTTATCCCGTAAGTACCCTGAATAAATGACTATACCTTGGTCCCTGTTGTATTCCTTCTACCTACTAAAGTGCATCAACAAAAGATTGAATAAGTTCAATGAGGAATTGCCATGCGATTAGTGACACAATATAAATGAAGTGTGATCATAGGAAAAACCACATAATGGCATTCCTGCGGGAGGCAGAGAAGGAATCCGCAAAGGGTTTGCTTCAAGAGATCTTTCTTTTCTTCCTCCTGTCTCATCCTTTCCCAGTGATTAACTATCCACCTGCTTTTTCCTTTTATATTCTTTAAAGAGACCCAGGCTTATTAAAGAGACAGGAGTTGAGTGACATGTGGGAAAAGTATTTTAAGTCTGTCAAGATTTGTGGATAAAATGAGTCTTTGCCTCTTCCCAAACAATGAAATATAGTATCCTTGTTTACGGTGAGCAAGTAATGATCATTGATCGGGCCTAAGCTATATTCCAAGAACTTTGTCAGGTCTTCTGCATAAATTGCCACTTCAAATAAGAAGGCAACGTGCCTTGGTGAGAAGAGAAAGGGTTTTTCTAGTCTGAGTGATAAACTGGTTGACAAGGGAAGAACGTACATGTTTTCATCCTTAGGAAGATATCGCACCATTCTGGTTTATTGCAGAGGAAATAATCACTATTGCTCCTTCACTTGATTTGTCTACAACTTACAAGTGTCTCCTGTTGCTGCAAAATCCCAGCAGCCGTGAGATGAGGAAAATAGACTTATTTAGTGGGAATAAAGAGTAATGTAATTTTTAATATTATTTGATTTTCTTCCCTTGACTTGTCAGAGTTCCAGGCAGGTTTTGGAGGCTGCAGACATGATGTCCTGGGGGACTAGATTGGTTCCCAAGGTACCATTTAGAAATCTATAGAACTGGATCCTCGGGAAAAAGATAAGACCAGTATTCCCCAGCAGTGACACAAATGGACACATTCACGTGCTGCTGTCAGCTCAGAGCCCGCCTCTGATCCTCTGTTCTCCTCTCTCTCTCTCTCTGTCTCTATCCCTCCCCTGCTTACTCTCTCTCTAAGTCAGTCTCAAATATGGGTCCACAAAGAACCCCTTAATAACTTCACGCGAATCTCCACACATCTACTTCCAAGACTCTCCTCTGATATGCGGCCACGGTGTTCATCTATGGCTCCTTCCTAAGGAAATGGAAGGATGATGAACGATATAGGGAGGCTCCTAAGTTTTCCAGAAAATATGTGGAGCCTGCCGTTGCACACTGCTGTTACTCAATTGCACATCTGTCTGTCCGAGGTAAAGGAAACCTTTGTGAGGGCAGGACTGGCATCTTAGTCATTTCTAGTGTCTGTACCCACCAGATAGTTTGGCGCGTGGTAGATACTAACTTCATGTTGAATTAAATTCCTTTAAAGTAAGGGTTCTCCCTTGACGGAGGCATAAACTGTGCTATCTGTCTCTCCCTGAAAGAAGTGCTGAATGTGTTCAGCATTTTGAAAGAAAGGAAGCACCACATCCGAATGATCTAAGATCGCTACGCCTCCACCACCAATTTACAAAAAAGAAAAAAAAAAAAAACGTGAAAAGGAAAAATGAAATCCAAGGCGGTGAGTCGCTAGCAATCCCCTGACCTGTGCCTAACACATTGGGTCTCTTTGAAGGAATCATCAAATTGTATCTTAAGTTAAATCTTGCTCCAAATGGAAGAGAAATTCCAATTTCCAAAACACGTTGGGTGGGAGTGTTCAGTTCCCAAAGAGTAAAGGAAAAAGAAGATAAAAAAAATTCTTTGAAGCACTCTACAGGAGACCATTTTCCTTCTCAGGCTTCTAAATGCATTTCTCACAGCACAATTTCAAAGAGTGAAACTGGGATTTGTCTAGCTTCCTTTTCCCCTTGAATTATCTGGGAATTAACTTTTGCAATCTCGACGCTGGGCCTAGAACTCATCAGGGTTCCAAAGCCGCTACAAGTCATAACACCATTCAGGTGTCCAGAAGCTGCTGTCATTTCGGAGGCTCAGAGGCTCACAGCTATGGGAAAAGTGAGCCTGCTCTCTGATAGAGATAAATAAATGGTTTCACCAGAGGAGCCTCTTGCATAGTTTCAGACAGGACTACAAATAAGGGAGGGATTTGCAGAGATTAGGAAGGCGCTTCCTGCCCTCAGTTCTCTCCACCTCTAGCCGAGCAGGTGGCATGCTTAGGGGGAGAGTTCCCACTGAGTGATGAGCAAAAGTGTGTTTTGTTATGCTTGTTGTTGTGGTCATGGTGGTTGTGGTTGGTCTCTGCCATTTCCTAGCTGCATAACCTTGGGCAAATCCCTTTAAACCTTGAATGTGTATTTGTTCAACTGCAAAATCGAAGCAATTTGTACTTATTTCAAATGACTTTTTGTAAAAATTAAATCAGGCAGTGCTTTTAAGAACCTGTCTCAGAGAAGTACTCTATCAGGCCAGGGTTGTCTTCCTTTGATGAGGTACCGAGGTCTTCATGAGTGATAGTTTGCTTAGGTCAACACCAATACAGGTTTTAGATTCCTTGCTTACAATTCAAATGCTTTGAGATGAACACAAGAGGTCAAGGGGCATCCATCCATTTTCAATTGTATCTCAAATTTTACAAATCTGTATGTGGGGAAATCTTTTATCAGTAGCTGGTGAATTAAGAGCGTTTGTACTTTCATGCACAGTATGCCATTTAAATGATGAATGTGAGTCAAGGGCATCTGATTTCATTACAAGAAATATATATATATATATATATATATATATATATATATATATATATTTATTTATCAGTGGGTGAAGGGGGTCAAAAGGTACAAACTTGCAGTTACGAAATAAATAAGTCATGGGGATGTAATGTACAGCATGGTAACTACGGTTAATACGACTGTATTGCATATTTGAAAGTTGCTAAGAGTAGATCTTAAAAGTTCTCATCACAAAAAAAAATTATAGCTACAACGGTGATGGATGTCAACGAGACTTATCGTGGTGATCATTTCACAATATATACAAATATTGAATCATGTCTTACACCTGAAACTAATATAATGTTATAGGTCAATTATACCTCAATAATAATAAATAATATATAATAATAATAAAGTCGTTTATAGTGCCCTTTAATGAAACCCCAAGCTCTTATCTTCAAGATTCTGCCCACCATCCTACTCTACCACACTTCACAATGTAGGAGCTTTACATTTGCTGCGCCCTACTTTCTTGAATGTTCCTTCCCCAGATCCACACATAACTGCCTCTTTCTCACCAGGTGATACCCATTTCAAATACCCCCTCTTGGATGACACCTTCTCAAATCACCCAACATACACACCCTGTCGCTTGATCAGACTCTATTTGCATCACAGCACTTGTAACTTCCTGATATTTTCTTGCGACTTCATTTGTTTGTTAGTTTATCATCTGCACTTACAAAAATAGGCACATTGCAGGTAACACGGTACCGTGCAAATTCTTTTTGAATTTTTGAAACAAAGTTAGGTATTTTATCACCGCCTTCAAGTTTTTATGAATTTATAAACTCAACAATCTATGGAAATATGTTTGCTAAACCTACATTTGCGGGATGCCATATTGTTAGAGTATGGTTATGAAAATGATAACAAAAATAACATGGCTACTGATTTTAAAACAGTAAAATCAGCCCTCCCTAATTCTCTGCTCAGATACAATAGCAAAAGAATAGGGAGAAAGAAACGCAAGACCAAAAAGTCGCTTTTTCATGAAACTAGAAACCACAAGGTATGTAGTATGTTGAAGGACAAGATGAAAAGTGTTGTCATAGCTTCCCAGATGGTGCAAAGTCTGGGGACACATGTTTACAATGTCAACGGAGACAGTGAGGAATACACTCAACTTAAGAAAATGGAAGCGAGAGTGAGAGCTTCCATGGAAACTGTTTGGTACCAGGAATAAGCACAGGAGATGGGAACCTAGGACACAATATATAACCTCCCATAAGAGGCAGCCTTTAGGGGAGGGCAATGGTGGGGAGTGAGAAGCACAAATAATAGACCCCTACAGCTGCTCTGCACAGTTAACTAAGGGCTCACTCATGCACACAACCAAATCTATTAGCCTGACCTTGGCCTTGGAGTTTCATATGTACCTGTTGTAAATGTGGTTCAGAATATTTCACCCAACTGAAGATGAATAATTATGACAAAAATAACCCCTGGGGGCATCTGGGTGGCTCAGTCAGTTTAGTTTAATAAGACTCTTGATTTCAGCTCAGGTCATGATCTCATGGTTCATGAGTTCAAGCCCCACATTGGGTTCCACACTATCAGCGTGGTTGGGATTCTCTCTCCTTCTCCCTCTCTCTCTGCCCCTCCCCCCACTTGCTCACTCTCTCAAATAAATAAATAAAACTTAAAAAAAGCTCTAGATCTATAAAAATATATTACCATTTATACACACACACATACACATTTGCCAAAAAAAAAAAAAATACCGCTATCCAGTAGATAAAACCTGCCATCATTACCGTAAAAGGAAAAAAAAAAACTTTAATGAAGTAATAACTTAGAAAAAAAAAAAACAAAGACTCAAATTTGAAAAACAATATCTAAGTAAGAAAATCATGAAACAAAAGAAGGGCATGAGGAGCAGAAAAAAAAAAAAACTAAAGGAAAAGAAATGAAAAAATAAAACCAATGCAAAAAGTCGTATATAGGAGAATGAATATTGCAGAAAAATGGAGGCTGCTATAAGGAATACAGGATGGAGAAAAACAAGCACAGGGATCAATGAGTTAACAGAGAACTGAACCAATAATATAATACAGACCCGAAATGATATTAAGAGCTATAGAAGACACATTCTTAAAATAGTTGTTTGGGAAGAAAAATATTGTTTCTGAAGAGGACAAAAGTAAAAAAAGGAAAATGGAGCTATAATTTAATATTTTCCCCAGGTATAAAAGAAAACTTGATTTTAGATATTAAAGAGGGCATTGAGTCCTGGGAAAGAATTGACACATAACGATTAGCCCTGAAACATCTCCTAATAAAGTTACTGAAGAGTAAATTAAATCAGGAATCTTTCAAGCCAGGATTTCTAGCAGTGCTAAAAACTAGCAGGGAGTGCTTCAGTTTCTAAATGAACCAAAAAGTCCCAATAATGTGTATCAGCATTTAAGGGTTTAAGAGCAAAGACCGTACACGCACATTGTTAGGAATTTCCAGAAACAGAATAAAGATGTCCGGTGAGGCCTCCTTGAGGAAGCTATGATGGGATAACCTTGAACCAAGTGAAAAGTAAATGGAGAAACTACAGTGAGTGGTTAGGGCTGACCACGGGCCCCATTTCCCTGTAGAACGAAGACCGCAACAAATGTGGCACTTGGCCTTCAGTACAAACTTTGAAGATTATAAATTTTGGTGTTTTAGAAAATCTGTAACCAGCAGGAGTTAGATGAGGGAGAGAAGGTATAAGATGGTAGAAGGATGAAATTTCCTCATATTTCATGGACAGGGGTAAAAAAAAAAAGTATTTGAAGGAGATACAATAATTCAGAATGTTTTAAAGGCATAAACACATTAGGACGCATAATACAATCATGTAGAATGTGGAGGTGAAGAGAGTGAGTTCTAGAAACAGACAAAGTAGAAGATTTTTCCCTCTTATTATCATCTATGAAAAGGCAATACTACAAAATGTTTAAATGAAGGGAGACAAATGCAATATATTTATATATATACACACACTATATATATATAGTATATATATATATATACTATATATTTATATATATATACATATATATGTATATATACACATATATATGTATTTATATTTGTATAATTTATATATACGTATATATTTGTATATACATATGTTATATATGTATATATACACATATATGTGTATATGTGTATATATACATATATATGTATATATATATGTATATATGTATATATACATATATATGTATTTATATATGTATGTACATATGTGTATGTATATATATACACACATATATGTATATATACATATTTTTATGAAGGTAGCAATTAGCTACAAAGCATAAAAAACATACAATGCTAGCAAAGCAATCACAGACAGCAGAGTAGAAGAAACAATAAAACAAAATAATTACTCTAAAATCAAATCAGAAACAATGGCATCAAAGAACATTATGGTACCAAGTCAAAACTATCTGCCAATCAATAAAGAAAAAAAATTAATAATGTCAATTAAAGCTAAAAAAAAAAAAGAAAAAAAAAGACTGGATCACAAAAACAAAATTTAAATAGTCTTAAAAAAAAAAAAAAACGCAAGATGCAGGGCACCTGGGCAGCTCAGCCAGTTGACTGTCTGACTCTTGATTTTGGCTCAGGTCACGATCCCAGGGTCGTGGGATCAAGCCCTGCATCAGGCTCTTCACTGAGCATGGAGACTGCTTAAGATTCTCTCTCTCTCCCTCCATCTGCCCCTCCCCCATCTCCCTCTTTCTCTCTCTCGTTTTCCCTCTCTCTCTCTCTCTCTGGCTCTCAAATTAAAAAATAAAATAAAATGTGTTTTAAAAGACAAAGTGACTAAGAAGGATTGAAAACAAAATGGTGGGGAAAAAGTTTTTATGCAAAACCAAACAAAAGGAAGGAAACAAAGACCAGCCATGATTTTAATATCAAGAAGTGATTTCAAAACAGCAGCATTAAATGAGACAAAGACAATTTATAAAGCTAAAGAGGGCAATCTAAAAAGTGAATAGAAAATGGAAAAGTATTTATGATTTGCAAATAAACTAATCAACCAACCAAAAAAAGAAAAAAAAAAACAAAAACACCTCTTTTGTGAACAAGTTTTTTCAAAGAGAAAACTCAAAACTGAAATGACAGAGAAGATAGAAATCAGTGAGTATGAAATACTGTGACTCAAAATCAACTGGACATAACAAGTGTTCAAAGGAACAACTTAGTGTTAAATATTTAGTGACTAGGAAAGAATCCAAATAATCAACTCACTTCCATAGTCAAAAATACCAGAATAAGGAAAATAAAAATTTACAAATGATAATGAAGTGGGTAATAACAATAAATAATAGATTAACGAAATAGAAAAGAGAAGAATAAAAGGAAAAATAAATAAGTAAAACCCTTGAAAAAATTAACCATCTTTTACTCTAGGAAAAAGCATATACAAGCCAACAACCACAACCACAACACCACAACAAAGCAATACAAATTTAAAGCATGAAAGCAATAATGATATTCAACGCTATGGAAGTAAATTGAAAAAGATCGAACGGGTGCTCACTATGGACTACATAAATTATCAAAACTGGTGACTATAGAAAAGACAGGGAACCTAAAGAGATAGGAAACCAAACTCCGTTAAAAACAATTAAGCTAAAGAACACGTTGTGAAAAATCACCTCTGTCAAAGAAGGAAACAAGACAGGCAAATAAAAACAGGCCGGTGCGTTTCACAGAGGATTTTCACTAAATCATACCAAAACTCAATTAATACTCAATTAAGATCAATTTCTTATATAAATGTTGATTAAAAAAAAAAAAATCCTAAACAAAGTAGTTGCAAACTCTGGCCGCTCCCTGAAAAACAACATAACACGTCCAAGAGGACTGATTCCACAAAAGTGGGTGAGTCCCTATTAAAAAAATACGCCAGTTAAATTCATTTGATTTCTACATCAAAAGTGAAAATGGTCTTCAAAAATTCAGCAAAAGCTTTTGATAAGATCAGTATCAGTTCAGGGCGCCTAGCTGGCTCTGCCAGTAGAGCATACAATTCTTGATCTCAAGGTTGTGAGTTCAAGCCCCACATCAGGTGTTGAAAATACTTAAAAATGAAATGTTAAAAAAAAAATCAGAATTAGTTCTAGACAAAATGCCTTAAAAATACCATACATTAGTGATATGCATTTACTGAACTCTTACTCTATTCCAGTATTAGCGATATACATCTACTGAACTCTTACTGTATTCCAGGCAGCACTCTAAGTGCTTTTTGTGTATTAACTCATTTTATCATTTACAGCCACATTTACAGCCATTTTATCCTGAATACAGCCTTATAAATTCATCACGAGCAATGAGGCCAGGCACAGTTCTTTTTTTTTTTAATGTTTACTTTTATTTTTGAGACAGAGAGAGACAGAGCATGAGTGGGGGAGGGGCAGAGAGAGAGGGAGACACGGAATCTGAAGCAGGCTCCAGGCTCCAAGCTGTTAGCACAGAGCCAGACGTGGGGCTTGAACTCCTGTCTGTGAGATCATGACCTGAGCCGAAGCCAGACACCCAACTGACTGAGCCACCCAGGTGCTCCAAGGCCAGGCACTGTTCTAAGTACTTTACATACATTATCTCCTTTAATCCTTATAATACCCCATGAGATAGGTGTTACTATCCCATCTGTATACATACATGAACATGAGTATACAAACACACTTAATATATCAACTCAAAAGCCCCCTTCAGGGTAAATATGGAAGCATTGAAAATCTTCCCATTAGAGGCAAGAAGGAGATAAGGATTTTCATTAGCACCATTATTATCTCACTAGGCTTTGCAACTGCAAATAAATATGATTACACAGAAAAGAAAAAAATACATATAAAAATAAGATAACAAATGGCCAGATCCATTGCAAAGGTACAACCTTATTTGTGGAACACCTGCCAGATTCAATCGAGAAAACTCATTTCAATGTTCAAACAATCAAAAGAAAAAAAAAACAACAACAACCTCAGGACACTTGTTGTGAATTTCATATGCAGAAATAAATACTTTCTTATTACCATGTTGGAAGAAATAATGGAAGAAAATATGTCATTTATATCAGGATTAACAGTAAGGCAGAGATTGTGGAGAACTAGACATAAATACCTAGAAGGTCTATCTTGAGGCAAGGTCTGCATTGAAAACTAAAATGAAAGTCATAAACACACAAAGACTTCAACAAATAGGTAGCCTTGCCATATTTAAGGAAAAGATAACCATTTTCGTTATCTCTGTAGACATATAAACTTCACGCTGATTTAATAAACATACCATGTTTTTGAAATACAGCTTTGTTCTCAAGATTCTTAGAAAATCTTGAGAAGAATGGCTTGAAAATTCTGAGACAAAAAGAATATGAGGGAAGATTAGCCTTAGCTGATATTAAACATATTCTAAACCTCCGAAAAAGGAAGAGCGTGATTCTTGCATGAAGAGACCGGTAAATCAGACAACTGGAAAGCTGACAAGAGCATAAAATATCGCTATCATGATCTAGGTGTCAAAAGGGCACTTCAGTTATGCTATTCTCACCTTGCTTTCCTTGTCTGGAGAACACAGTCAAGAGTAGCAACTACCAGGTCACTCTGAATAAGCATTGCATGAAGGAAAGGCAAATCTGTATCCAGAGTCAGTGTCTATTACAGTAAGAACAAAACATTGTCCTTTCTGTTACAGAAGTGGCCCAGTGTAATGAACCCGCTACCAAGTATCTGATTGATTAGCCTGGGGAGTGGTGCCATATGAGGGGCTTTGCATTGGTTACTGCGACTGGTGTTTTGGGCAAACTGTTTCTGAGAGTCGTTTCTGACATGCATGGAGAAAAAGGCACTTGCCAGATCAACGGATACCTACAACGTACCAAGGGAGGTGTTCATTTACTTAAGCAATAAAACCACATCTGATACAGTAACTGCAGATACAATCATCACCACGTTTAGGTTTTGGTAATCTGCTCTCATCCTCCGAAATCTGTCTTCTGCATGGGCCACACAGGCGAGTCAAATATCATGAGAATCACCACCTTCAAGTCCTTGCTGGGGGCAGTGACCTCTGCAACCCCTCCATGAATAATGTATTGTCTTTGTTCTCTATTTTCCTGAGTAGAGACAGTCCTAATGGCTTCACTTGGTCCTTCTCACCATAGTAGCCCTCACCCCATAGGTCAGGGGACCAGACTGAGGATTCTGCCAATTGCTGAGCATGGCTATTCCAAACAAGCATTCCAGAACCAGGGAAATAAACACCAAAAGACTCCAGGGACTCACTAGACCCCACCGTGAGATGAGCCTGAGCTACAACTCCATTGATCACCTGACTTCCAAAGCCTCTACTCTGACTGATGGGCTGCGGTGATGTTTTGGACCTCCTGGAATTATTGTCAGTTCAAAGTCATATTCAGTAATCTCTGGAAGGTCTGATTAGTTCCTTATCCCCAGTGCAGAGTCACCATGGTGAAAGGCCATAATCCCTTTTGGGGAAGATTGAGAGAAAGATTGACTATACATTTTTTATAGGGTACACGGTCGTCCCTCGAGGGAGCTCCTCGTTTTCTTTATGCAAGGAGCTCTGGGTCAGTAAACTGGATCAAGTTTGGAAATTGACGTGAGGGGTCCTGAGTCTCTATTTTCATTATGTAAATTCGACTTTTGTTCACTTGACCTGAAGCCCTTCCCCTTAGAGACATCAAGTAAGAATTTAGTAGGCTCCACATCTATTCCACTTTTAGGAACATTATGATCAACTAGCCAACACCATGGGTGTTTGTGAGTCAGACTATTTTAATTGCTGCTTGGACGCTGTCGTCCGTTGCAGTAACTATGGCCATCTTGCCTTTGGAAGTTGATGCAGCCACTTGGCCCCCACCACCCGGGATCCAATTTACCCTCTTGTATTAGGTTTTCCATTGCATTCAGTGGCAGGAGTTCCCATGGTAATTTCAGTCCTATGGAAAAAGTGATTGCAGAGATCTACATGGAGGCTGGGGCTCCCCTCACAGTATTGATGATGGACATGTCCTCTGGACCCTCCTCTGTGGGTGAGCAGGCCTTCCAAGACAAATCCACTCTAACGGTCCAATCTCCCTAACCCTTTGAAGCCATTTCTCTCCAGTATGTCAAGGTAGGGCTAGCATTTCAAGTTCATTTACTGGGGGCCACCTTTGTTCCCCATTTCCACAAAATAGCGAACTTTTAGAGCCCTTTCTAACACTGCACGCGGCAACATTAAATCCAGAATCTCTGCTTAGTGAGCTCATAGCAATAAATTCAGTCTGATACAACTTTATGTTCCTTCCATTATTACCCCATGCCCTTAGTGTACATTTCTACCCATATTCACCAGGTTTGTGTCTCAATAAATTGGAAAAATCAAATAGCTCTTTCGGAGTGCAGCACACCTCCACGTGGGTCACAATTTTCTACCTCACCTTTGGAGTCAAGTTAGAGGTCTAGAAGCAAAGAAGGGCAGTGGGGATGAGGAGTATCAGTAGTGTATACAACTGTTTCAGGGGAGGCCACAGCTGTTTCCTCATGCAAATAGGATTAATCTCCTCAGACAGGGAGGGAACAGCTACCTCTATTGGCAAAGAAGAGTCATCAGAATTCAGGGGTTAGATTCTCCAGTTTCATCAGAGTCTTTCCATTTTTCCCCACTTCAACTTCCAGGATCTCATCCTTCCCACCCTCATCAATGCCCTTGCTTTAACAGTAGAAATGCGGTAAGGTTGAGAATTCAATTTGTATTGCAATTTAGCCACTCGGGATGAGTTTCGGGTTTTGGTTTTTCGGCAATCTCAGTTGATGTATGTGGCACTTCAGCTGGAAGCTGGAATCCTTGAGCTTATCCTTTTCTTGTCCGATGATATGGGAGCAACCAGCCAATCTCATTATACTCATTAATTTGATAAAAATGTTCAAAGGTACCATACCTGTGGTCACATGTGTGGTCACAGAACCTTGCCTTTTATTTGATTATGAATATCCAATGGTGGTATCTTGCTTATCACTATTGCCACACCACACCATGGGCCACCACTGTTCTCCATACTAATGGCAGTGCCTTGAAACTTCATCTTTTAGAAGACCAATTCCAGGGAAGCGTGGGTGGCTCAGTCAGCTAAGCATCCGACACTTGATTTTGGCTCAGGTCATTATCTCATGGTCGTAAGATCAAGCTCCCCATAGGATTCTCTCTCTCTCTCCCTCGCTCTCTCTGCCCCTCCCCCACTCACATCCATGCACACACTCTCTTGCTCTCTAAATAAATAGTTAATAAATAAATAGAAAACCAATTCCAGAAACACCAGATTCAATGTAGAAAGCTCACCTTTCAGATGATATTTCCCTTGAACCACTCTTTGTACCAAAATCTGTAGTAGTCAAAATTTCCCAGAGAAACAACCAATAGGATGCATGTGTTAACACACATATACCTATATAGACATATAGATATAGATAAGAATAGTATGTACATGAATACAGAGAGAAGTGTTTCTTGTAAGGAATTGGCTCACACGCTATGGAGGTTGGTAAATCCAAAATCTGCAGGTCAGATGGCAAACTAAAGACCCAGAGAAGAGTTGCGGTTTGAGTTCAAAAACAGTCTGTTGGCAGATTTCCCTCTTCTTCAGGGAAGGTCAGTCTTTTTTTTTTTTTTTTTTTAAGACCTTCAATTGACCGGATGAGATCTATCTACATTACGCAGGGCAGTTTGCTTTACTCAAATTCCACTGACTTAAATGTTACTCTCTCTTAAAAAGCCTTCCCCAAAATATCTAGACTAGTGTTTGACCAAATATCTGATCAAAATAAATCAAAATAAATAATCAAAGTAAACTTGAAAATAAATAGCTGGGTAATTTTAACCAAGTGAGTTTTCTTAATGTAGCATGGAAGTTATAATGCTGATGCAAGTGTTGTTTTAAGATTTAAATGAGGTAATATGTAAGGTACAGTTCCGGGCTATAGTTCATATTTAATAAAGTGACAATTAGCCATAATTAAACTATCATTGTTCATATGTGTCTTTAAGTTAATTTCATTCAAAAGGTAAGTAAAATTTTATATCCTGCTTTTGGTGCTTATTATTAGTTGTGAGATTGCTTTGGATATTGTTATATAGAATTATTAACAATAATTTTATGAATATATAATATTGCATATATGGACTTATCATAATTTGCTTATCTTCCACTTAGCTTTTAACTTATATCCTGTTTTTCACTGTTAAAAACTATGTCACAAATTTTGAATGAGAATCTACCTGCTTTTAATTTTTATTATTAACACTCCATACACTGTTTACATCCTCCCATATACACACATTTTTGGCCTGATGTCTTTATTTTTGAATGCAGATTTTAACTTTAAATATAAAACCTGAATTCAAGCTATGCCTTGGACTTCAATTCAATTTCATGTCTTTCCATCATAACAGGCAAGGCATTTATTTCCTTGGGAACACTGTAGATTTATTCATGCCTCCTCTACAAGAAAACAGTTAAGTGACCTTTTCCAATAATCTTTGCTTTGAGGGGAAAGGAAAAGGTTTTACAGGTGCCTTGAGAACCTTCCAGAATTTCATCTAGTATTTCCTAGTCCTCAAATATAACCTGAGTGCAGAGACGTATAGCTGGGTACCTGGCACAAATTAGTCAGAGAGGGGTTAATATACGAATGTGTGATGGATCGTACTAATGGACCAGCAAAGTAACTTGGTAAAAGTCTCACCTCTTATATATGTCTTTATCCTCTACCTTAGAGCTTGAATGCCTACCAAGTTACTTAACCTACACCTTAAGAACCTTAGTTCTTTCCAGGGAGTAAGGGCGTAAATCAGAATCCCTCAGGGACTGGTTTTATTTATTTTTATTTTATTTTTTTTGTAGTTTTATGGTTTTATTAACACAAATTTATGTGCACATAAGCTGTCTGTCCATTCATTTTCTTCACTGCACAGCCTGGCACTGGGATTCCAGACTCTGATGGCCGGCTGGGCTGCTCTTTCCACACTGGCTTTGGGGTTCTTGGAGGAGACATTGTGAGCAATCTGCACAGGAAGATTTGCTGCTCATCAGCAGCACGTCAAGCTCCTTGACCTTGTGGACTAGGAACCTCTGGAAGCCACTGGGCAGCATGCGTTTTATTTTCTTTTTGCTCCTGTAACCAACGTCCTGGAATCTTCTGCGCACTCTATTGTCAGCGCCTCTGGGCTTTCGCCAACTGCACTTCATTTTGACATATCGGTCTGAATGGTGCCAGATGAACTTCTTGGTCCTCTTTTTAAGGACCTTGGCCTTGGGGCGCCTGGGTGGCGCAGTCGGTTAAGCGTCCGACTTCAGCCAGGTCACGATCTCGCGGTCCGTGAGTTCGAGCCCCGCGTCAGGCTCTAGGCTGATGGCTCGGAGCCTGGAGCCTGTTTCCGATTCTGTGTCTCCCTCTCTCTCTGCCGCTCCCCCGTTCATGCTCTGTCTCTCTCTGTCCCAAAAATAAATAAAAAACGTTGAAAAAAAAAATTTAAAAAAAAAAGGACCTTGGCCTCCACCAGCGGTCTGAGGGCAGCCATGATGCCGAGTAACAGACGGCTGCCGCCTCGAGCGCCCAGGAAGAGAGGGGAAGGTGACGCGCGAAGGCTGATGGGACTTCTCGGGAGTGGTTTTGAAATGCGCTCGTCAGTTTCCACAGCGCCACCCTTGCTATTCAGCCATAACTTGAGGGTTAGCGTATGGGAGAATGCAGCTGTAATATACCGAAAAAAATCACCCCCAGGTAATTGTGATTACTCTGAGCCTAATTCTGCTTCCATACCCTGTGGAGGCCACAGATCCTGCCAAACCCTGATATTGTACAATAAGAACTGCCCCGTGATGTGAGTTAAGAACAGAGCCGGAAATGGAATGCAGGTCCCTTGATTGCCACCCCGATGCCCTTTTCAAGGCATCTTGTCTTTCCACAGGGATTATCTTCAATTCATCATTTGAAATTGGAAATACATTATATCAGCTGCAATCATTTAAAATGTTAACAAGAACTAGTTTTCTATGTTTCCGGAGATAGACTAACAGTCTACAAAATTAGAAAGAGCTTGGAGGAGAAGTAAAAGATCAGGAGTGAAAGTATTTCAGATGCTCAAACATGCTACACACTATGGGAAAACAATGAATTTAGGAAATAGTTGCCTTGGAGATGAAACCCAACATCCCACTTACCAGCTGTGCGAACTTGAATCAATTACTTCACCTTCCTTTATCTTTGTTTCCTTATTGGGGTTATTGGAGATAATAATGCCTATCTCGTGGTCTTGTTGAGAGAATTAAATGATATCATTTAGAAAGAGACCTTCTTGCTTAACAACAGTGGAAAGGATAGTAGTCATAATAGGAGCGGCTGTGACACAATAATTTCTGATTTCCCTCCTTATTCTCCCTAAGTTGGCAGTAGGTTGGAAGAGGGGTAGCCTTTATTCAGTGGGACCAGCAGAAGGCATCTCAAAAAGTTTATTTTGAAGATAACAGAGGAGAGTATTTTACGCTTCATATTTCACTAAGAGTATTCCCTATGGCCTTGTAGAATTGTTGGAGAAAATGACCCTGCAGAGAGAGAGAGAGAGAAAGAGCTTTCAGATCCGACATTTATCCTGCTTGACTCCAGGACACTCTGGAATACAGATATCGTTATCTTGTGTGACCCTGGACAAGTAATTTATTCTCTTTTCACTTTCTTCCCCAACTGTAAAGTGAGGTGGTGGGACACAGCTATGTCTATCATTATATGTGTCATTAAGATTACAGTGCCCCCAGGTAAGCGTTCTTGCCCTAACGACGGTTGACCTGATGATTTTTACCCTTATGAGACCTGTCTAATTGGCAACCAATAGATAATGCGAAGCCAAAACAGTAGGAAGAAGGTAGTAAGGCAAGTTTCTCACAGGCAATGGTGCTCATACCCTGCCCTCCCCCACAGCTCAGGTAATAAGCACAGCCGGGATGCCCTCTGCTCTTCTGCATTTATGGAGCCTGCAAAGTGTGCACCCCAACAGGCACACGATGAAAGCGCGGAAGTATTTGGATTCATGCTGAATTCTCTATGAAACTGTAAATTTCTATCTTGCTATCACTGCCGTAGGAAAGAAAGAATGGAAAGCTGACGGCCCCTCCTCCTCCTCTACCTGTTACCCTTTCTTAAAAGCCTATCAATCCACAGAGATAGGAGGCCCTCCTGTGCCTCTCCAAACCGGTGAACAACCAAAGAAAACTAATCGCGCATATTTGTGTATATATATACATATGCATATATATGATAGACACATATATGTGTGTATATATATACATATGCATATATATGATAGACACATATATGTGTGTATTATATATACATATATAATACACACATATATGTGTGTATATATACATATATATGTATATGCATCATAATATATTAATATAAATTATGTTTAATTAGATATATAATTGTGTGTATGTGTATGTATATGTACATATATATTTATATGTTATGTGTATATATATATATCACATATATATATATATATAATATGTGATAGTGATCCTAATAATAGTGGTTATAAAAGTCCTACTTTCCCTCCTTATTCTGCTATACTGTACCGTATATCGTCTGTTGTCCCATAGAGTAGCCACATTTAATGGGATGGTGATAGTAAAGGGAGCATACCATACAACAAAATGTGTCCTAGGAGCCCAGACACCCATGCCACTTCCCGGATAGCATCTGGAGGCTGGGAGGCTGGGACTTCTAAAGAAGCACGCGCATGGAGGAGGGGGGGCAAATCAGGGGAGTGGATACAAAGGGTGTGATCTGGGGAAGCTGGGACCGCTGCACCTGCAGCCGGTGGCAGTGTCTGTTCAACCGTACCCAAGAGAAGGGATATATTTATGTCCTGAAATTATGTGGCCATGGCCCTCTTGGAAATAGGAACATCTCTCATGACTTGTAAAACACATTATGTCGCTCTACAGAACACACGATTTTGTGTCTTCAGATAGCCTTGTCCTCACTGGATTTAAATCTGAGTTGCATCCACAGTACTACAAAAAGACGTCCTAAAAAGGCCTCGGTCTACAGAGAGAAGGGGCTGCAACGGACTGTCTCAATTTTTGTTGGCAGTCGGAGGGAAACAAAGGAGTTACATTCAGGGCACACGCCAACCAAGGACGTAAGTCGGACTCCGGTAAACAACGGTTGTACTATTTCTAATCTATATCCATCCTAGTTTGTGCTCATCACAGCCTGATAGAAGTCCACATGTGGAAAAAAAGACTGTTAGATTTTCCAGAAAATGCTGCTTCTCTTCCGCATCAGTGCTCATTTGCCCCAGCTTGGTGTTTCCCTGGGGGCTTGGCGAGGATTGACACCTGAGAGAAATCACGGCTCACCTTAAGGCTGGTCGAGATAATGTTGGGCTTTAAGCTCCACGGTTTTATGTTCTATTGGACAAACCTTCAAAAGGAGAGAGGGAAACGTAGCGACGGTGGCATAGAGCAATTTATACTCTTGGGGCACTTCGGAGAACACCGATATTCACTCCAAGAAACCCGGTTGGCGCCCTGCCGCCATTTCTCTTTGCAAAGGCTTGGGGGCCTCCTGGTACGTGCCACGGGCCTTTTCCCCTCGTTCTCCTGTAGTATTTCCTAGCACAATCATCCAAGACCCCACTACCCCAGCTGCAGCCCTACAAAAACCTACCGTACCAAAGAGTAGCTGCTACTGTATCATGCAGTTTGGGCATTACATTCTTATCACTGCTGCAGCCAAGGACTGCACGTTTGGTGGCTTCATACAACACATATCTATTCTCTCATATTTCTGGAGGTCGGCAATTCTAACATCAAGGTGTCAGCAGGGCCGCATTGCCTCCGGAGATTGTGAGGACGACCTGTTTTCCATCTTTTCCAGCGTCGAGGGGTTGCCCACCAGGTCTTAGCTCTGGACCCTTCTCCTTCAAAGCCAGAAGCCTGGCACCCTCAGATCTGTCTGACTCTTTCATCTTTTTCTGTCACCACGTCTTGGACTCAGACTCTCTGCCTCCCTGTTATAATAACACTTGTGATTGCAGCGGGGCAGCGTTTTTGTCTCCATCCCAACCTCCCTAACAATCCCGTCCGCAAAGTCTCTTTTGACATATAAGATGTTACATTCCCAGGCTCCAAATATCCAGACGGAGACGTCTTTAGAGGGAGCATTGTTTAGCCATCTGCGGATACCTTGACTCTGAATCTCGGGTTTTGTTTGCTTTCTCTCTCCCAATGGGTCTTCCTGAGGGAATTCTCAATAGATTAGCAGCTGATTAACACCCCTTCGATTGGGTCCATTAAACAACACTCAACTAAATGTCTTTTAAACTTGTTTCAGCCATGGGATTAAAAGCTTCTGGGGCTTCTTTTTAGAATACGTCTTAATATATATATATATGGTGGCTTGAGAATTGAAACTTAACTGGATAACATTACAGGAAGCGATGGCAGGGGGTGGTACACTTTTAACTTCCCACAGAGCATTCTTCATGGATCTTAGAACCTGGTTATGCCTCAGTTTGGACCCTTTATTTTAAAAACTCTTCATCGGGATTCCCAATACATAAGAGAGAAAGGCAAAGTTGGCCTGCCCTTTGAATTGCAGAGTGGAGAGATGTTTTCATGCATATAATAATTTGTATCCCCTCTTGAGCTTGCAGAAGGGAAATTTCACCAGCACCAGAAGAGGATGAGCGTTCCACAGAGTGGGGGAGAGGGCCAGCAGGGGGAAGTTCTGGGAACAGAGGATCGATTTCGCACCTTCGCCTAAGGCCGTCCCTAAAGGGTATCTGATGGGAGAGACCAAAGTAGTAACTTAATGGGAAAGCGCAAGACAACCTGGAAAAAAAGACAAGCTTTCTTTACACTCAGAAATACCCAGCCACGTCCAGTGTTTGAGGCTTGTACTACGAAACAATAAATAAAAAACGGAAACAGAGAAATCAGCTGTGTGGCCTCCACCCCTCTCTCGCCATTCATCCAAGCGATGGTCATATGTTTAAATCTGGTAATCTAGACCCTCACTGGAACTCTTCAGGCCCAGTTCCGTGGGTCAGTGACACAGGAGCAGGCGTGAGGCTACAGTGATCAACACACAAGCCCAGGTTGTCTGCTTGTCACACAAGTTTGTCTGCTACCCGAACACTACATGATGCCAGACAAGACAGCTCACTCCTCGAAGGACAAGGGAGATGGTGGAAACCTGGGGCCTGACATGTACAGAGTTCATTTGGATTCTAGAAAAATGCCACCACTTCCGAGGCAATCACTGAGGCTCCTTCAGTTTCTTGTCCTTCACGGACAAAGAACAGGGTTGATTTGAGAAATGAATGAAATACCGCGCGCAAATTGCTGCTATGAAGGAATTGTTGAGGCACATTCTGCTGAACGTGTAGGAATTTTAGTCCCTTCCTCCCTCTGCCATCATCTCTTAATGAAATGGGTTGCCATCAGTGGTGTGTGTTTATGGGTAAGATACTACCTACAGAAGCTCTCAGCTTTAACAGGAGCTGAATGGAGAGGAGCTAAACCCTCAGCTTTAATCATGGGGAATGTGGTTCATTCTTTCTATGGCCTCTCAGCTGTTGATATACTTGTGGAGTGCTCACGACTGCTACTCCACAGTTTCCTCTTTTTGGGTAGATGAGGTGGCCAAGGGCACCTTGAACAGGAGGGAGTTATGGGCCCCCCCTTGGCTTATGCTCCCGGTGGCTCCCACCCTGGTGGAGGCTGCTGGTAATTATTTGGTTGCACACTGTCTTTGTCTTCAAAGTTCAAACTTGCCTCATATCTCCCTGCCCTCTTGGGAAGTTTATATCATCTCCGCTGTCGCCTGAGTTTTATGTGCCTTCTGTGTGTTTCTCCAGTCACACCTGTTGTGGCTTATGACTTATCCATCCGGTGCCCTTTCAAACATAATTACACATAATGGCTGAGACCAAACGTAAAATAAATATATATTCAGTGGTTCTCTGTAAGCTCAGTTAACCTGCCCTCATTAAGTCACATTACTCAGGGTCAGATTCTCTTCTATGACAGAGACAGGGGAACAATTTAAGCCAGGGGGTTACCAAGTATTTTTGTCTGAAGACAGAGAAACCATTGGCTGCACCTGTGCCCGGAACGAGCGCCAGATCCTTCCTCTGCCCCTGTAACCCTTTCTTGCGCGGATACTCAGGAACCCACAAACGACATCTCGGCGCCAGGAGCTCCAAAGACATCAACTTCAAATGATTTCAATGGATGCATTCTGTTACAACCTCGCTGTCTGTATAGCTCTGTGCATGTTTGTCTAGAACGCCACCTTTTCTCACGACCTCTCCTGCTACCACCCCAAGGGAAGCCACGCCACAATCCCTCCCCTGGACTGCTGAGTACTTCTTGTTCTGGCCTTTGTGGCTCCAACCGTCCACACTTAGACCGGCATGCAGATAGATAAATGGAAGTCAGACCATGTCAGGCGACTCCAAATGCACCATGATTTCGTGATGCAGTGCAGAAGCCTGAGTCCTTCAAGCTGCCAACAATACCTGGTCAGCCCAGCCTCGCCCCTTCAGCCACAAGACCCTCCACTTACTCCTCTCCTCCTTCCTTGATTCCCTCTCAGCTCCCCACACACCCAGGGTCTGCTCTCCCAGCAGTCTGTTGACTCGCTTTCTCCCCTGCTTACCAACTACCACCCCTGCCCCGTGGGACATCACCCACTCCTCCCACCTTTCCTATCAACACTTTTTGAATCTAAACTCATTCAAGGAATGCCTTTTCTAAGGTTCTGACTTATTATTTTCATTGGAGTATTTAACACAAATTAACATATTTCTCGTGTGTGTGTGTGTGTGTGTGTATAGATAGATAGATAGATAGATATCTACATATATACTTTAATTTTTTGAGTTTCTCTATTCAAAGGAAATGTCCCTGAGGGCAGAGGGGTTCGCTGATTTTGTGGCTGGTCGATCTCGAACACAATTCCTGGGACAAAATAGACACTCGCTATGTATTTGTTGGAAGAATGGACCTATAGGAGTTATCTTCAAATTAAAAAAAAAAAAAAGCGTGTGCAAACATTTCTTCAAAATATCTCTTTCATGAAAGCTGAAGGTATAAACAGGGAAGAAACTGGGAAGAAGTGTGATTTTTGTGGCTGAAGTGTGATCGCCATCTTATTAGCCGATGGTGTATGCATTGCACTATATGCCAGGCTCTGTTCTCAGAACTTTGCACAGATTTGCACAATGTATCTTCACGACAAACCAATGATAGGGTCACTATTCTTTCCCCATTATAGACATGCAGCAACGAAAGCACAGAGAGGTTAGGAAACTTATCCAATGCCACACAGCTAATAACACGGGCGAACTTGATTTTGTCTGCTCGTCACCGCATCCCACTGGCCTGGTACATCCCAGGCCTCACAGGGTGATGCCTGAGAAATCCACAGAGCCACTGGAGTTCTCAGGGATTGAGTTTAACAACCACCCATGTACAGGCCATGAGTGAGACTATATGATCTGGCCAAATCAGTCTTATTCTACCCATATATACATGCATGTGTAGGTGTCATTTCCTTTTTTTGTTCATTTTTGGAGTGGATGTCTCATCCTCATCCACCTGGCGAACTGCCGTCTGGCTGTGGCAAGGCTCTGCTATGAAACCCCACAGAGTTAACGTGTCCCTCAATCAATTGTGCACACGTAGTAATGCGCTTTTCCTATCAATTGGCTATTACTCACTTCATACTAATTACTCACTTAAATCCTAACTCCCTTAATAGACCATGAACTCCTTGAAGATAAAGACCACGTGTTTGTTGCCTCTGCAAGCCCAGAACCCAGAATCCAGCCAGAAGACCTGGAGGGCTGTTAGCAAACGCTCTCTGATAGGTGGTGCACTTACCTGGTGAAGGTCACAAGCCTGGAGAAGAGAAGAGGTGGAATGAGAACCCTCCCTTCTAAATTATTAGGATAATGATAATCACATAAACTGGTTTTGCTTCTCTCTACATCTTTTACCATAGACACTCAGCACATCATTAACTCCCATTATCTACGCCCATCCCCATCTTGTCTCTATAGCAACGCCAGCAACAAACCTGGACATTCAAATTTCCCCTCAGCTGGAGTATTGAAACCCCCATTCGGCCCCTCAGTTACAGGAACCAGAGAGGATGAGTTTCTCTGCTATGAACAGAGCACCCGGCTCCAATTGGCTTAAGCAGTAACAAGGAGCCCAGAGCAAATAGGGTTGCAGGGTTTATTCATGGGTCAAGATGACCGAAGCAGTTTCCAGGCCTCCCCCATAGAAATACCACATCCAGTTACGAAGGAGAGAAGGATTTTCTTTAATTCATCTGTTTTTCTTAAGAAGATTAAAAAAAAATCCAGACCTCGGTAAGGGGAGACTATGCCTGAAAGTATTATAGGACTGAGGAGGGGGGCACCATTGTCACAGTGGAAACACTCAACACCGTGAGATGTGCAAGCATCCTAAAGACCAGGCAGGAAAGGGCATTTCTTTCATTTGGAGCAGTAAACAAGGTGGCGAGAACTGACGAACTAGATGTGGGTAGGTGGGATGTGCCAGGGTGGTGGGATAGGACTGTAGGTCAGGCAATGTATGACCTGTGCCCAGCCTGCTGTGGGGGGTGGGGGGTGGGGTGGGGTGGGGTGGGAGGTGGGTCTAAAGAAGGGCTGTGTGCAGGTCAGACTGAGGGTGGGCCGAAGTTCCAGGACCTGCGGGGAGAGAGAAGCTTCAGTAAAGTCAAGGAGGTTAAATACCTTGCCCAGACTCGTCCATGGGTACAAACAGTTCAGCTAATCGTGTTTGAGGCAAAGATTGGGAATTTGGAGAGCTTGTGTCTGGCCTGATAAGTCACCTGCCATATGGGGAAGGGTGGAGTTTTCAGCCAACTGATTTTTGGATTATAGAGGTGGGCAATTTCTTTAACCATCACTGCTTTCCAGGGTCACAGGGCCGAGTGAAGTTCAACATTGACAGAGGGAACCATTTTCCCTATAAGTTCAATAGGCAGACTAGTTTTTAGGATTCAGTGGAGAGAAATGGATTACAGGCCAGGCTCCAGGGCCAGGTGGCTGGCAATTTCAGCCTTTACAATGCGACACAGGTCCTCCAGAAGGGAAGGGTTGGCAAGGAGTGGGGGAGGCTCCAAAATAGAGCCCAAAAGAGACCACCACCATTTATCAAAGTCTACTTTGTTACTTAAAACAGCTTTCCAGCCTCCGTTGGAACAGGGAGAGCAACACCCACGCCCTCCCACCTCCGGAGAGTCACCAAGAGCTAAAGTGAAGATTACTGCTACATATTTGCCATGTTCACTGTAGGCCTGTCGCACGTAGCATAGAGCCACAAAATGCACCCCATACATACTTAAATCTGATTATGTGCAGATACAGCTATATTGCTGGAAAATTATTACAACCCTGAGATTGATTTATTCATGTAATGAATAAAAAGTAACTACTTGATTACTTGCAATATATCTGTCACTGAATTCTCAGTATTCACATTTTCTTCCCAGGGTCCGCAAGTGCTAGGTAACGAGCATAAATGAAAATAGATCTCTTTGCAATTATGTATCTCAGGCCAGGTTCAAATGAGGAGAGGTTTTGTTTTTCCTTTTCTTTCTTTCTTTCTCTCTTTCTTCCTTTCTTTCTTTCTTTCTTTCTTTCTTTCTTTCTTTCTTTCTTTCTTTCTTTCTTTCTTTCTTTCTTTCTTTCTTTCTTCCTTTCGTGTCCCTAAAAGCCACAAAGAATTTCTACCAAATTGTTGTTGTTGTTGTTTTTGTTGTTATTTTTATTTTATTTTTTAGCGAATGAAGGTAAGTAGGGCTTGCCTTTTTCTAAGCACGCGGACACAACATCCTTAAGCAACAGTGATGCTCAAGAGATCGAAGTTTAGGGGCACCTGGGTGGCTCAGTAGGTTAAGTGTCCAACTTCAGCTCAGGTCATGATCTCGCGGTCCGTGAGTTCAAGCCCTGCATCCGGCTCTGTGCTGACAGCTCAGAGCCTGCAGCCGGCTTTGAATTCTGTGTAACCCCCTCTCTTTGCATGCCCCCCCCACTCATGCTCTGTCTCACTCTGTCTCTCAAAAGGAAATAAATGTTAAAAGAAAATTTTAAAAAAAGAGATTGAAGTTTGGAACTGGGCTAATTCCAGGAAAAGTAGTGAGGAAAGCAAGGCCCCTCCATAAGGATATTAGAATTGCCTGAGAAAGGGAGTCTCTCTATTCGAGTTTGTTATAGCATTACTGGGGCAATAGGGAATCAACCTAGGTGTTCATTGCCAAGGAAACACATAAATAGGGAGTTGTGCAAAACCAGCCAAATAAGGTTTATAATCCAATGCTACTTATGTACAGTAAAACCTTGGATTATGAGTAGCTTGTTCTGCAAGCGTTCCACAAGCTGAGCAAATGTTTCTAATAAATTTTCACTTGATAAACGAGCGATGTCTTGCAATACAGGTAGTACGTGAGGCCGAATGTCACATGATCACCCCTGAGCCAATGGTTCTTGAACTTTGCCTTGATATACAAGGGCTTTATATTATAATCATGTTTCTGGAAAGAATGATGCTCACAAACCAAGGTTTTACTGTAACTTAACAAGCATCCAGCATGACTCATTTTACTTGAGAATATGTCGGCTTATTAGAATATTTGCCTCTGGTGAGGAAATGGAGAAGAAAAGAAGTAACAAAGCAGAGGCCTTTCATGGACCACCTGTGCTGCCATCTCCAAATGCAATCACCATTGACTCCTGATCAAAAAGATCCTTCTCTAGATGAAGCCAAGTATTAAGTCAATGAAAGCTGTGAGGAAGAAAGTTAAAAGACCAGGACAAAATTTCTACCATACTCTTTTTTAATTTTTTTTAACGTTTATTCATTTTTGAGACAGAGAGAGACAGAGCATGAACAGGGGAGGGGCAGAGAGAGAGAGGGAGATACAGAGTCTGAAACAGGCTCCAGGCTCTGAGCTGTCAGCACAGAGCCCGACGCGGGGCTCGAACTCACGGACCGTAAGATCATGACCTGAGCCGAAGTCGGACGCTTAACCGACCAAGCCACCCAGGCGCCCCTCTACCATATTTTTAAAGGCTATCAGTAATCCAAACGTCTTTATAAATAATTGCTATCACTCCCCAGTGTGCATAGAATAAAGCGCAAAGCCACTCATTTGCAGTTCAAAGGCTGACTCTCTCACTTTCTCTACCTGTTCCTTTTGTACATGGGCCAAATAGAACTGTCACCTCTTACTCATTTATTCATCCTGAAAATATGATTGAGGACCTGCTATGAGCCAGGTAACAGTCTTCTCTGCTCTCATGGAGCTGATGTTCTACTGACGGAATATAAACAATAAACTTCGTAAGTAAATAAAATATACGGTCCTCTAAAAAGTTCTATGTCTGCCAGGCAAAAAGAAAAAGGAAAAAGAGAAGCAGAGCCAGGGGTCTCAGAACTGGCAGGGAGCAGGTGACAGAATTGCATAGTGTCACCTCATTGAGAAGGTGTGATGGGAGTAAAGGCTACAGAGGTAAGGGGGTCAGTCACCAAGGTCCTGAGGGAAGACATTTCTAGGTTGAGGAAAGATCTAAGCCGATGGCTGATGTGTGCCTGATGTGTGCAAGGTACAGCGAGGCCGGTGAGGACAGGAAGAGTGAGACAAAGAGAGAGGATGGGAAAGGAAGTCCGAGAGGTAATTCCAGCCAGACCAAGAACGGGCTGGTAGACTCCTAGTCTACACTGAGTGAATGGAGAGCCAGAGGAGGGGTGGTACAGGTGAAACGACTCTCGCTCTGAAGGCTCAGTCTGGTTTCCCTTGTTGAGGATAGACTGTAGAAGCAGGGGGACTGTAAAAAGGCTACTGCAGTAATCTGAGAGTCACTGGTAACTGGGGTGATAGCAGTGCACGAAGGTGGATCAGAATGGCCAGAATCTGAAGGTATTTTGATTGGACTTGAGCTGTAAGAAAAAGAAGAAAAGCCAAGGGTGAGACTAAGGTCTTTGGCCTGAGAATTAGAACACACAGCTGCTGAGACACGAGAGGCTGCTGGAGGGACAAGTTTTGGACACCTTCCGATTTTGATGTTCAGAAGACATCCATGTAAGGGGGTCCCCTGTCCCCAGCGCTCACACTCCCCTCTCCATCTAGAATCCCTTGTCTTCCACATTTATGTTTCCCTAATCATCTATCCATCAAAGCCCAGTGCAAAAAGAAAATTCTTGAGCCAATCTTTTATACCCATGATTTTTTTCTATAGAAAAAAAAGTGTATATATATATATATATATATATATATATATATTTAAACCAGAGTAATTTTCATTGATTGATTGATTGATTCATTCATTCATTCTAACTCAATTCACATCCACTTAATAACAATTGAACGTCACTTGGCCGCACACACTTTTTAAAGAAGAACATCAAGGTCGCCACTTTTGCGGAACTTTCATTCTAGCTGGAGGAAAGAGAAGAAAGTCAAGAAATAACTGAAAAGAAAAGTTCCGATGGAGACAAGTGCCAAAGAGTAAAGAGAGTGTGGCATTGCAAAACACAGAGCCTGGGAATGAAACTGAGTAGTACAGTCCGAAGAAGGCTTTTTAAGGAAGTGAGAGTGGAACTGAGACGGGAGGGTTGGGAAGGTGTCAGTCAGGCAAGGCTGGGGTAATGTAGATGCGGACGCTGTCCAAGCAGAGTGAAAAGCAAATGTAGAATCTGTGACCTGTGGGAGGGTTTGCCATGTGTCCACAACAGCATGCAGGACAGTGAGGCAGGAGTGTAATCCACGAGGACAAGGAACGAGGTCAGAACGCTGGCATGGGTCCAGATTGCTTCTTAAGGATGGGAAGGCATTTGTTTGGATTTTGTTCCTCGAGGTGGAGAAAAACCACCTCCTCTTCCAACCTCAAACCTTCTCAAAGACAGGGCATATGAATGATGCCGAACGCCCAGGAGTACTTTATTCCTAGCAAGCGTCAGGCGATGTTACCATTAATAATAATAGCAACCACTCATTATATATTCTGGGTAAGCATTTTCCATCTCTTCTAACGATACCACCCCCAAATCCTCACAAAACCCTAAAAGTCACTATCACCTCATCTTCTGGATAGGTGAAAACATGGCTCAGGCAGGTGGGTGACTGGCTGAGCTTCTGGTGAAAACAGAACTCCAGCTTGGGCCAGCCCTATGCTTGGGTGACACAGCGGAGAAGAGCAGGGTCAGTCCTGAACCCAGGTCTGCCCTCCATGGACCAGCCCTGCTTCCTCTGCTCCAGGCTCCTGTCCCCACGCACAGTTCTCAGTGTAATTAGGCATGTAATGAATACTTATGTTGAGCAGGATAATGCCATTTTCTATAAAGAATAATGAATCTATAGAATAGTTGTTGAACAAAGAGAATCTACTGGGGCATGCGAAAGTAAAATGTTGCCAGAAGGTCAAAATTAATTTTGGAAACATTGGTGGAACAGGGAGTCTTACAAAGAGAAAATACAAACTGCATGAGCTCAATGAATAAAAAGGGCAAAACATCTATCCGGAGGTCTTTTGCCTTTGTTGGAATTCATTAACTTTTTTATTTTGGTTTCAACGCTTTGAAAAAGTTCTGCCTAAAGGAATTCCTTAATTTGGACTTAATGTGACCTGTGGAAGAAAAGTAGGGCTTGGAGGGTCGCAGAGGCTGAGTGGAGACTGGGAAGAGTCCAAGACTACCTGGGGATGCCCAGAATCGATGTGGTGCTGCGGGCAGAGCAGGGAGGAAAGGCTTTTCGATGTTGGACAGTGTGATAATGACCGCCTGTGAGCCAGAATCAATCTTGCTTATAAAGGCAGGTGCCCTCAAAGAACACAGCACCCAGAGAGCTTGATATTTCTCTTGTCTGTCTTTGTCTCCTGGCAATTGACAAAGTCTCACCACTTTGTTTCTCAGCTACAGAATCAGGATTCATGGTTTTCAGGTCTTCAAGGATTATTTTCACCTCTCCTCGTCAGCTTTAATATTTTTTTTCATAAACAAACACATGATCTGTAAATTAATCAGAAAAAGGGGAAAAAGAAGCAAAATCCCTATTATCTTCACTGTGTGAGGATAGTATCATTTACCATTTTGTTAAATATGTATAGTCCATTGACCTATATACAGTTCACTCCTGAACAATGGAGGGGTTGGGGCACCAAACCCCCACACAGCCAAAAAGATCTGTGTATAATTTTTCACTCCCCAAAGTCAATTATTAATAGCCAACTGTTGACCAGAAGACTTACTGATAACATAAAACAGTCACTGATTAACATATATTTTGTATGTTATATGTATTATATACTGTATTCTTACAACAAAGGAAGCTAGAGAAAATGGCATTAAGAAAATGATAGGGAAAATATGTTTCTAATACTGCTACGTATCAAAAAAATCCACATATAAGTGGATGCACACAAACAGCCTTCTAGATAGGATAATCGTCATTTCTATTTGTATATTGCAACTTCCTTACATACTCAGTACCTACAATAGAGTAGGAATTGAACGTATATTTAAGAAAATGACCAATATTGGCCATGAATGAAGATAACTATAGTGGTATCACTGAAAACAAAGAATTTAGTGATCACTTTTCAAACATTTTACATGGAAGCTATTCAGTCATGGTGAAAACCCTGCATGTTTAGAAATTGCCAGCTTCATTTATGGAGATAGTGGGCTGAATAGTTTCCTCCAAATACATGTTCACTCGGGATCTCAAACCGTGACCTTACTTTGAAATAGGGTCTTTTCAAAAATTAAAAAAATATATATATTTATTTTGAAAGAGAAAGATCACGAACAGGAGAGGGGCATAGAGAGAGAGAGAGAGAAAGAGAGAGAGCGCGAAGGAGGGAGGGAGGGAGAGAATCCCAAGAGAGAATCCTTGTTTGCACAGAGCTCGACACGGGGCTTGAACCCAGAAACCACAAGATCATGACCTGAACAGAAACCAAGAGTCAGATGTTCAACTGACTGAGCCAGCCAGGCACCCCTTGAAATAGGGTCTTTGCAGATGTAATTACTTAAGTATCTTGATATGAAATCATCTTAGATTTAGAGAGATTCCTAAATCCGATGAATGGTATTGGATGAATAGTATCTTATAAGAAGTAGGGTGGACACAGAAACACAGGAAACAAGGTCACGTGAACATGAAGGCAGAGATTGGACATACACTGCTACAAACCACAGAATGTCAGGATCCACAAAAAGGTGGAAGAGGCAAGGAAGAATTATCCGTGAGAGCTTTTGGAGGGAGTGTGGCCCTGCCCACATCTTGACTTTTGATTTCTATCCTCCAAAACTAAGACAGAATAAATTCCTCTTATTATTTTTTAATTTATTTATTTTTGACACAGAGAGAGACAGAGAACGAGTGGGGAAGGGGCAGAGAGAGAAGGAGACACAGAATCCGAAGCAGGCTCCAGGCTCTGAGCTGGCGGCACAGAGCCCTACCATGGAGCTCGAACTCACAAACCGTGATATCATGACCTGAGCTGAAGTCAGACACCTAACCAACTGAGCCCCCTGGTGCCCCATAAATTCCTCTTATTTTAAGTCACCAAGTGTGTGGCATTATTTTTATGGCAACCCTAGGAACTAATACAATGGATGACGATGCTCTGAGCCTGTCAGTTCACTTCTCTGAGACTTAGTGTCCCTGCTGGTGTGTGAAGGGGGGTTGAGTTCCCAGGGCAGACACCACACCTTGTGCAAAGCTTCCCAAGTTATCAGAGAAGGACAGCAGGGGTCCTTCAGCACATGCACAGAATGGGGTAGACATCAATTAATGATGAGCTTAAGATACAGTCCAAATAAAGCTGATTCTAATACAAGTATTCTTAGTTTTAGGAACAGTTTATGTCAGACCTTCCCAGCCCATCTCCTTCTACAGTTTCACTTTTATGATGAACGATGCCATAAGTTGGTCTTATGATTCTTGTTCTCATGGCATCATAAAACTACCACCACATTTGTCAGCCAGCCAGCCATATTTCTTTGCTTGTGGATCCCACTTTGTAACAGCAGCACATGTGCTGATAACATTACAACCTCCAACCGCTCCTTTCAGAAACGTCAAATGGACAGGACCTGTTTGCACAGACTCACTCAGAGAAGGCATTCCTGTTCCTGCCGCTGAGAAAGATCTTGCTAGACATGTAAAGGACTACTAATTTAAAAGCATTTGAACTTTCCTTCGAATGATTTCCTCCATTTCAGGCAATACAAGGACTGCAAGTAAAAATTTAAGGTGAGACCATTTAATACTATGAAAGAAAGGTATGGTTTGGTATCATCTGAGTTTTCAGATGTCTTTCTACGGAATTGTTATGATATATTTTTAATCATTGTCCGTATATTGTATTTTGTTCTCATCACAGACCCCATGTTTCAATTTCCCAGCATTGTCCCGAGGTTACTAAATTATCTTATTCTTTAACTTTACCTCTCTTTCTTCTTCCAGTAGAATAGGAAACATAAAGGCCAGTGAGATGCCTTGGGTTTCCACAGGTGAGTCCTTTAACAGAATTCAATAGAAGCAGACATTTGAAGATGAATAGAAAAACAAATTTGAACACAATGAGAAAAACACTATTACATTCATCAGGTGATACTCAGGTAACATCATTATTTTAAGGCTAATTCACCACTTCCTTACTACCTGGAATGTGGGAAGAACTCAGTTAGAATACAGAATCTGTTAGTGAATATGCAGTAATAGATAAGTCATTAAATTTTCAGGGCTTCCATTTCCATGTCCAAAAATCAAGACATAAATGCTTGATAAAGTTGTAGTCGTTTTATTTTTTTTTATTTTATTTTATTTTTTTTTAATTTTTTTTTTTTTTAACGTTTATTTATTTTTGAGACAGAGAGAGAGAGACAGAGCATGAACGGGGAGGAGCAGAGAGAGAGGGAGACACAGAATCGGAAGCAGGCTCCAGGCTCTGGGCCATCAGCCCAGAGCCCGACGCGGGGCTCGAACTCACGGACCGCGAGATCGTGACCTGGCTGAAGTCGGACGCTTAACCGACTGCGCCACCCAGGCGCCCCAAGTTGTAGTCGTTTTAATTGTTAAACTATAACTAAGCATACCTAGTACCATAATTAAGTATTTTGGGACTCAATAAATTATACCAAAACTCAGTCTCATAAGGCCAACCACTCCTGAGTTCTACAAAAGTCAATAATAATGGTATAGTAGAGTTAGATTTTAGTTTCTCCTATCAGAAAATGTTGGATATCGGTCAACAAAATAGCCCTTTTGGGTGAGGATTCCCTAGGGAGTCCAACTGGCTAGGACAGAGCATAATTACAAGGGAGGATTAATTACGATCTATTGTTTCTTGCACATCTACTATGAGCCAGGCATTGTGCAAGTTTCTGTGCTAGGATTACATTTTTTAGACAGTCTGTTCGATGTTCTTTACTAAACTCAGAATTGTCCTTATCTGCAAGAAAGATCTGGAACCTAACCCAGAGGTCAGATGTCTTCTTGCCATGGGGGCTCCGGGGCTCCCACAGACTCCTCAGGCTTATCCAGATGAACCTCAGTTTTCAAGTTCCCTAAAATTTATACTTAAGTTGGGGCCTTGATGCCATAAGCCAGTGGTGTGGATCTTATTTCACTGTGGAAGAATTGCTATGTTCACAAAAATTCATCAGTGGACATTTGAAGCAGTAAAGAAAGAATGCTCTAGGCTTTAACCCAGGAAAAGGGAGGGTCCCTCCCCCACCCCAAACCATTCTTTATAGAGTCCCCAAGACTCAGATGGTGATAACCAGTGGTTATTTTTTGAGCCCTGTTGTAACCTCATGCCAGATGTCAAGGCTGCTAGCAGGCACTCCCTTTGTGAAGCCTTTTTTTCTCCTGTCTTTCATTCACAACCACACACGTATGTGTTTTGTCCTACCTCACCAGCTCTCCTTCCCTAAAAGCTCCTTCTTTGCAGGATATCTACAGACTGTGTTCCTCAGAATTCAATCTTGTTCGGTTTTCTTTTTCTTTTACTAGTCTCTCCATACACTTTTCCTAGATAATCAAAAAACATTCCATGAAATATAATCCACAAATGAAAGACTTTCATTGTCGTATCATAATGAAATAACATGGAGCTCTGGAATCATATATGCTTCTATGACACATTTCTTCTTAGATACCTCAGAAGCATCTCAAAATTTACATGAACATTGGATGCAAAAATCATTTTAAAACATAATGGAAATGTGTATCGTTAAACTGTGAAATTAATATGTCCTGCTTTTCAAAAGACCCATACTATCGACAGGGTCTGCCCTAACCTTCCACAAAGACCTGGAACCTAACTCATGAGTCTTACTTTTCCTTGCCATGAGGATCCTGAGCTTTTTCCACAGGCCCTTCAGGTTTGCCCAGATGAACCTCAATTATTACTCATATCAATTACCAGTTTCTCTCTGTTGGTATCTTCTGTAATTTTTGCGATCACTTGTTTTCATCTTTTTAAAAACTAGACAATATAAGTACCACGAAGAGAAAATTGACGTGTCTCTTACTCACTGCTGCAGCACCAAAGCCCAGCATGGATTTGGCCTATATATTTACTGCTTAGAGAAATGATGGGGTAGCGGGGGAGGAAGTGTGCTAGAGAGGGTTCGGCAGGACGTGGAAAGTATGAAGATAAACCGTGCTTGAGACTATTTCTGTGAATCTGAAGCAGAAAAGGCAGGAATAACAAATGAAAAAGAGAGGGGGAAAAGAGAATTGTTTGTATGTTTGTTTGTTTTATTTTAGATTGAGAATGTGCCAAAACATATCTATGTGCTAATGGAAATGATTCAGCATAAAGATGGATGCTTATATTTCAGGAGAAACAGGATAAACAAGCACAGCAAGAGATGAGACTCAAGCCCTAGGTGTTGCGGGCACTGACCTCTGAGAGGGAAAGAGATCATTCCTTTTTTGTCTAGGGGCTAAAAAGGTAAAGCTCAGTAGATGTGAGACTACTGATTGGTAATGGGAAAATGAGGTATTTTTTTAACTTTATTTATTTATTTTGAGAGGGGGGAAAAAACACTAGAGGAGGAAGGGCAGAGACAGAGAGAGAAAGAGAATCCCAAGCAGGGTCCTTGCTGTCAGTAAAAAGCCCAACCAGGGCTTAATCCCAGGACGGTGAGATCATAACCTGAGCAAATATCAAGATTCAGACACCTGACTGACTGAGCCACCCAGGTGCCCCAAGGTAGTTTGTTTTTGTCAGATTTTTTCCCTCTCAGTGCCATGTGAACAGCGTCATACTTAAGAGTGGGGGTGGAAGGAATATGGTATGTCATTCTTACGAAGACGGATGTTATACAATATTTATTTCCTGCTAATAAAAGACGATCCTTCAAGAAAAACACAGACAATGCCGTATATCGAATGCCCATTTTGACTTTACTACCGGTTTAAAGTGAAGCTGTTGAGGATGGGTATGTGATTTTCCCCAGTAGCTCGTCATCCAGCAGAGGGTTTCACTCTGCATTCGGACTCTGGCAGGCATTACGCTGTCATCAGAAATATCTTTGGTTTGAGGATTGCAATCAATGAAGCTTGTAAGTATTTTAATGTACTGAGTCAATTAATAATAAGACTTGGTTGCTGTTATTATGCCTGTTTCACTGACATGGAAACTAAAGTTAGCGGTGTTATGTGACTTACCCAAGCTCCTATAACTTGGAAGGGGTGGAGCCAAGACTGTGCCTCATATGGTTCTGACCTCATTATTTTGACAACCGCAGAGAAAGGTCAGAATCACAAGAGCTCAGTGGGGGAGGAGGCAGATGACTCAGCTGAAAGACCAGTGCTCTCAGCCAGGAGGCAGAGTGCGTCCCGGAAGCACCCTGGTCAGCAAAGACCTCCAGGGCACTCAGTGGGTTCCTTCCAAGCCTCACTCATTCCCCATGTTCAGGGTCTAGACAGCCCCTGACAACATGACAAGTTTTTTGTCTTATTTTTTTTATACAAATGGAAAATGAGCCACTTAGAACCGAGTTCACAGTTACCTCTCCAAGGTGGCCTCGTGTCGATGTAGCACCTGCCTGTCCTGGCCAGCCTCTCGCTGTCAGGCGCCATCTTCTCCAACAACTTTCCCTCTCGACAATCTGCCTCCTCCATTTCTCTTTGTTTGCACCAGGCCGTAAATCAAGGCCCTTTGCTTTTATACAACCCAACAACAACAACAACAACAAAGAACCAAATGCTTCTCAAACACTGGATCCAAGCGCCCAAGTTGAGAGTGACATATTTGTGTCATGTCAGAAATGAAACTGGGTTACTTTATCCTCTCCAAACACATCTGTTCTCATAAACATAGTCTAAGGAGTATAGTGTTTATAAAACTAGGCTGTTAGCTTTTTTGTTCCTGTTGTTAATAGGTCTGATTTCAGCACTGGCCATGAGGAGGAAAATAAATCATTTTCTTTATTTGAAGATTTTGAAGACAATCCTTTCCAACATCATTTTACCTTGATACAGTAAAAGCTGTGCTACATTTAGTGCTGTTAGGAAAAGACATTGAATTGTTCTTATATTAATTAGGAGAAGAATACAGATCTTGGCTGCGGTACTTCATTAAAATGTACTCTAAAATTATATCAGTTCACTTACATTTGACCTGGGTTGAACAACATTCACCAGATGCTGGATCCAAACTCAGAACAAAAAGACTCCTAAGCATGATATAACACAAGAGGCTTAAATGGCTTTTAGTTGTAGATTTTAATCCCATATCTGCCGTGGGTCATCAGTTTGTCCTGACACTCAGTTTCTTGGTCTAGTAAGTGAGGTCAAACAGCACTTATTTTGCCCGGTTGTTTTAATGGATAAATAAGATAATATATACCAAAAGACATACCAAATGACCAGAATACAGTGAGGATATTCAGTTGTTATTGTATTTCCCTTCCTTTTCGTAGTTCTTTATAGACCTGCATGAGAGTTGATTAAAACACTAAGTACCGGGGTGCTTGGGTGGCTCCATCAGTTAAGCACCCGACTTCAGCTCAGGTCATGATCTCACAGTTCTTGGGTTTGAACCCTGCGTCAGGCTCTGTGCTAACAGCTTAGAGCCTAGAGTCTGCTTCCGATTCTCTCTTTCTGCCCCTCCCCCACTCATGTTCTCTCTCCCTCTCTCTCTCTTTCTCTCTCTCAAAAAATGAATAAACAGGGGTGCTTGGGTGGCTCAGTCGGTTAAGCATCCGGCTTCAGCTCAGGTCATGATCTCGCGGTTCGTGAGTTCGAGCCCCACGTCAGGCTCTGTGCTGATAGCTTGGAGCCCGGAGCCTGCTTCGGATTCTGTGTCTCCCTCTCTATCTGCCCCTCCTCTGCTCTCTCTCTCTCTCAAAAATAAATAAACATTAAAAAAATGAATAAACATTAAAAAAACTTTAAAACAGTAAGTATTGAAAATACTTGATCATTTAAAATAGTGATGTAAGTGTAAAGTTTGTCAATGAAAGACGTGGTAAATTCTTGGCTTGAGTTGCAAGGTGCATTTGTTGTAGCGATTGCCCTAAGCTCATGGAAATGCTGAACCAGAATAATGCCAAGTTTGTACAGCCAACTCCTGACATTTTAAAACTCAGAAAACAAAGATACAAACTGTTAAATATAACTGGCCCAAGTAGGTGTGCTACAACATTGCAAATATGACATACTTGAGAAAGGAGTTCCTTGAAAATCTTTGGTAAATAAATCTTTGACTTTATAAAGAGAGGGTTAAGAATTCCTGATAGAACATAGTTCCCAAATACAAAATGAGAGTGAAAGCCTAGACCAAGCCCACAGCGGCAGTTATGTTTGTCAGGGAGGATAAAATGACACACATATGTTGAATGAGCAGTTCAGAGAGACAGGCTTCTCCAGGTACACCACCGAGTAGCTGACCTGATCATCAGTTGGTTCCAAACTGGACTAAATCTAACTGGGTAATAGTCATAAGGCTGCTTCGTATCCTTCCATCCAGTATGGACTTAATACAGAACAGAAGAGACAGGGGGTGTGGGGCATAAGGATCCTCCCTGACAACTTTCTTATGTTCTATGTATGTGTGTTTAGGACCCACCCTACCGGTCACAAATAAGTACAGCAACACTGTCACCTGTAGCTACAATTGTCCAAACTACACAGGTACAATTATTTATTCTCCACATATTTCTCTATCATGCTTGGACCTATTCATATCTGTTCTTCATACCCCCTATCCTCTCTAGATTTTTGTGTATTCACAACAACATTCACTGCATTGGAACTATCTGCTAGATAAACCACTAGGTACCGGTGGGCTGGAATTGTAGTCATTCCTGAATAAGGCAGAGCATCACTTTTAGGGAATTTAGTCTAGTAGACTGCAATGTGATGGTAAGGATATGAATGTGTGTGTGTGTGTGTGTGTGCACACATGGCAATATATGAAATAAAGAAAAACCACCTGTATGGGTTGGACTTTATCCCCCAAATTCATATATTGAAGTTCTAAATGCCAATTACTACAAAGTATGGACTTATTTGGAAATAGGGCTATTTTAGATATAATTAGTTAAGATGAAATCATACCAGTGCAGGATGGGTCCCTACTTCAATATGACCAGTGTCTCTATAAAGAGGAGAATTGTAGATATAGCCATGCACATGAGAGAATGCCATGTGAGCATGAAGAGAAAGATCACAGTGATATGCCTACAAGTTGAGGAAGACCAAAGATTGCCAGCAAACCACCAAAGAGCATGGAAGGAAGTCAAGAACAGATCCTTCCTTAGGCCCACAAAAAAGAACATGGCAATGTCAATACCTTGATCTCCAACTTCTAGACTCCAGAACTATGAGGCAACAACTCCCATTGTTTAAGCCACTCAGTTTACAGCACTTTGTTACAGCAGCCCTAGCAACCTCACGCACACCAATGAGAATAAGCAAAAGCTATTTATTTAGAAATTGCACGTGTATACACATAGATGGAACAGGAATTTCAAATACCGTATTACCCAAAGATGCTCATTTTCTGGAAATAGGGCTCAAATTAATAGATTCACATCATGAGATAAGCAAATACTTTCCAATCAGAATGAGAAAAAAGAATAGAATTCTAGAATACCCTTAAGACAAAATCATTAATATGTAATAAAATAAAAATATAAAACATTTACTCTTAAAACTGTTAATTTCAAAATAACAGTGACAGTCAAATATCAGAACTCTCAACATATTATTATACATTTAGTATTTGTCTGTTGAATTAGGAGGAGCTAAGTGATAATAGCTTTGGTGTTTACTGTGTATCAGATTCTGTACTAAATGATTTATATGCATTAAGTCACTTGACTCTCAAAATATTCTTATGTGTTAGGTTCTACTAATAACCTAGTTATACAGGCATGGCACTGAGTTTTTGAGAGTCTAAATGGTGTTTGAAGATCAAACCAAATAATACATAATAGATTAATCTAGAACTACCCTCCATTTAGCCTATACCCTTAAGAACTGCTTTGTATTATTTGCATATATTGTAACTGCCTGAGATTTTATGAAATGCCCATCTCCCTAAGAAATTCTCCATTTTCTACAGGAAGGCCTGGCCTTCAGCCAAGGTGTTTAGTTGTCCACAGCTCCTTCTCAGGGCTTTGCAAAGGAGCATATCACAGCCTCTGCCTCCCCTCCCTGGGCCTTGGGTCTCACTCATTATACTTTATGACATACTATAAAGCACTAGTCTACAGAGCTACCAAGAATTGGTTCAAATGCTTAGTCCACATAGGTTATTTAGTGTTATTAAAATTTAGTTTATCTGTATAATTTTTAAAAATCTTACCTTAAATGGTTTGCATATATTAAATGAGAAAGCATAAAACATATGTACACATGCAGAAGTGGTTTAAATATGATAAGATATTCAATATTTAATGTAAAATGGCACTTGAAGAGAACTTTCTGAGCACGGGACCCTAACGGATAGTTGTCATTTGATCATATGTTAGGAGGTAACTGCTGAATGTGCACATCACCAGGGAAGGAGGTGAGCCCTTGCACAGGTTTCCAGCAGGGTTGATGTAAGGGCCTGACAGTGTGGGAAAAGGTTAAGGTGTTGGCTGAAAATGAAAATAGTCAGATATGGCAATTAAAATAATAAAACTGATAAAATAATAATTAAGACCAGCAGGCATTAAAGTTTACCATGTTTCTTACACTGTGCTAAGGCAATTTAACTGATTTTACAATTTAATCTTCACAACAAATCTCTCTAAGCCAAACCAATTTCATTGATGAGAAGGATAAAACTCGGAGATATCAGATGAATCTGTCAAGATCTCAAAGCCAGCAAATGGCTGACCTATGGTTCCAATCCAGGATTCCTGGCCTTGTGGACTTCACTACTGTTCTATAGTGAATGTCTTAGGGGATTGTTGGGGGCCAAACAAGAAGTCCAAATTATTTCATAAAATCTGAGTAGCACTTTAAGACTTAAATGGTATAAAATCAAGACTAAGAATCAAATAAATGTGGAAAAGAACAAGGCCCAAATGAAGATCATTTTGCAAATCGTTCTAAAAATTCTGTAATGTTCAGAGTTCTGGAAAGACAGCAGAGTAGGAAACATCAGGAATCTGTCTCCCCACCCAGATAACAACTGCAATGGCACAATCTTTCTGATGTAGCCATTTTGGAACTCTGGTGTTTTGGAGGTTTGCAGTTGTAAGGGAAAGGCAGAGACAGTAAACTCTGGTTAACAATTTCAGCTCTTAGCACATTAGCAACCACCCATTGCCCACCCCAGCCATACGGCAGGCAGCCATGCATGTTTTCCTGAAACAGAAGTAAGCGTGGGTGAAAAGGACTGTGTCCTCCAAATATTGGGCATCTATGTTCTCATTGCTGATTGCAGCTTCTGATCACAGAGGTGCAGATATGGGTTTAATGGGTTGGCACACTTTTTACCCGTTTTTATTATTCTCTTCTTTTCCCTTCTTGCAGAAAAAGACTTAGACTTAAAAATGTGCATTAAAAAATAACCACATAGATGGGGGAAATAGAAAGTGGCTGTGCATACCCAAGAAAGGCCCAGTAATTATCTGAGACGACCTTAAGTTTACGCATCAGGCTGACGCTTGGCACAGAGACAGCCTAAGACAATTAATTAATTAATTAATTAATTAAAACAGTAGCAAAGAGCAGCAAACTCTGGGGAAGAGGGGAAATCTGACTTTCAGAGTCACCACATTATTAAATTAAGTATCCACTTTTCAACAACAACAACAAACATGAGGCATATGAAGAAACAAGAAAGTACAACCCATGCTCAGAAGAAATGTATAATCAAAAGAAACTTTCCCCAAGAAAGACCATAAGAGAGATATACTAGACAAAGACAAAAGCAAGTTAAAGATGCTCAAAGAACTAAAGGAATAAGTTGATAAAGTTGAGAAAATAACATATGAATAAAATGGAAGTGTTGGTAAAGACATAGAAACCTAAAAAGAAACCATAAAGGAATTTTGGAACTGAAAACTGAAATAACACAAATGAAAAATTTACCAGAAGAATTCAAAGGCAGATTGGAGCAGGGAGAAGAATCAGCAAGCTTGAGGACAGGTCAATGGAAATTTTCAGGTAGAAACAGAAAGGGGAAAAAAAGATTGACAAAAATGAACAAAGCCTAAGGAACCTATGGAACACAATCAAATGGCACATTTGCACTGTGAGAGTCCCAGAGGGAGAAGAGAGAGAGACAGGGGAAGAAAGAATATTTTAAGAAATAATGGCTGAAAACATCCTAAATGTGATGAAAGACATGCGTATAAATATCCAAGAAGGCCAACAAATTCCAAGTAGGATAAACTCTAAAAGACCCATACAAAGACATGTTATAATTAACCTTTCAGGGGCGCCTGGGTGGCGCAGTCGGTTAAGCGTCCGACTTCAGCCAGGTCACGATCTCGCGGTCCGTGAGTTCGAGCCCCGCGTCAGGCTCTGGGCTGATGGCTCAGAGCCTGGAGCCTGTTTCCGATTCTGTGTCTCCCTCTCTCTCTGCCCCTCCCCCGTTCATGCTCTGTCTCTCTCTGTCCCAAAAATAATTAACCTTTCAAAAGACAAAGACAAAGAGAGGGTCTGGAAAGCAACAAAGGAGAAGTGAATCATCACACACAAGGGATTCTTAAAAAGAAAAAAGCAGATTTTTGTCTTCACATTTCTCCTCATAAATGTTGGAGACCACAAGGCAGTGAATTAAGATATTCAAAGCTAGGGGCGCCTGCATGGCTTAGTTGGCTAAGCATCTGACTTTGGTTCAGGTCATGATCTCGCAGTTTGTGAGTTCAGGTCCCACATGGGTCCCTGGGCTGACGGCTCAGAGCCTGCTTGGGATTCTCTCTCACCCTCTCTCTCTGCCCCTTCCCCACTCGTGTCTGTCTGTCTGTCTCTCTCTCTCTCTCAAAAATAAAATGAACATTAAAAACAGGTATTCAAAGCTAAAAGGAAAAAAAAAGCTTTCAGCAACAAATCCTATATCCAGCATAACTGTCCTTCAAAATGAGGGAGAAGTCAGGATGTTCCCAGAAAAACAAAAGCTGAATGAATTAGTTACCACTAGATCTTCCCTCCAAGAGATGGTCAAGTGAGTCCTCAAAAGTGAAATGAAACACTACCAAATATTAAATTGAAGCCATATGGAAGAAAAAAGTAAAGGTATATATATATGGACAATTATAAAAGCTAGTATTACTGTAACCGTTTATAAACACACACTTTTTGGTTTCTACACGAAATAAGAAAAGACTATATTTTTTAAAAAATCATTAATCTGAGAGATAGTATTATTATAACTTTAGCTTTAAGTCTAAGTCTTGTGCCCTGCATAATGTAAGAGACTAATGCATTTAAAAGAATTACTAGCTTAGATTTGGGGGCATGGAATGTATAGAGATATACATGTGTGACATCAGCAAGCAAAATGAATGAGGATGAAACTCCAAATGGCGGAATTTTTGTACACTATTGAATAAATTCAAATTAGAGTGTTATAACATTAGGATGTTAAATGTAATTCCCATGGCTACCAAAAAGAAAATGGCTCTAGAATATACACAAAAGGAAATGAGAAAGGAAATCAAATAGTTCACTACAAAATAATCAACTAACTACAAAGAAGACAAGAAATGAGATACAAAAAGCTATAAAGCATATAGAAAAAAAATTTAAAAAACAGCAAAAGCAAATAACTCCTCGTCAGTATTACGGTAAATAGTTTACAGACTAAAATCTCCAGTTAAAAGACAGCGACTGGCAGAATGGGTAAAACCACATGACTGAACTATATAATATCTATAAGAGAATAATTTCAGATTGAATGACACACATAGCTTGAAATTTAAAGGACATAAAAACATATCCCATGCAAGCAATAAACAATAGAAAGCAAGGACGGCTATGTTAATATTAAACAAAATAGACTTTAAATCAAAAAAAGTTACAAGAGATAAAAAGGAATTATATATTAACAAAAGTTCAATACAGCAAGAAGATACGACAATTATAAATATGCACCTAATGACATAACATCCAAATATATGAAGCAAGGAGAGATAATAGTTGGAGACTCCCCTACTCCATACTCCATAATGGATATAGAACAATCAGACAGAAGGTTGCTAAGTAAACAGAGGACTAAACAACAAGATAAACCAACCAGATATAATAGACACATATAGAACACCCAAAAGCACACACACACATATTTCTGAAGTGCAAATGAGACATTTACCAGGACAGACCATATGTAAGACTATAAATTAAGTCTCGGTATATTTTAAAAGATAGATACCATACAAAGTGTTTTCTCTGATCACAATGGTATGAAGTTAGAAATCAATAACAGGGAAAAGTAGAAAATACACATACTTATGGAAATTAAACAACACACTCTTAAAAAGCTAGTGAATCAAAAAAAACATAAGGGAAATTAGAAAACACTTATTGATAAATGAAAATGAAAATACAGCATACCAAAATTTATGAGACCCAGCAAAACTGGTGCTAAGGCACATACTTACAGATACAAAGGCTGCCATTAAAAAACAAAAAAGATTTCAGATTATAATCTAACTTTACAATTTAAGGAATTGGAAGAAAGAAGAACGAACTAAACCCAAAAGTGGCAGAAGGAAGTAATAAAAATCAGAGCAGACATAAATAAAATAGAGACTAGAAAACCAACAGAGAAAACATATGAAACCAAAAGTTGTTTCATAAAATAAAAAAATTTAATGATAAATCTTTAGATAAATGGATTCGGAAAAAAAAAAGAAGACTTAAATTACTAAAATCAAAAATGACAGTGGGGACCTTACTACCAATTCTATAGAAATAAAAAAAAAATTATAAATAGTACCATAGTTATTATACACCAACAAACTGGATAACATATACAATGGATAAGGTCATAAAACACAAAATCTACCAAGACTAAATTATGAAGAAATAGAAAATCTGAGTAGTCTTTTAATTACTCGTAAGTCTCAATCAGTAATCAAAACTATTCTAATAAAGAAAAACTCTGAACTCAATGACTTCACTGATGAATGTAACCAAATATTTAAAGAACTAATAACATTCCTTCTCAAATTCAGCAAAGTAGCAGGATAGACACTCAACACATAAAAATCAGTTGCACTTGCATATACAAAAATTGAACAACATTAAAAGGAAATTACAAAAATATACCCTTTTGAATAGCATCAAAAAGAATAAAATGCTTAGTAATTAAATTACCCAAGTTAGATAAAAGGATAGTGTAATGAAAACTTAAAATTTTGCTGAAGGAAATGAACAAAATACACAGGTAAAGGGAAAAGCATCCCAGATTAATGAATTGGAAGATTTAATATTGTTGAGATGCTCATACAAACCAAAGCAGTCTACAGATTCAATGCAATCCCTATTAAAATCTCAATGACGTTGTTTGCATAAATAGTAAAACCCATTCTGAAACTCATCTGGAATCTCAAGGGACCCCAAATAGCTGGAAGAATCTTGCAAAATAACAAACCTGTAGGACTTTCTAATTTCAATATTTTCTCTAAAGCTACAGTAATCAAAACAATGTAATACTGACCAAAGATAGACATATAAACTAAAGGAATAGAATAGAGAGCCCAGAAATAAACCTTCACATATATGGTCAAATGACTTTTGACAAGGATTCCAACATGAGCCAATGAGGAAAGAGAAGTGTTTTCAACAAATGGTTCAAGGAAAACAGGATATCCACGTGAAAAAAAAACAAACAAAAACAAAACAAAAATACATGAAATTGTTTTCTTACCTAACACCATACCAGAAAAACTTAATTCAAAATGGACGTAAGATCTAAAACCATAAAACATTTTCTTAAGCATAGATAAAAACTTCATGACATTGGGATTTGGCAATGAGTATTTACATCTGGCAAGGAATATTTACATCTGACACCAAAAGCACAGGTAACAAAACAAAACAACAACAAAAAATAGACAAAGTGGACTTCATGAAAAATTTAAAAATTTTGTGCACCACAAATATTAATAATAGAATAAAAGGTAACCTGCAGAATGGGAGAAAATAGTTTAAAATTATATGGGGCGCCTGGGTGGCTTGGTCGGTTAAGCATCCGACTTCGGCTCAGGTCATGATCTCACGGTCTGTGAGTTCGAGCCCTGCGTCGGACTCTGTGCTGACAGCTCAGAGCCTGGAGCCTGTTTCAGATTCTGTGTCTCCCTCTCTCTCTGCCTCTCCCTGTTCATGCTCTGTCTCTCTCTGTCTCAAAAATAAATAAATGTTAAAAAAATTAAAATAAATAAAATAATAAAATAAAATAAAATTATATATCTAATATATATCCAGAGTATATAGAGAAGTCCTAAAACTAGACAACAGAAAACATACAATATGATTTAAAAATGGTTAAAGGACTTGAATAGATATTTCTCCAAAGAACATACACAAATGTCCAATAAGAAGATGAAAACATGCTCAATACCACTAATCCTAAGTAAAATGCAAATCAAAGCTACAAGATGCCACCTCTTACTCATTAGGATAGCTACTATAGAAGAAAAGAAAACAAAAAAGAGAATTTGGAGGAATTAGAACCTTTGCTCATTCTTGGTGGGAATGTACAACGGTCCATCCATTATAGAAAATGGTATGGTAGTTCCTCAAAAAGTTAAAACTAGAATTACCATCTCACCCAGCAATTCCACCTCCGGGATATCTCCCAAAGAAATGACAGCAAGGCCTCGAAAAGTTATTCATGCACCCACATTTATAGCAGCTTTATCCATGAGTTAAAACATGGAGGCAACCCAAGTGACCCATGGGTGGGTGAATGGATAAGCACAATATGGTGTGTACATGCAGTGGAAGAGTATCCAGGATTAGAAAGGAAGGAAATTCTGTCGCATGCTATAACATGCATGAACCTCGAGGACATTATGCTTAGTGAAATCAGCCAGTCACAAAAGAACGAATCCTGTATGATTCCACACTTCCGAGGTACTTAAGACGAGTCAGGCTCATGGAGACAGAAAGTGGAATGGTCGTTGTCAGGGCAGGGAGAGGGGGAGATGAGAGGTTATTGTTTCATGTGTATAGAGCTTCTGTTTTGCAAGGTGAAAAGATCCGTAGACATGGGTGGCAGTGACGGTTTCACAACATTGTGATGTGTCTAACACCATTGAACTATACTAAGAAATGTTTAAAATTGTAAATGTTGTTGTGTATATTTTATTAAAATATTTTTTAAATTCTGTATTGCTTAAAGATCAGTTTTATCCGCTCTTGGTATTATTTGTGTGGATGAGTAGGCTTGGTAGAGTTCAGGGTCGGGGTCACCCAGCCACATATGAGTGGACTGGGCTTCTGGGCATCTGCTGGAGGTATCAGTCCACAAAGGACTAAAATATCAATGGAATTAATAGGAAATAGGGTGCCATTTAATATTGGTTTTTGCCACATAACTCAAATAAATGGTAAATTATAAATTGTGCTATCTTGCATTGCGGAGACATAATAAATTCCTTCCTTTGAATATTAGCATGGAAAAGGAAGACATTATCTGTCATTTGTCATAACCTGTTGCCTTCATAAAAAGGAGACTCCTAGCAACCAAACCGTCTTTTCCTTTAGTGAGAACAAACAAAATCCTCAAAAACCAAAGCATTTGAAGCCCTTGAAAACAGTTTTAAGAAACAGATGCAGAACACAAAATAAAGAAGCTGGGGCAGGATGAAATGGCTCCAGCAGAGAAACTGAGAAGCCTGTGGGACAAAGTGAAGAGAAAGAGACGTCAGATAAGTGGTAAAGAGCCAAGAAATCTGAACACAAGAAAGGAGAGAGAAAAAACGGAGACTAAGAAAATGGGATTTGGAGAATGATTTTGCTACAAGCTCAGGGCTGGGCCCTGGGAGCTCATCATATGTATCTCCCTTATAGAATCTTCAGTAAGCTCTATATTTCTCCTTAATTCTTCTGGACAAGTCCGGTTTTGCTTTGGAGTTACCATGGGAAGGTTGAAGAGAGGACATCTTATATATAAGTGAAGAGGCATTCAATTTAGATTAATTTGAAACTCTAGTTTTTTTGTTCCCAGTTTAATAGAATGTTGAGTTGAAGGACAGGGGTGATTCTGACCCCGCCAAGGGCAGTCTCATGTTCTGTTTGGCCTCAGGTAGATACAATTTAGTTTACTTACCACAGGCCTATTCAAAAGATTCCACTGCTAGTTCTTGCCAGGTACTAATTAAGAGATACTTACAGTTGTGTTTAAGCCCAAATAGCATGGGCCATGATTAAAACAGCACCCCCAGGGCAGTACAGCATGATATTTTAACTCATGAGAATGGAATTCTTCTGGCTTCCAGAGGTTTTTGTTGGTTCTTAGTTTTAATGCAAGATAATTAGTTGAACTGGGAATTGGACAGCATATACTGAAAGGTGGAGTCTAAAGGAAGATGTGGCCAGGATTTGCAGAAAAATGACACAACCCTCATGAAATGCCTTTAGTTGGCCTCCCCAGTGGTCACCCTATAGAAAGCAAGCCCTGGGGAATGTGTTGTAGTTCTGTTTCCTGAATGTTATTTTTCTCAGCCTGAGGAAGACGAACAATTCTCTCTGAAACAGGAAACAAGATCCTGAAGTAAGTATGGAGCTATTTTTAAAACCATAAAATGACTGTAGAGGAGTCCCTATTGGAAATCTGTGTAGGAGAAAGTTACAGTATTTATGCTCCAATACGCCACCATTCAGAAACTATATATTACACAATGGTCATAAAGGAGAAGAACAGAGGGCTACCAGTTTGATGTGAACAAATGAGCTACTGTTCTGGCTGCTGATAATAATAGCTACTTTAATAGAACGCAGAGTGAAATCTTTCTAGTTGTTCCATAATTCTGCATTCAGAATACAGCTATCAAGAAATGGAGCCAGATACAAAGATAAGATGGAAATATTGCCGGAATGATCACCACTGGATAGTTTGTCAACCCAGGATATGGAATGGATGACTGAGGAGGGGCAGAGGAGAAACAGAGAGAGTCATTAAAAAAACAAAAACAAAAACAAAAACATTTTCAATCTTCAGGAATAAAGCACTCATAAATAAATAAAGTAATGTCTCTAACATTACTCTCTCCTTGCCCTGGGATCCCCTCACGACCACACCCAAAAACCAAGAGATGGTGGGCAGTGAAGCCCTAAGCAAATCATCCTCAGAGATTTTGTGTGTCTTCAAGAAAGAGAGATTGGCATTTCACTCACCACATAATGTTCACAGCAGGGCTGTTCTAAGGCTTTTTGAGAACACTGCATTGTGAGAGAGTTCTCGAAAAACTTGAAGTGCGTGCCCTCAGAAATGCAAACAAAGAAGACTATCTGATTTTTGCCAGGCAAGATGATATCTGAACAACATGAGAGATTTACAAGAGTGGCCCCAACCAATAGGCAAAAGTTTGCTGCTCCTGACCCAGATCCCCAAGGCCCCCACAAGGCATAGAAGGAAGAGGACCTCAGTAGTCCCAGTGGCTCCTTCTGAAGAGAAAATGTTGAACGTGTGGATTATTGGCAAGGGCAGCCAATGAAAAGACACACATGCCTCTCTAAATGGAGTCTTCTAGCGGGACTATGTCAAACTGAAAAGCTTCTGCATAACAAAAGACATCATCAGTAAAATGGAAACCCAAATGAGTGGGAGAAAATTTTGCAAATCCTATATAAGATAAGGGGGCAGCTTACAAAATATAGAAAGAACTCATACAACTCAATAGCCAAAAAAAAGAATCCACTTAAAAATTGGCAGAAGGTGGGGAGTTCCGGAAGATGGCGGCATAGGAGGACGCTGGGCTCACCGCGCGTCCTGCTGATCACTTAGATTCCACCTACACCTGCCTAAAGAACCCAGAAAACCGCCAGAGGATTAGCAGAACGGAGTCTCCGGAGCCAAGCGCAGACGAGAGGCCCACGGAAGAGGGTAGGAAGGGCGGCGAGGCGGTGCGCGCTCCACGGACTGGCGGGAGGGAGCCGGGGCGGAGGGGCGGCTCGCCGGCCAAGCAGAGCCCCCGAGTCGGGCTGGCAAAAGCGGAGGGGCTGGACGGACTGTGTTCCGACAGCAAGCGCGACTTAGCGTCTGGGAGGTCATAGGTTAACAGCTCTGCTCAGAAAGCGGGAAGGCTGGAGGACAAAGGGAGGGAGAGCTGCTGAGCCCCCGGATGGCAGAGCTCAGCTTGGCGGGGAACAAAGGCGCTCGCCAGCGCCATCTCCCCCGCCCATCCCCCCGCCAAAATCCCAAAGAGAACCAGTTCCTGCCAGGGAACTTGCTCGCTCCGCGCAAACACCCAACTCTGTGCTTCTGCGGAGCCAAACCTCCCGCAGCGGATCTGACTCCCTCCCGCTGCCACAGGGCCCCTCCTGAAGTGGATCACCTAAGGAGAAGCGAGCTAAGCCTGCCCCTCCTGCCCCCGTGCACCTTGCCTACCCACCCCAGCTAATACGCCAGCTCCCCAGCACCACAAGCCTGGCAGTGTGCAAGTAGCCCAGACGGGCCACGCCACCCCACAGTGAATCCCGCCCCTAGGAGAGGGGAAGAGAAGGCACACACCAGTCTGACTGTGGCCCCAGCGGTGGGCTGGGGGCAGACATCAGGTCGGACTCCGGCCCCGCCCACCAACTCCAGTTATACACCACAGCACGGGGGAAGTGCCCTGCGGGTCCTCACCGCTCCAGGGACTATCCAAAATGACCAAACGGAAGAATTCCCCTCAGAAGAATCTCCAGGAAATAACAACAGCTAATGAACTGATCAAAAAGGATTTAAATAATATAACAGAAAGTGAATTTAGAATAATAGTCATAAAATTAATCGCTGGGCTTGAAAACAGTATACAGGACAGCAGAGAATCTCTTGCTACAGAGATCAAGGGACTAAGGAACAGTCACGAGGAGCTGAAAAACGCTTTAAACGAAATGCAAAACAAAATGGAAACCACCACGGCTCGGATTGAAGAGGCAGAGGAGAGAATAGGTGAACTAGAAGATAAAGTTATGGAGAAAGAGGAAGCTGAAAGAAAGAGAGATAAAAAAATCCAGGAGTATGAGGGGAAAATTAGAGAACTAAGTGATACACTAAAAAGAAATAATATACGCATAATTGGTATCCCAGAGGAGGAAGAGAGAGGGAAAGGTGCTGAAGGGGTACTTGAAGAAATTATAGCTGAGAACTTCCCTGAACTGGGGAAGGAAAAAGGCATTGAAATCCAAGAGGCACAGAGAACTCCCTTCAGACGTAACTTGAATCGATCTTCTGCACGACATATCATAGTGAAACTGGCAAAATACAAGGATAAAGAGAAAATTCTGAAAGCAGCAAGGGATAAACGTGCCCTCACATATAAAGGGAGACCTATAAGACTCGTGACTGATCTCTCCTTTGAAACTTGGCAGGCCAGAAAGGCTTGGCACGATATCTTCAGTGTGCTAAACAGAAAAAATATGCAGCCGAGAATCCTTTATCCAGCAAGTCTGTCATTTAGAATAGAAGGAGAGATAAAGGTCTTCCCAAACAAACAAAAACTGAAGGAATTTGTCACCACGAAACCAGCCCTACAAGAGATCCTAAGGGGGATCCTGTGAGACAAAGTACCAGAGACATCACTACAAGCATAAAACATACAGACATCACAATGACTCTAAACCCGTATCTTTCTATAATAACACTGAATGTAAATGGATTAAATGCACCAACCAAAAGACATAGGGTATCAGAATGGATAAAAAAACAAGACCCATCTATTTGCTGTCTACAAGAGACTCATTTTAGATCTGAGGACACCTTTAGATTGAGAGTAAGGGGATGGAGAACTATTTATCATGCTACTGGAAGGCAAAAGAAAGCTGGAGTAGCCATACTTATTACAGACAAACTATACTTTAAATTAAAGGCTGTAACAAGAGATGAAGAAGGGCATTATATAATAATTACAGGGTCTATCCATCAGGAAGAGCTAACAATTATAAATGTCTATGCGCCAAATACCGGAGCCCCCAGATATATAAAACAGTTACTCATAAACATAAGCAACCTTATTGATAAGAATGTGGTCATTGCAGGGGACTTTAACACCCCACTTACAGAAATGGATAGATCATCTAGACACACAGTCAATAAAGAAACAAGGGCCCTGAATGATACATTGGATCAGATGGACTTGACAGATATATTTAGAACTCTGCATCCCAAAGCAACAGAATATACTTTCTTCTCGAGTGCACATGGAACATTCTCCAAGATAGATCATATACTGGGTCACAAAACAGCCCTTCATAAGTTTACAAGAATTGAAATTATACCATGCATACTTTCAGACCACAATGCTATGAAGCTTGAAATCAACCACAGGAAAAAGTCTGGAAAACCTCCAAAAGCATGGAGGTTAAAGAACACCCTACTAACGAATGAGTGGGTCAACCAGGCAATTAGAGAAGAAATTAAAAAATATATGGAAACAAACGAAAATGAAAATACAACAATCCAAACTCTTTGGGACGCAGCGAAGGCAGTCCTGAGAGGAAAATACATTGCAATCCAGGCCTATCTCAAGAAACAAGAAAAATCCCAAATACAAAATCTAACAGCACACCTAAAGGAAATAGAAGCAGAACAGCAAAGGCAGCCTAAACCCAGCAGAAGAAGAGAAATCATAAAGATCAGAGCAGAAATAAACAATATAGAATCTAAAAAAACTGTAGAGCAGATCAACGAAACCAAGAGTTGGTTTTTTGAAAAAATAAACAAAATTGACAAACCTCTAGCCAGGCTTCTTAAAAAGAAAAGGGAGATGACCCAAATAGATAAAATCATGAATGAAAATGGAATTATTACAACCAATCCCTCAGAGATACAAACAATTATCAGGGAATACTATGAAAAATTATATGCCAACAAATTGGACAACCTGGAAGAAATGGACAAATTCCTAAACACCCACACTCTTCCAAAACTCAATCAGGAGGAAATAGAAAGCTTGAACAGACCCATAACCAGCGAAGAAATTGAATCGGTTATCAAAAATCTCCCAACAAATAAGAGTCCAGGACCAGATGGCTTCCCAGGGGAGTTCTACCAGACGTTTAAAGCAGAGATAATACCTATCCTTCTCAAGCTATTCCAAGAAATAGAAAGGGAAGGAAAACTTCCAGACTCCTTCTATGAAGCCAGTATTACTTTGATTCCTAAACCAGACAGAGAACCAGTAAAAAAAGAGAACTACAGGCCAATATCCCTGATGAATATGGATGCAAAAATTCTCAATAAGATACTAGCAAATCGAATTCAACAGCATATAAAAAGAATTATTCACCATGATCAAGTGGGATTCATTCCTGGGATGCAGGGCTGGTTCAACATTCGCAAATCGATCAACGTGATACATCACATTAACAAAAAAAAAGAGAAGAACCATATGATCCTGTCAATCGATGCAGAAAAGGCCTTTGACAAAATCCAGCACCCTTTCTTAATAAAAACCCTTGAGAAAGTCGGGATAGAAGGAACACACTTAAAGATCATAAAAGCCATTTATGAAAAGCCCACAGCTAACATCATCCTCAATGGGGAAAAACTGAGAGCTTTTTCCCTGAGATCAGGAACACGACAGGGATGCCCACTCTCACCGCTGTTGTTTAATATAGTGCTGGAAGTTCTAGCATCAGCAATCAGACAACAAAAGGAAATCAAAGGCATCCAAATTGGCAAAGATGAAGTCAAGCTTTCGCTTTTTGCAGATGACATGATATTATACATGGAAAATCCGATAGACTCCACCAAAAGTCTGCTAGAACTGATACATGAATTCAGCAAAGTTGCAGGATACAAAATCAATGTACAGAAATCAGTTGCATTCTTATACACTAACAATGAAGCAACAGAAAGACAAATAAAGAAACTGATCCCATTCACAATTGCACCAAGAAGCATAAAATACCTAGGAATAAATCTAACCAAAGATGTAAAAGATCTGTATGCTGAAAACTATAGAAAGCTTATGCAGGTAATTGAAGAAGATATAAAGAAATGGAAAGACATTCCCTGCTCATGGATTGGAAGAATAAATATTGTCAAAATGTCAGTACTACCCAAAGCTATCTACACATTCAATGCAATCCCAATCAAAATTGCACCAGCATTCTTCTTGAAACTAGAACAAGCAATCCTAAAATTCATATGGAACCACAAAAGGCCCCGAATAGCCAAAGTAATTTTGAAGAAGAAGACCAAAGCAGGAGGCATCACAATCCCAGACTTTAGCCTCTACTACAAAGCTGTCATCATCAAGACAGCATGGTATTGGCATAAAAACAGACACATAGACCAATGGAATCGAATAGAAACCCCAGAACTAGACCCACAAACGTATGGCCAACTCATTTTTGACAAAGCAGGAAAGAACATCCAATGGAAAAAAGACAGTCTCTTTAACAAATGGTGCTGGGAGAACTGGACAGCAACATGCAGAAGGTTGAAACTAGACCACTTTCTCACACCATTCACAAAAATAAACTCAAAATGGATAAAGGACCTGAATGTGAGACAGGAAACCATCAAAACCTTAGAGGAGAAAGCAGGAAAAGACCTCTCTGACCTCAGCCGTAGCAATCTCTTACTCGGCACATCCCCAAAGGCAAGGGAATTAAAAGCAAAAGTGAATTACTGGGACCTTATTAAGATAAAAAGCTTCTGCACAGCAAAGGAAACAACCAACAAAACTAAAAGGCAACCAACAGAATGGGAAAAGATATTTGCAAATGACATATCGGACAAAGGGCTAGTATCCAAAATCTATAAAGAGCTCATCAAACTCCACACCCGAAAAACAAATAACCCAGTGAAGAAATGGGCAGAAAACATGAATAGACACTTCTCTAAAGAAGACATCCGGATGGCCAACAGGCACATGAAAAGATGTTCAACGTTGCTCCTCATCAGGGAAATACAAATCAAAACCACACTCAGATACCACCTCACGCCAGTCAGAGTGGCCAAAATGAAGCAATCAGGAGACTATAGATGCTGGAGAGGATGTGGAGAGACGGGAACCCTCTTGCACTGTTGGTGGGAATGCAAATTGGTGCAGCCGCTCTGGAAAGCAGTGTGGAGGTTCCTCAGAAAATTAAAAATAGACCTACCCTATGACCCAGCAATAGCACTGCTAGGAATTTATCCAAGGGATACAGGAGTACTGATGCATAGGGGCACTTGTACCCCAATGTTTATAGCAGCACTCTCAACAATAGCCAAATTATGGAAAGAGCCTAAATGTCCATCAACTGATGAATGGATAAAGAAATTGTGGTTTATATACACAATGGAATACTACGTGGCAATGAGAAAGAATGAAATATGGCCTTTTGTAGCAACGTGGATGGAACTGGAGAGTGTGATGCTAAGTGAAATAAGCCATACAGAGAAAGACAGATACCATATGGTTTCACTCTTATGTGGATCCTGAGAAATGTAACAGAAACCCATGGGGGAGGGGAAGGGAAAAAAAAAAAAAGAGGTTAGAGTGGGAGAGAGCCAAAGCATAAGAGACTGTTAAAAACTGAGAACAAACTGAGGGTTGATGGGGGGTGGGAGGGAGGGCAGGGTGGGTGATGGGTATTGAGGAGGGCACCTTTTGGGATGAGCACTGGGTGTTGTATGGAAACCAATTTGACAGTAAATTTCATATATTAAAAAATAAAAAAAAAATAAAAAAAAAAAAATTGGCAGAAGGTCTGAGTAGACATTTTTCCAAAGAAGGCATACAGATGGTCAACAGATATGTGAAAATATGCTCGACATCATTAATACCAGGGAAATTCAAATGCAAACTATGATGAGATCACCTGATCGATGTTAGAATGGATGTTATCAAAAAGAGAACTGAAAGTGTTGGCAAGGACGTGGATGAAGAAAGCCATCATGCACTGTTGGTGGGCATGGAAATTGGCGCAGTCACTTTGGAAAATAGTATGGAGATTCTTCCAAGAATTAAAAATAGAATTACCAGGGGTGCCTGGGTAGCTCAGTGGGTTAAGCATCTGACTCTTGGTTTTGGCTCAGGTCACGATCTCATGGTTTCATGAGTTTGAGCCCCACGTCGAGCTCTGCACTGAAAGGGTGGAGCCTGCTTGGGATTCTCTCTCTTCCTCTCTCTCTTCCTCTCCCCCACTCATGCAGTCTCTGTCTCTCTCAAAATAAATAAGCTTAAAAAATAGAATTACCATATGATCCAGCAATTCTACTTTTGGATATTTATCTAAAGAAAAGGAAAACACCACCTTAAAAAGGTGTCTGAACCCCTATGTTCACTGTAGCATTATTTATAATAGCCATAGCCAAGATAGGGAAACAATCTAAGTGTCCATTCATGCATGAATGGATAATGAAAAAGTGGTATATGAATACACACACACACACACACACACACACAATGGAATGCAATGGAATGCTATTCAGTCATAAAGAAGATTGGAATCTTGCTTTTGGTGACAATATGGATGACCCTTGAAGGCATTATGCTAAGTGAAATAAGTCAGAGAAAGACAAATGTCATATGATCTCACTTATATGTGGAATCTAAAAAAAACAAAAAGAACTTATAGAGAATGGGTTGGTAGTTGTTAGAGTCAGGGGTGCGGGGTGGGCAAAATGCGTGAAGGGAATCAAGAGGTACAAGCTTCCAGTGACAAAATAAATCACAGGATGCAATCCACAGATTGAGGACTACAACTGATAAAACTGTATTGCATATTTGAAAGTTGCTGAGAGTAAATCTGTGAAGTTCTCATCACAGAGAGAAAATTCAATGATTACATACGGTAAAAGATGTAAGTAGACTTATTGTGGTGATCATTTTGCAATACATAAATAGGAAGTCACAACGTTGTGACTGAAACCAACCTGAAACCAACATAATGTTCTATGTCAATTACACCTCAGGGGAAAAAAAGCGGTCTTCAGTGAGAGACAGGTCAGGGACGCCTTACATACTTCTCCAGGAAAACCATATACTCCATATACGTGCTGCCATATCTGCAGATGCCCCACACCTCAGGGGAGGACCATGGGCAGTTCTGCATCAGGTCAGCACCCCCACAGCTGCCTATGGCCATTGCTGTCTTATTATAGCCCTTCACTAGAAGTCCAGAAGAGGGATAGTAAGGAGAAGTGAAAAAACAAGTCATACCCCATCTCCAATGAAAGCCTTTTTGCCCTCAGTTGTAGCCAATGATGAAGGCGACAAAAGCTTTAAGTTCAGTATGATGTTGGATTTATAAACTATCACCTGGACTGAGTTTAATAATCATAAATAGAAAGTTATGGAATTTTATAATATTATCCTCAGATGGGAAAATGTGCTTCTACTCAGCAAGCTGAGAACAGAGAATGGAGAAGATAATAATACTAATCTTTATACATTAGGCTGTATTTGTTGCAAAAACTCCGTGTTCTGGTGTTTCACATATTTCCAAAACCCTACGAAGCGACGTTGTTAGATCCATTTTTCAGATAAGGAAATCAAGGATGACAGCAGTTTATCCAAAGTAGAGCATAACTTAGATTCAAACTTGGGTCTGGCACACACAAATGCTGGACCCCTTTCCATATATAATATTGTTTTCTCTGGCTTCATTGAACCAAATCATGTAAACTTCTTTGATATAAAGTAATAATATATACATTACCTAGCCAACTGGAAAAGTTTTTCCTCTCAATTATACATATTTGAAATATATTTCTGGTAAACTCACTTCCCCCAGACACTCAAACCAAATACTGACAAAGGAAATTGTGTCAACCCTCTTGCTAAACGTTCTGTATGTTATCATATTTACCGCATGAGGTATGGATCTGTGATAGTCAGCTGTACATGTCCACTTGGCTAAGGGGCCCAATTGTTTGGTCAAACATTGGTCTAGATGTCTCTACAAAGGTATTTGTGGATGTGATTAATGTTTTCAATCAGTTGACTTTAAGTAGAACAAATTACTCTCCATGATGTGAGTGAGTCTTCTCCAGTTGGAGGCCTTCAGAGAAACGACAGGTTTCCCAAAGTAATGTTGCCTCAAGATGAACATGGAAATCTGGCCTGAGTCTCCAGCCTGCTGGCTGTCCCTGCAAACTTCAGACTCAAGACGGTAACATCACTGCTTACATGAATGTCCAGCCTGCCCGCTTGCCCTGTGAATTTCAGACTCTGCCACTTTCGTGATCTTATAAGCCAATTCTTTAAAATATCTCTGTCTCTTGTCTCTCTGTCCCTCTCTGTCTTACACACACACACACACACACACACACACACACACACACATACACACTAGGGAAACCTAATACAGTACATTTATTTTCAATTTAGAGATGAAGTTTAGAAAATTTAAATTATTTTCCCAAAAAGCCCAATGACGGCCCAAGAGTTGAAGGTGGATATTTCTTTATAGGATGTCAATGAATACCTCAAGTCATATCTACCTCAGCGATGAAGTGCATATTTTATTATTTGCTCATAACTTTCCCCAAATGCTTTACTGAACATTCTTTCTCCAGAGTCAAACAGCATTCTGCCATGTATAAAGAAGGAGACTCATGGGTGCAGGTGCCTTCTCTCCTACACCCTTCTGAAGGGCCAACATTGTGTATGGAGGTGAGAAACCCATGATGAGGTGGGAGGTGCGTTGATACTGGATCCATAGCAAACAATTCAGCTACTTCTATCCAGCTTTAGCCGTTTAAACACAAAAGGTCCTTCAAAATCCTATGCTCCAGGGAGCAGTTTAGCTAAGCAACACTTATTTGTAGTCAAGAGTCTTCAAATCTTTCTCTTCAGAATCTGGTTTCTTACTATGGAGTTCTTTCCTTGGTTTCTTCTCTGTTTTTCACCCTTGACCAGCCCATTCTTCATTTTTTAGTTCCTAGACATTCCCTCCGCTTGATGGTTTGAATTCCAGGCCTTCACCTTGACTTGTGCAACCTGAGGCAACGAAAGCCTTGGGGGCAGCAAGGTCTGCTAAGAAAATCTGCTTCTGGACTTCATTTGTGTCTGTTTGTTACAGCAGAGACCCACCATCATGCCAGGTGGCCCTCATAATAACCCTGTGCATTGGGAAGATCAGTGTCATTATCCGTCCTTGACAAATGAGGACAGTGAGATTTTTTAAAGTTTAATATTTTTTCATATCAGTGCAGGTAGAAAGAATCCAAATGGGGGCGTGGGTCTCTTTAGGCCTCACCAGATGAACTTGCTTCCACTAATGGGCTCCCTCTTTGTCTTGATAGGAAATACGCCACCCAACTAGGGATTTTATTTACAGCCTCAGAAAAGAGGCTGAAACGGACTTTTGATCTGATACAATTAGTAAAACAGGGTCACATGGTATGATTGAGTAATTTTCTAAACTATTCTGCATTTGAAAAAATGTCGACACACACACAAAAGGCATTGTAGTGAGTATTTGCGACGTAGCTGAAGGTATTACTAGTTACTTATTTCAGAAAATATTATCAAGCAAATGTGCAGCTGTCAAAACACAGATCCATCCTTAGAGAATATTGTTCTCTCACTGTTCAAAAGGATTATGGGTAGGAACAAGAAGCATATACTAGAACACTGGGAATTTTGTTTTCATATTATTTCAAAGTGGAAAATCCAATTATCATAAAAATCAAAGTAGGTACTTTTACTTATGAGCTCACTTGCTGAACAGAAAATCTAAAATTGTTTTGCTATTATTTTTACTCTTTAAGTGATCACCTATCATAGGCCAGGCATCATTCTAGAAGTGGTACTGGCACAATATGAGTCAATTTCACAAAGACCTTTTGTGTATTTTTATAGAGGAGGAGACAGAAGCCCAGAGAGGTCAGATAAAGTGCCAGAGTGACTCATTTGTAGAGTTGTGGCTTCATTCAGGGCTGCAAGTCTCCACACGTCATACCATTTATTCAACCTGCCTCTAAATGATAGATCTCATGAACCAGAATTATTTTTATGCTCTTACATGTATCTTTATCCCTGCCTCTTCTTTTATAGCTCGGTGAACAAAGAACATCAGAAAACAGGGACATTTGTATTTTGCTCCTAAGGTGTGAGCTCCAGGTATGTTATTCCAGACTTTATAGAAAAAGCAGATCATGCTATAGGTCATTATTCACAAAGGGAGTGATGGGGGGATGCTAATGTTGATGATAATGGTAGCGTCGCTGGTGCAAATGACCGGGACAATGATCCCTTTTCCTGGGTAAAAATTATTAGAGGAATCAGACACAACATTCGAGGGAGAGTCCTGATTCTTTTGTGAGTTGTTTTATACAGGCTTCCCAGCGCTCATCAACTGTCACGCTGGCAAAAGAACGGCCGGGAGCTCAACTCCTTATACCGAAGATACAAAAGTGTCTCTTTTTTCTTTAACCTTCCACGAGGTGAAAACCTGGAGGGTACATATAAATTACAAGCACAGGAAAGGGATTTGTGAGAAGATTCTGGAGGAAGTGTAAGGATCGGAAGTTTGAGACGTAGTTGGATATAAACTGATGCTGAAGTGTGGCTGCAGAATATGAAATACAAAGTAACTAAAAAGTACAGGGAAGAAAGGTCAATAGCCTCACACCTTCCACGTTCCCATCAGAGCAGGACAAAAGTTTAAATCAAACAAACTGTCCTTACTGTCCAAGGAAAGGATACATTTTCTCTGATGCACTTGCTTTCTGTGGGGCATACCAGAGGAGAGGAAATGAAGACAGTTGAAATCATGTCCGTGACAATTGATAATCTAATGAGGACTCATATATAAAATTGTATGTGGATATGTGTGTGCGTTTACATTATGCTGTTCAGTATTGCCACGTACATATTCTTTAATTCCTCTGAATAAAATGACTCAGCAGGACACTCTAGGGGCTGTTTCTGCCTGACACAGACAGATATCACCAAGTCCCTGGTCCTAGCCAACATCAAAAGCTTATGGTTCAGTGGAACTCAAACACCAAACTATATTTTTGTGTGTGTTTTCAGCTCCAGCCCTTCTACTTGATATGTCTCTGACTCTATTTCTCTCCCGACCCTAGAACTTGGAATTTGATACCCTTTGGGGGCTCTGAGGACTACCCATACCGGAGTTCTCCTGACTTTTTGAGGTGTACTAATTAAACAGCACCCTGCCCCAGATCTCACAATCCAGACACTGGAGTTTATTTTTCTTTGCATTTCATTTGTTCTAGATAGTAACGATACTTTAGCTAGCTGGCTGGCTATAAAGGACGAGTTAAAAAACTAAACTCACAAGCTTTATTTATATGTGTCAGCTCATGTTTAAACTAGTGTGGTACAATGGAAAGAAAAGAGGCTTTGGGGACCAGAGATAGAGGTTCAAATTCAACTTCTAGCAGGCTAAGAGAGCTTTTGCTTCTAAATTACAAAATGATCGTTTGAAAGTCATTTTGAAAGCCATGTTGCAAATGGAAAATCACAAAGGAAAAGATGAACAGATCTGACGATGTAAAAATTTGAAGAGAAAGAAAAGTTCCATAGAAATATTTCAAATGAAAGTAGAGGGCAAATGAAATTTGGGAATGGATATCTTCAGCAAACATTGGCTTTTGAGAAGTTATTATGTTTAATATATGAAGAATGCTTAAAGATTAGCAGGGAAACCACTAGCACTCATGTAGACACATAAATCGACAAATAACATGATGGCACAGTCACAAGGAAAGCAATGCAAGTGCTCAATCATCACTGAAAAGGAAAGTTCTACAAAAGGAAAAGGAAAAAATTAAACATAATAACAGGATCCCGCTACCACCTATAACATCAGATTTTTTTCAGTGGGTCCTTTTTTGATAGTGCCATGAGCGGACAATTATTTCTTCCCCTGGGTAGCTTCCAGCTGTCATTCGGGTCTTTCGAAGTCGCTTCCTTCCTCCAAGAGATCTCTGAGCATGTCACATATGTTTTCGTTATCTTCCACCACCTGCTTTATTTTTTCCTCGTATAACTGACTCACTAGTGTCTAGCATCATCTTATTTTTGCTACATGGTATTACTGTTTTCCAACTGGAATATAAGAAACCTGAGAATAATACCCCGCCTGTCTTTTTTTCCCCCAAATCTAGAAAGAGTTCCCACTGTATTATCCAACTCAATAAACATACACCGACTGAAAGGCTGGAAGGAGTGCATATTTTACACTTATGGGTCACAGGTCTACAACATATCAAGAGCTTTCAAAAAAAGTCTTCCTTTTGACTCCGTAATCCCACTTCCACAGATTTATCCCCAGAAAATAATCAGAAATACACATTAAGATTTATGTACAATGATAGTCATTTCAGTATTATTTATAATAGCAAAAAATGAGAAAATAATATAAATGTCCAAAAATGCAGAAGTGGATAGATAAATTACGGTGTGTAGCTAGTATATAAAATTATGCAATCATCAAATGCTATGCCATTGAAAATTATTGTATGACCTAAAATTTTTTAAAACTGAAGTAAAACAGTACATAAAATTTTGTATATAGAATAATCCCAATTTTTAATGTATGCATGTAAGTAAAGATATCCTAGATGTGGCATAATTCACTGGCCTTCCAGATCATGATTTCATTTACACCAAATTCACCCAAATTACAATTGTCTAAATGCTCATCTACTGTCACTGAAAGAGTTCTTGTATTTTACCATGTTAATTGCCCCCAGGCAACTGGGTTGCCCTGGTAAATTATTCCATGTCTCACAAAACCATCCCAGCTATCACTGTCTTACGTATCTCACTCGTTTTTTTCTGAGGCACCAGTCTTGCAAACCCAAGTGTTTTCTTTTATACAAGTGTAGCTTGAACATGGGAGGAGCCCTCGCCTTTGGATAGCTCAGTAACCAGCATCCTATAATACTTAATGAAAAGGTACAACGGGAATATTAGAATGAAAATACAGTACAGAAAAATAACTTATAAACACCACCTTTAATGGGGCTATCTGTGGACTAACTCTCAGACAGAGAACTGGGTGCAGAAGTTAATGGAGAAATGTTCTTGTGAGATAAACTTCTAAGAAAGTGAGGAGGACAAAATTGGGCAGAGAGAAAAAACTGAACTACAGACATACTTACAACGCTCTACTGATCCTGCAGTGAGCTCTAGAGCTGGGAGGGTCTTTCAGAGTTGTCCCAAATTGAGGTAAGGGACTGAGGCCTGGATTCTCCATATCAGCTGGTCTTTGGCTGTGAGCCACACCCTA